>NC_056436.1:47324680-47924680 GCF_018296145.1 Oncorhynchus tshawytscha
TAAAAACTGAATGGGGCCAAACAATGTTCAGTATATACCCCTTGGTGATCTCTACCCATCATCACACATCTCTCCCTCCATCAGGAGTGGGTGGGCGAGCGCTGCCTCAAGTCCCTGTCGGAGGACAGCAGTGCCCTGCAGGACCCGGTGCTGGTCAACATCCAGGCCCAGCGGCTGCTGCAGCTCATCTGCTACCCTCACCGCCAGCTGGACAGTGAGGAGGGGGACAATCCCCAGAGGCAACGCATCAAACGCATCCTCCAGGTCAGCCCACACAAGACGTAAAACCTTTTTCTGGAAATTACTTTGAAATGGTTTCTTTGAAGCCATCGAGGCCAGTTGTAAGTGAATCAGTGTCAGCCCTAGAAGATCGTTGGGGATGGCGGAGAGAGCACAGCAGACGGCACATCCATTACAAATGGGGGGTTGTGGGTGCTAGAATTCATCAGTGGGTGAACTTTCTCTGAACCCTGGCTGTAGCTCAGCAGACCACATTAGGAAGCATGAGTTTTCTGAATGTCATTACTGCCATCTGCTGACTAAAGCAGTGCTACAGGGAAAGTGGTGAACTTTGATGCTAAGTCTCTCTGTGACAACTTAACTGTTTGGGGATTGTTGTGATGTGTACATCTAAAAGTTGTGTCCCATCCTCCCGGCTCTAGAACATGGACCAGTGGACGATGAGACAGTCGTCCCTGGAACTGCAGCTCATGATCAAGCAGAGTACTAACAACGTACGTAACCAGACTCCAGTGTCCTGTAAGGTACTCAAGACACTAACACTGCCATTTAATCAAAATTAAGCATGATATTACATTTACATTTTAGTCATTTAGCAGATGCTCTTAACTTCTTGCGTCGAGCCATCCGGGATCGTGAATACAGCCTCAAGCTCATTACCATAACGCAACGTTAACTATTCATGAAAATCGCAAATGAAATGAAATTAATATGCTAGCTCTCAAGCTTAGCCTTTTGTTAACAACACTGTCATCTCAGATTTTCAAAATATGCTTCTCAACCATGGCAAAACAAGCATTTGTGTAACAGCTAGCGCAGCTAGCGTAGCATTTAGCGTAGCATTTAGCGTTAGCATCAGCAGGCAACAATTTCACAAAAACCAGAAAATCATTCTAATAAAATCATTTACCTTTGAAGAACTTCAGATGTTTTCAATGAGGAGACTCTCAGTTAGATAGCAAATGCTCAGTTTTTCCTGAAAGATTATTTGTTTAGGAGAAATCGCTCCGTTTGGTGCGTCACGTTTAGCTACGAAAAAAACCTGTATCCAGGAGTGTAATTATCCCCGCAGCTCATTAGCATAACACAACGTTAACTATTCATGAAAATCGCAAATGAAATGAAATTAATATGCTAGCTCTCAAGCTTAGCCTTTTGTTAACAACACTGTCATCTTAGATTTTCAAAATATACTTCTCAACCATAGCAAAACAAGCATTTGTGTAACAGCTAGCGCAGCTAGTGTAGCATTTAGCGTTAGCATCAGCAGGCAACATTTTCACAAAAACCAGAAAATCATTCAAATAAAATCATTACCTTTGAAGAACTTCAGATGTTTTCAATGAGGAGACTCTCAGTTAGATAGCAAATGCTCAGTTTTTCCTGAAAGATTATTTGTTTAGGAGAAATTGCTCCGTTTGGTGCGTCACGTTTGGCTACCAAAAAAAAACGAAAATTCAGTCTTCAAAACGCCAAACTTTTTTCCAAATTAACTCCATAATATCTACTGAAACATGGTAAACGTTGTTTAGAATCAATCCTCAAGGTGTTTTTCACATATCTCTTCATGATATATCGTTCGTTGAAAGCCTCCTCTCTCCTCTCAATCACTGGATGACTGCGTGCAGCTTGTAGATTACGCACCAATTTAGACAAAGGACACCGGGCGGACCCCTGGTAAATGTAGTCTCTTATGGCCAATCTTCCAATGATATGCCTACAAATACGTCACAATGCTGCAGACACCTTGGAGAAACGATAGAAAGGGCAGGCTCATTCCCGGCGCATTCACAGCCATATAAGGAGACAATGGGAAACAGAGCTTCAAAAATTCTGCCCATTTCCTGGTTGAAGTTTCATCTTGGTTTCGCCTGTAGCATGAGTTCTGTGGCACTCACAGATAATATCTTTGCAGTTTTGGAAACCTTAGTGTTTTCTTTCCAAAGCTGCCAATTATATGCATAGTCGAGCATCTTTTCGTGACAAAATATTGCGCTTAAAACGGGCACGTTTTTTTATCCATAAATTAAAAGAGCGCCCCCTATATCCAAGAAGTTAACCAGAGCAACTTAAAAGATCAATTAGTGTTAAGTGCCTCGCTCAAGTGCACATCAACATATTTTTCACCTAGTCGGCTCGGGGATTCGACCCAGCGACCTTTCGGTTACCGGCCCAAACCTCATAACCGCTAGGCGGTCTGCCACCCATTGATATTGCAAGGATATTGCTCAAAATATAGATTTTGAATAGATTTTTGTAAAGTTCACAAGTGTGCGTCTGGTTCAATTGAAAACATAGAGATCTAGAATTAAAGTGGCTTATGTCAAAACCCTTCGTAACTGTAAAATGTGCTAGTAATTGCAGCCGTCTTTGTCAAGGATAGATTCCCTGTCATTGAGTGCAAGTGGATGAACTCGTCTTTATTGTCTCCCTGCAGGAGCTGTACTCCCTATTGGAGAACATCGCCAAGGTCACCATAGAGGTGTTCCAGAAGTCAGCGGAGATGAACTCCAACAACCCCTTAGGAAACAGCTCGGCCGGCGCCGGAAGCTCTACCTCCAACAGCAACAACACTAGCAAGATGAAACCAGTGTTGAGGTGTGTGTGTGACGTTTCTAAATTCTCCCTCCCATTTACAAATACAGTTGAAGTCGGAAGTTTACGTACACTTAGGCTGGAGTCATTAAAACTCATTTATCAACCACTCCACAAATTTCTTGTTCACAAATTATAGTTTTTCCAAGTCGGTTAGGACATCTACTTTGTGCATGACACAAGTAATTTTTCCAACAATTGTTTACAGACAGATTATTTCACTTATAAATCACTGTATCACAATTCCAGTGGGTCAGAAGTTTACATACACTAAGTTGATTGTGCATTTAAACCGCCTGGAAAATTCCAGAAAATGATATCATGGCTTTAGAAGATTCTGATAGGCTAATTGACATAATTTGAGTCAATTGGAGGTGTACCTGTGGATGTATATCAAGGCCGACCTTAAAACTCAGTGCCTCTTTGCTTGACATCATGAGAAAATCAAAATAAATCAGCCAAGACCTCAGAAAGAAATTGCAGACAAGTCTGGTTCATCCTTGGGAGCAATTTCCAAATGCCTGAAGCTACCACATTCATCTGTACAAACAATAATACGCAAGTATAAACACCATGGGACCACGCAGCCGTCGTACCGCTCAGGAAGGAGACGTGTTCTGTCTCCTAGAGATGAACGTACTTTGGTGCGAAAGTGCAAATCAATCCCAGAACAGCAGATGCTGGAGGAAACAGGTACAAAAGTATCTATATCCACAGTAAAATGAGTCCTATATCGACATAACCTGAAAGGCCGCTAAGCAAGAAAGAAGCCACTGCTCCAAAACCGCCGTAAAAAAAGCCAGACTACGGTTTGCAACTGCACATATAACAAAGATCGTACTTTTTGGAGAAATGTCCTCTGGTCTGATGAAACAAAAATATAACTGTTTGGCCATTATGACCATCATTATGTTTGGAGGAAAAAGAGGGAGGCCTGCAAGCCGAAGAACACCATCCCAACCATGAAGCACGGGGGTGGCAGCATCATGTTGTGGGGGTGCTTTGCTGCAGGAGGGACCGGTCCACTTCACAAAATAGATGGCATCATGAGGAAGGACAATTTTCTGGATATACTGAAGCAACATTTCAAGACATCAGTCAGAAAGTTAAAGCTTGGTCGCAAATGGGTCTTCCAAATGGACAATGACCCCAAGCATACTTCCAAAGTTGTGGCAAAATGGCTTAAGGACAACAATGTCTAGGTATTGGAGTGGCCATCACAAAGCCCTGACCTCAAACCTATAGAAAATGTGTGGGCAGAACTGAAAAGGTGTGTGCGAGCAAGGAGGCCTGCAAACCTGACTCAGTTACAGCAGCTCTGTCAGGAGGAATGGGCCAAAATTCACCCAACTTTTTGTGGGACGCTTGTGGAAGGCTACCCGAAACGTTTCACCCAAGTTAAACAATTTAAAGTCAATGCTACCAAATACTAATTGAGTGTATGTAAACTTCTGACCCACTGGGAATGTGATGAAAGAAATAAAAGCTGAAATAAATAATTATTTCTACTATTATTCTGACATTTCACATTCTTAAAAAAAAGTGGTGATCCTAATTGACGTAAAACAGGGATTTTTTACTCGGATTAAATGTCAGGATTTGTGAAAAACTGAGTTAAAATGTATTTGGCTAAGGTGTATGTAAACTTCCGACTTCAACTGTATGTAGGAATACAGATAAATCGCATGGTAAAATGGTTATTTGCTAAAATGGTTATTTGCTATATAATTATTTGATAATAGTTTTTCTGTGAGATACATTAAAACTAGAATATATCATAGGTACTACCAATTGTCAAATTTCAATCAGATAATATCCATTGTTTTCACAATCTCTTTTGGTAAAACCATTTGAAATGGCTAAAGCAGTGTTTCCAAACTCCAGTCCCCGAGTATCCCAATCATGCTTTCTCATTGTTGGTGAAATCCAACCTCAGTGTAAAATCTCTTTTATATTTGTTTGTGTACCCCCCAGTTCGTCAGAGCGGACAGGTGTGTGGCTGGTGGCACCACTGATTGCCAAGCTGCCCACCTCAGTCCAGGGCCACGTCCTGAAGGCGGCAGGGGAGGAGCTGGAGAAGGGCCAGCATCTGGGATCCTCCTCACGCAAGGAGAGGGACCGGCAGAAACAGAAAAGGTCAGACAACTCACACCCGAGGAACCCCTTTTTTGTCCTGGTCCCGACAGATATACAGTATAGATCAATAAATACACAGCACAGGACAGACCCCTTCTTTTAGAACAGTTTGTTTTAGTGGGTGTCAAAAACAGGGGCTTTATGAGGTGCTATTTTGGGTTATGTAAATAATGCTTATTTTATCAACACGGTTGTACTCTCATCCAGAAACCATAGTACTCCACTCTATTATGATATTATTTTGCCCCAGCTTTCACATTTGTCTGTCTCCAGCATGTCTCTGCTGAGCCAGCAGCCTTTCCTATCTCTGGTGCTGACCTGTCTAAAAGGCCAGGACGAACAGCGAGAGGGCCTCCTCACCTCCCTCTACAGCCAGGTGCAGCAGGTAAGACCCAACACAGCCTCTCCCCCATCTTCTTATCCCACCACACCCCCTCTATTAGGCCAAAATCCCAACTTGAGATTGTATGGTTTCATTGACATCATTGCACGTTTTACACAAAAGTCAGTGTGTGCATCGCAAGTGAGGATTCTGCCCTTGTGCTCACTGTTGGCCATATCTGCCATCTCATGCTGACTGATGCTATGGCTGCATTTCCATCTTCCAGATTGTAACGAACTGGCGGGAGGACCAGTACCAGGATGACTGCAAGGCCAAGCAGATGATGCACGAGGCACTGAAGCTGCGGCTCAATCTGGTGAGGTTTCTTAGTCACCACTACCATCATAGTCATGTGATTTCGCTGGTATGCCTGAACGTGCTAAATTGTCCAATATCAGATAAGGCCAGACCGACAGAAAGTACCTCTGAAAACAAATCAAACCCAGTTAGTTACTGCTACAGAATACTTATGTTTTGTTCATTAAAAGTACAAAGAGATGTAGAGGTTGAAAATATATTAAGAAAAATACATGCAAATTCTCTGGCGCCTTGACATAAGTTTCATGGACGTTTCTGAATTGCATGCTAATGCCCCGTTTACATCGTGACGTATTTAAATGTTTTATTTTTTATTTTTTTTCACTAGGCAAGTCAGTTGAGAACATATTCTTATTTACAGTGACGGCCTAGGAACAGTGGGTTAACTGCCTTGTTCAGGGGCAGAATGACAGATTTGGACCTTGTCAGCTCTGGGATTTGATCTAGTAACCTTTCGGTTACTGGCCCAACACTAACCACTAGGCTACCTGCCGCTCCTATTTGTATTTCATTACGCCGTACGTCAACTTTATGCAATCTCGTTCCTCTACTGGAAGGAGAGCATAGGATACTATTTCACAATGCAAAACAAGATGGAGGAGAGTCTCTCGTCAGAGATGGCATTTATTTTGAGAGATTGCGAAATATTACCTTTTCATTCAAGACAGGATAAATATAATGTTTCAGGTGATAATAAAACATGTTTTGTTTAGTTACTTTTTCCTCAACTTGTTTCTATAACGTTCTAGCAAGTTAAGCTAGCTTGCACTGTAAAGCAGCTAGATAGCTAAAAGCGAGGCTAGGTGGAAGATACCACTGTAGCTAGCGACCTCCACCTAATAATTATCATGAAAAACACGCCCAATTACCATCACAATAAACTTAAATGGGAGACAAGTCATATAATTGGCTTAAAAGCTTATAGGAATGGGTAATTGTTTATAAGCTGTTAGCTATCCCATGAAGCTATTACAGAAAACCACATTTTCATCTTCCACAGTTTGGTAACTTCCTGTCCTTCAATGGGCTCTGGCTGGACTGAAGACGGTGCAAAGTTTGGAAAATGTAAAAGAATGCAGCGTCCTTCTCGCAAGCCTTCAACCGCAAGAGGGCGTTACGATTCCACTCCGTTGTGGATGTCCCCATTGAAATGCATGACATCCGGCGCAATGTAACGGAGTGCTTATGGGTAATGTGAACGAGGCTTAAAATGAAATTGGATGTCTTGTCTTTGCTCTCCAGGTAGGTGGGATGTTTGACACGGTACAACGCAGCACACAGCAGACCACCGAGTGGGCCGTGCTACTCCTCGACATCATCAGCAGCGGTACAGTGGACATGAAGTCCAACAAGTAAGTCCCAAAACACACCTGCTCACACATTTTTAACTTCATCACTTTACTTGTGTCATTTGTTAAGATTGTAATGTCAACATGTAAAGTACCTGACTAACGTGTGTGATTTCTCTTCTCCCGCACTCTGCCTGTCCGTCTCTCTCTCTCGCTCTCTTCCTTTTTCTCTCTCAGTGAGCTCTTCACTACGGTACTGGACATGCTGAGTGTGCTGATTAATGGCACGCTGGCTGCTGACATGTCCAGCATCTCTCAGGGCAGCATGGAAGAGAACAAGAGGGCTTACATGAACCTGGTAAAGAAGCTTCGGGTAAGATCACACTGGATTTACACTGAGTGTAGAAAACATTAGGAACACCTGATCTTTCCATGACAGGCTGACCTGGTGAATCCATGTGAAAGCTATGATCCCTTATTGATGTCACTTGTTAAATCCACTTCAATCAGTGTAAATTAAGGGGAGGAGACAGGTTAAAGAATGATTTTTAAGCCTTGAGACAACAGTTGAGACATTGGATTGTGTATCTGCGCCATTGAGGGTGAATGGACTAGAGGTCGACCGACTATGATTTTTCAACGCCGATACCGATTATTGGAGGACCGAAAAAAGCCGACACCTATTAATCGGCCGAAAATAAAAATATTAAAATAAAAAAAATAATTTGTAATAATGACAATTACAACAATACTGAATGAACACTTATTTTAATATAATATAATACATCAATAAAATCAATGTAGCCTCAAATAAATAATGAAACATGTTCAATTTGGTTTAAATAATGCAAAAACAAAGTGTTGGAGAAGAAAGTAAAAGTGCAATATGTGCCATGTAAGACAGCTAACGTTTAAGTTCCTTGCTCAGAACATGAGAACATATGAAAGCTGGTGGTTCCTTTTAACATGAGTCTTCAATATTCCCAGGTAAGAAGTTTTAGGTTGTAGTTATTATAGGATAGTCCTATGACTATTTCTCTATTTACCATTTGTATTTCATATACCTTTGACTATTGGATGTTCTTATAGGCACTTTAGTATTGCCAGTGTAACAGTATAGCTTCTGTCCCACTCCTTGCTCCTACCTGGGCTCGAACCAGGAACACATCGACAACAGCCACCCTCGAAGCAGCGTTACCCATGCAGAGCAAGTGGAACAACTACTCCAAGTCTCAGGGCGAGTGACGTTTGAAACGCTATTAGCGTGCACCCTGCTAACTAGCTAGCCATTTCACATCGGTTACACCAGCCTAATCTCGGGAGTTGATAGGCTTGAAGTCATAAACAGCACAATGCTTGAAGCACAGAGAAGAGCTGCTGGCAAAACGCACGAAAGTGCTGTTTGAATGAATGCTTACGAGCCTGCTGGTGCCTACCATCACTCAGTCAGACTGCTCTATCAAATCATAACTTAATTATAACATAATAACACACAGAAATACGAGCCTTAGGTCATTAATATGGTCGAATCCGGAAACTATCATCTCGAAAACAAAACGTTTTTTCTTTCAGTGAAATACGGAACCGTTCTGTATTTTATCTAACGGTTGGCATCCCTAAGTCTAAATATTCCTGTTACATTGCACAACCTTCAATGTTGTCATAATTACGTAAAATTCTGGCAAATTAGTTCGCAACGAGCCAGGCGGCCCAAACTGTTGCATATACCCTGACTCTGCGTGCAATGAATGCAAGAGAAGTGATACAATTTCACCTGGTTAATATTGCCTGCTAACCTGGATTTCTTTTAGCTAAATATGCAGGTTTAAGAATTTATACTTCTGTGTATTGATTTTAAGAATGGCATTGATGTTTATGGTTTTAGGTACACGTTGGAGCAACGACAGTCCTTTTTCTCGAATGCGCTCCGCATCGATTATATGCAACGCAGGACATAGACTAGTAATGTCATCAACCATGTGTAGTTAACTAGTGATTTATGATTGATTGTTTTTTATAAGATAAGTTTAATGCTAGCTAGCAACTTACCTTGGCTTCTTACTGCATTCACGTAACAGGCAGGCTCCTCGTGAGGCAGGTGGTTAGAGCGTTGGACTAGGTAACTGTAAGGTTGCAAGATTTGTATCCCCCGAGCTGACAAGGTAAAAATCTATCGTTCTGCCCCTGAACAAGGCAGTTAACCCACTGTACCTAGGCCGTCATTGAAAATAAGAATGTGTTCTTAACTGACTTGCCTAGTGAAATAAAGGTGTAAAAAAAAAAAATTGGCCAAATCAGCATCCAAAAATACAGATTTCCGATTGTTATGAAAACTTGAAATCAGCCCAAATTCATCGGCCATTCAGATTAATCGGTCGACCTCTAGAATGGACAGGACAAAATATTTAAGTGCCTTTGAACAGGGTATGGTAATAGGTGCCAGGTGCACTGTGTGTCAAAAACTGCAGAGTTGCTGGGTTTTTCACGCTCAACAGTTTCCGGTCTGTATCAGAATGGTCCAACACCCAAAGCACATCCAGCCAACTTGACACAACTGTGGAAAGCATTGGAGTCAACATGGGCATTCGACGCCTTGTGGAGTCCAAGCCCCAAAGAATTGAGGCTGTTCTGAGGGCAAAAGGGGGTTCAACTCAATATTAGGAAGGTGTTCTTAATGTTTTGTACTCTCTGTTTATATGTGGAATATATAACAATTTGTCCGGAAAGGTGTTATGCACGGTGTTCACCACAAGAGGTCCCCACTCACCCAGAATTCAGTCGAGCAACTATCAAACAGACACAAGGAAGCTTCTCAATTCAATACTATTTGTATCTTTATTTCAAGGTGTTTGGCTCGTAACTCTACTGTTGTGGTGTGTATTTGCAGAAAGAGCTGGGTGACCGGCAGTCAGAGAGTCTGGAGAAGGTGCGGCAGCTGCTCCCTCTGCCCAAGCAGACTCGTGATGTCATCACGTGTGAGCCTCAGGGCTCGCTCATCGACACCAAGGGCAACAAGATTGCCGGCTTTGAGAAGGAGGTGAGTACTATGAGCTTTTACCTTTGGAAGACATTGCCAACTCAGTTGTTGAAGGTATTACTGTTTCTCTGTCACTAAGATATTTAATATTTTTAGCCCACATGGTTCTTCATAAACGTGTCTTTCAGCTGTTCACTAGGAATGTCTTCCCTAAATAGCAGACCTGTGTTCAAATACTGTGTTTTATTATACTTGATTGAGCTTGCCTGGCGAAATGGAACCAATGGAATTGTCCCAAATCTGTAAACCACGCCCATATGGTACTCCAGGCTCCTTCAAATGCTCAATGTTTATTAGAGAAAACAAATAGTATTTGAACTCATCTCTACAAAATACTTATGCATTTAGACATCTTAATTTTCGGGATGAATTTGGGGCAACACCAGTCTCCAATAATTGATCTATGTCAATTTAAAAATCACCTCTCCTTTTCCATCAGGGCCTCCAAGTGTCCAACAAGCAGAAGATCTCGCCGTGGGACGTGTTCGAGGGCCTCAAGCACTCTGCCCCTCTCTCTTGGGGCTGGTTCGGGACGGTACGCGTGGACCGTAAGGTGACCAAGTTCGAGGAGCAGCAGCGCTTCCTCCTCTACCACACCCACCTGAAGCCCAAGCCGCGTAGCTACTACCTGGAACCCCTCCCCCTACCACCTGAGGAGGAGGAGCCGCCCACACCCGTGCCCCAGGAGCTCGAGAAGAAGATGGTGGAGGCATTGAAGCCGGAGAAGAGCGTCCCTCTGGTGTCGTCCGATGTGACCAAGAAGAAGCCCAAGAAGAAGAAGACACCATCCACCAGCAAAACTGAGGTGAGGGGGAGACACTGGGACAGGTCCTGTCCAGCAAAACTGAGGTGAGAGACACTGGGACAGGTCCTGTCCAGCAAAACTGAGGTGAGGGAGGACACTGCGACAGGTCTTGTCCAGGAACAACTACTAGCTAGGCCCTGTTAGGGCTGTGGCGGTCATGAAATTTCCACAGCGGGTGATTGTGAAGCAAATAACTGTCAGTCTCACAGTAATTGACCATTAATTAACAAACACATTTAGCATCTCCTAGCTTCCACACTGATGCAGACCTTTGGAACATCTTCGTATTTAAAAAGTTTAATAAATCTATATAATATTTTAGACGGATCTAAAGAAGCATGATTTGAAGAAAATGTATTCTATTTCAGAAGAACAGAATAGCATACTCTCGAGTTGTCCTTATGTTAGGTCCTGATCTGGCTATGCCAAATGACTGTGGGCTACACAAGTTAATTTAGCAGGCAAGATTTGCTTAGAATTCTGTGGCATTATTTTCTATTATTTTACAGTATGAAAAATACAATTGAACAAAGCTGAATAAAATAGAAAGGATATTTTGTCCAAATTATTTGAGTACGCACATGCTGCTGTTCTGTGTTGAGCGGTTAAACAAAGAAATTCTTAATTTAGAGTTATTAATGTAACTTTAGTTATTCTACAAACGTTGGGCTATATGTTTAGATTTTTAATACATTGTAATGCTGTGTGATGCGAATCCAATGATGATTTGAAAAAAGTAGCTTGAAAGGCATGAACTCTGCTTTGTTTTTTGCTCAGCCTGTACACTTCATCAGTATCTCATTCACAATTTGACAAGCACTTGATAATGCCTAGAATTTCACGGTGACATCCCCTGTGTGTGGCGGTAATACACCCTAAAAAAATCCATGCCTTTTGTTGCCGGAGTGCTGCGTTGTGCCCTTCTCCCTGAGTGCTGCTTGCTCCAAAGCACCTCTCACTCACGTGGCTCTCCATCACTTGATTGGATCTTTCTCACAGGCTACAAGAGAAGACAGACACATCAGGGATGCAACTGTGCGCGTTCTTATCCAATTCCAAGGTGCATATTGAAGATATTGGAAGAACTGTCCACATTTAGTTTTTGTCAGCCAACTAGACGAGTAGGCCTAACAAACAACAAAAGCCTAGTGTAAGTGCTGCAATGTGCACACTCTAGTAAGCGCGAATGTTCCTTTATTTATTTGATTTGATTTAACTAGGCAAATCAGTTCTAAGAACAAATTCTTATTTACAATGATGGCCTAAGAACAGTGGGTTAACTGCCTTGTTCAGGGGCAGAATGACATTTTTACCTTGTCGGGGATTCGATTCAGCAACCTTTCGGTTACTGGACCACCTCTCTAACCACTAGGCTACCTGCCGCCCCTTTAACGGGAAAGCATCATTATCAAAAGTGACCGCAAATATGATTATCCATGTAATGATTTTATTATAAAGGTGCATTTTTATTTATTTTTAAATTGGGGAAGATAAAATTAACTTAGGAGCTGCTTTTGTATGCCAGTTTGGCTCTACACCCTTGTAAAGTGGATTAATGTGCTTAATTTTATGAAGTTATTTGGCCACTTTAGTTTTGATATAAACCTTATCAAAACATATAGGCCTATGGGCTTGGCTACATGATGTGTGCGACTATGATTCTTACCCTGTGCATCCTTCACAAGTGATAATATATAATTTGCAAGGCTGATATTGTCACCCATCAGACTTCTTGACTTAATATTGTCTTGTACTAAACAATATACAGTGTCTTCGGAAAGTATTCAGACCCCTTTTTCCACATTTTGTTACGTTGCAGCCTTATTCTATAATGGATTAAATAAGTAAAAATCCTCAGCAATCTACACACAATACCCAATAATGACAAAGCAAGAATGGGTTTTTAGACATTTTTGCAAATTTATAAAAAATAAATAAATAATACCTTATTTACATAAGTATTCAGCCCCTTTGCTATGAGACTCCAAATTGAGCTCAGGTGCATCCTGTTTCCATTGATCTTCCTTGAGCTATTTCTCCAACTTGATTGGAGTCCACCTGTTGGAAACTCAATTGATTCGACATGATTCAGAATAGCACACACCTGTCTATATAAAGTTCCACAATTGACAGTGCATGTCAGTGAGGTCGAAGGAATTGTCCGTAGAGCTCCGAGACAGGAGTGTATTGACGCACAAAGCTGGGGAAGAGTACCAAAACATTTCTTTAGCATTGAAGGTCCCCAAGAACACAGTAGTGACCTCCATCATTCTTAAATGGAAGAAGTTTGAAACCACCAAGACTCTTCCTAGAGCTGGCCGCCCGGCCAAACTGAGCAAACGGGGGAGAAGGACATTGGTCAAGGTGGTGACCGAGAAACCGATGGTCACTTTGACAGAGCTCCAGAGTTCCTCTGTGGAGATGGGAGAACCTTCCAGAAGGAAAGCCATCTCTGCAGCACTCCACCAATCAAGTGGCCAGACAGAAGCCACTACTTAGTAAAAGGCACATGACAGCCCACTTGGAGTTTGCCAAAATGAACGTTTTTAGCCTGAATGCCAAGCATCAAGTCTGGAGGACACCCGGCACCCTCCATTCGGTCAACCGTGGTGGCAGCATCATGCTGTGGGGATGTTTTTCAGACCTAGTTAGGATCAAGGCAAGATGAACGGAGCAAAGTACAGAGATCCTTTTTGAAAACCTGCTCTAGAGAGCACTCAGGACCTCAGACTCTGGCCAAGGTTCACTTTCCAACAGGACAATGACACTAAGCACACAGCCAAGACAACCCAGGAGTGGCTACAGGACAAGTCACTGAATGTCCAGAGCTTGAACTTGAACCCGATCTGCAGAGAAGAATGGGAGAAACTCAGGGGTGCCAAGCTTGTAGCATCATACACAAGAAGAATTGATAACTAATTGCTGACAAAGGTGTTTCAACAAAATACAGAGTAAAGAGTCTGAGTACTTACATTAATGTGATATTTTAGTTTTTTATTTAATACATTTGTAAACATTTCTATACCTGTTTTTGCTTTGTCATTATAGGGTATTGTGTGTAGATTGAGGAGGGAAAATCCATGTAATACATTTTATAATAAGGCTGTAACAAAATGTGGAAAAGTCAATGGGCCTGAAAACTTTCAGAAGGCACTGTATGTGTGAAATGTGTTTTGATTTAAAGTGGTTCCTCCTTTCATATTTGCGTCGTACTGCAGCGCACATTGCGGGCTGCTACACCATTCTGTGGCACGTTATTTAATTGTCAGACCTTTTTTCTGTTATAGTAAGTTAGTGCTAGTTTGACCACCAGGGGGCATCTTTGAGAAGCATTTGATCGTCTTCCATATTGGTGTTACCAGAGAATTTAAAACCTTTTTTGTAATAGCATAGTATACGGGATTGATTTCAAGAAATGTGGCTAAATTCATTTGATTAATATTATGGTTCTGTTAGGATGGAATGGAAAATATCCCGCTGTACAACGTGGCGGTCGGTAGTAGGCTAGTGGCGGTCGGTAGTAGGATTGGAGGATTCTAAATTGTTTGCCTTCATTAGACAACTTTGTTCCAATATTTCTGTAAATCAGTGATATGTATTCCCATAGTAAATTATTATGGATCCATAACTAAATAAACATAAGCATTTTTACAGAGTATTTTTTTATAATTATTTTATTAACGAAAGCATAAAGATGCTTGATGAAGAAATACATAGAGTATATCCTTTTACATTTGGATAAAGCATTTAAAGCATTTTGAAGATATAAGCTGTCTGCATTTGTTCATTAGGTTACTGTGCAGTCTGACAAGTAAACATCGCCTCCAGTACATACTGTAGTAAACATGGGAAAGTGAATAATTCCTTACATAAGGGAGAGCAGGTCATGTCCAGACTTTCTCGGTGACCTCAAGTCCTCCTATGCTTTTAATTCTTTTTCGGGTTGCATCAGTCATGGACAGAAACTTCTGAGACACCGTATTAATGATGAACACCCGGAAATTCACTGGTAAGCCACATTTGCCTCGGGATCCATCTCAGTTTGTATTCTGTGCCCACTCGTGGTATCTCTCTTTGGTTACACATCCTTGGAATAGCAGAACAGCATAACGGTCCAGGCGGCCCTTGCTGTGCCTCCCCACCAATGCCAACTGACTCTTCACTAATGAGGAGTGACTCTCCGCCAATACCGCCTGGCTCTGGACCAATGCATCAGCTCTCACCCGTATGGTCTGCCTTCAATGACTCGATCTCGGTCTTCAAAGTTTGAATCACATCCATGAGCACCTTCATCAGATGAGCAGAATGGTACAGCCCTGAGCCCCCAGAGTAGCCTATAATCGAAACGGTAGATCAATTAAGAATTAAAAGTGACTCCAACGCACACGTGCTCCATACACATTTTAAGAATCTAGCGAAACTAACTGCTTTCTTGGCAACCATGCGTTTTCGGTGATCACGTTGTCCAGCCCTTTGTTCACTGATCTCCACAGATGGTTGTCGGCATAGTTGTAAGCTCTGCAAAAACACAAGGCCATCAAGATGTTTTGGCAAAAGAAATTGGCGATACAACAATGTTTATTTTTTATTTCACCTTTATTTAACCAGGTAGGCTAGTTGAGAACAAGTTCTCATTTGCAACTGCGACCTGGCCAAGATAAAGCATAGTAATTTGACACATACAACAACAGAGTTACACATGGAATAAACAAAACATACAGTCAATAATATAGTAGAGAAATAAGTATATATACAATGTGAGCAAATGAGGTGAGAAGGGAGGTAAAGGCAAAAAAAGGCCATGGTGGCGAGGTAGATACAATATAGCAAGTACAACACTGGAACTGTAGATTTGCTGTGGAAGAATGTGCAAAGTAGAAATATAAATAATGAGGTGCAAAGGAGCTAAATAAATAAATACAGTAGGGCAAGAGGTAGTTGTTTAGGCTAAATTATAGATGGGCTATGTACAGGTGCAGTAATCTGTGAGCTGCTCAGACATCTGGTGCTTAAAGCTAGTGAGGGAGATAAGTGTTTCCAACTTCAGAGATTTTTGCAGTTCGTTCCAGTCATTGGCAGCAGAGAACTGGAAGGAAGGACTACCAAAGGAGGAATTGGCTTTGGGGGTAACCAGTGAGCTATACCTGCTGGAGCTCGTGCTGCTATGGTGACCAGTGAGCTGAGATAAGGCGGGGCTTTACCTAGCAGAGACTTGTAGATAACCTGTAGCCAGTGGGTTTGGCGACGAGTATGAAGCGAGGGCCAACCAACGAGAGCGTACAGGTCGTAATGGTGGGTAGTGTATGGGACTTTGGTGACAAAACGGATGGCACTGTGATAGACTGCATCCAGTTTGTTGAGTAGAGTGTTGGAGGCTATTTTATAGATGTCATCACTGAAGTCGAGCATCGGTAGGATGGTCAGTTTTACGAGGGTATGTTTGGCAGCATGAGTGAAGGATGCTTTGTTGCAATATAGGAAGCCGATTTTAGATTTAATTTTGGATTGGAGATGCTTAATGTGAGTCTGGAAGGAGAGTTTACAGTCTAACCAGACACCTAGGTATTTGCAGTTGTCCACGTAATCTAAGTCAGAGCCGTCCAGAGTAGTGATGCTGGACGGGCGAGCAGGTGCAGGCAGCGATCGGTTGAATAGCATGCATTTAGTTTTACTTGCGTTTAAGAGCAGTTCGAGGCCACGGAAGGAGAGTTGTATGGCATGAAGCTCGTCTGGAGGTTAGTTTACACAGTGTTCTAAGAGTGGCCAGAAGTATACAAAATGGTGTCGTCTGCATAGAGGTGAATCAGAGAATCACCAGCAGCAAGAGCAACATCATTGATGTATACAGAGAAGAGAGTCGACCTGAGGATTGAACCATGTGGCACCCCCATAGAAACTGCCAGAGGTCTGGACAACAGGCCCTCCGATTTGACACACTGAACTTTATCAGAGAAGTAGCTGGTAAACCAGACAAGGCAATCATTTGAGAAACCAAGGCTGTCGAATCGGCCAATAAGAATGTGGTGATTGACAGTCGAAAACCTTGGCCAGGTTGATGAATACGGCTGCTCAGTAATGTCTCTTATCGATGGCGGTTATGATGTCGTTTAGGACCTTGAGCGTGGTGGACCCATGACCAGCTCTGAAACCAGATTGCATAGCTGAGAAGGTACGGTGGGATTCTAAATGGTTGGTAATCTGTTTGTTAACTTGGCTTTCGAAGACCTTAGAAAGACAGGGTAGGATAGATGTAGGTCTGTAGCAGTTTGTGTCTAGAGTGTCACCCCCTTTGAAGAGGGGGATGACCTTGGCAGCTTTCCAATATTTGGGAATCTCAGACGATACGAAAGAGAGGTTGAACAGGCTAGTTCACAATTTCGGCAGATCATTTTAGAAAGAAAGGGTCCAGATTGTCTAGCCCGGCTGATTTGTAGTGGTCCAGATTTTGCAGCTCTTTCAGAACATCAGCTATCTGGTTTTGGGTGAAGGAAAAATGGTGGGGGCTTTGGCGGGTTGCTGTGGAGGGTGCCGGGCAGTTGACCGGGGTAGGGGTAGCCAGTTGAAACGCATGGCCAGCCGTAGAGAAATACTTTTTGAAATTCTCAATTATATTGGATTTATCGGTGGTGACAGTGTTTCCTAGTCTCAGAGCAGTGGGCAGCTGGGAGGAGGTGCTCTTATTCTCCATGGACTTTACAGTGTCTGGAGTGAACCAAGGACTATATCTATTCCTAGTTCTACATTTTTTGAATGGGGCATGCTTATTTAAGATGGTGAGGAAGGCACTTTTTAAAGAATAGCCAGGCATCATCTACTGACGGGATGAGGTCAATGTCATTCCAGGATACCCCGGCCAGGTCGATTAGAAAGGCCTGCTCGCAGAAGTGTTTTAGGGAGCATTTGACAGTGATAAGGGGTGGTCGTTTGGTCGCAGACCCATTACAGATGCAGGCAATGAGGCCGTGATCGCTGAGATCTTGATTGAAAACAGCAGAGGTGTATTTGGAGGGTGAGTTAGTTAGGATGGCATCTATGAGGGTACCCGTGTTTACGGATTTGGAGTTGTACCTGGTAGGTTCATTGATAATTTGTGTGAGATTGAGGGCATCAAGCTTAGATTGTAGGATGGCCGGGGTGTAAAGCATGTCCCAGTTTAGGTCACCTAGTAGCACGAGCTCAGAAGATAGATGGGGGGCAATCAATTCACATATGGTATCGAGGGCACAGCTGGGGGCAGAGGGAGGTCTATAGCAAGTGATGAGAGACTTGTTGCTGGAAAGGTGAGTTTTTAGAAGTAGAAGCTCGAATTGTTTGGGTACAGACTTGGAGCGTAATACAGAACTCTGCAGGCTATCTTTGCAGTAGATTGCAACACCGCTCCCTTTGTCAGTTCTACCTTGGCGGAAAATGTTATAGTTAGCGATGGAGATTTCAGGGTTTTTGGTGGTTTTCCTAAGCCAGGATTCAGACACGGCTAAGACATCCAGGTTGGCAGAGTGTGCTAAAGCAGTGAGTAAAGCAAACTTAGGGAGTAGGCTTCTAATGTTAACATGCATGTTAAAAATCCTGCAATGTGATTTTCTGGAGAAAAAAATTCTCATTTTGTCTGTCACAGTTGAAGTGTACCTATGATGAAAATTACAGGCCTCTCATCTTTTTAAGTGGAAGAACTTATATATATATATATAGAGTCTCTAGAGACGTTTAAACTAGATGATGTCATCGCATATATAGGAGGTGGAACAACATGGTTGGTTAAGGCATATTGAGCAGGGCTAGAGGCTCTACAGTGAATTAAGACAGTGATCACTAACCAGGACAGTAATGGACGAGACATATTGATATTAGAGAGAGGCATGTGTAGCCAAGTGAACATATGGGTCCAGTGAGTGGTTGGGCTGACTGGGGACACAGCGATTCAGACACTTAGCTTGTTAGCATCGGCCTGCTAACAGTTAGTAGGCTGGGGCTAAATCAAATCAAATGTATTTGTCACATACACATGGTTAGCAGATGTTAATGCGAGTGTAGCGAAATGCTTGTGCTTCTAGTTCCGACAATGCAGTAATAACCAACGAGTAATCTAACCTAACAATTCCAAAACTACTACCTTATACACAAGTGTAAAGGGATAAAGAATATGTACAGAACGGCATAGACAAGATGCAGTAGATGGTATCGAGTACAGTATATACATATGAGATGAGTAATGTAGGGTATGTAAACAAAGTGGCATAGTTTAAAGTGGCTAGTGATACATGTATTACATAAAGATGCAGTAGATGATAGAGTACAGTATATACATATGAAATTAATAATGTAGGGTATGTAAACATTATATTAAGTAGCATTGTTTAAAGTGGCTAGGGATATATTTTACATCAATTTCCATCAATTCCCATTATTAAAGTGGCTGGAGTTGAGTCAGTGTGTTGGCAGCAGCCACTCAATGTTAGTGGTGGCTGTTTAACAGTCTGATGGCCTTGAGATAGAAGCTGTTTTTCAGTCTCACGGTCCCAGCTTTGATGCACCTGTACTGACCTCGCCTTCTGGATGATAGCAGGGTGAACAGGCAGTGACTCGGGTGGTTGTTGTCCTTGATGATCTTTATGGCCTTCCTGTGACATCGGGTGGTGTAGGTGTCCTGGAGGGCAGGTGGATAACTTATTTGTATTGCTTTTAATCTTTTTAAATGAATATCTTAACACTTTGTTCTAGCTAGCTATTTATGTAGGTAGCTATCAAGTAAACGCAATTTTCTCCTGAAAGTGATTTAAGGTGGACAGGGTTTGATTAGCAGACTGTTCGTGGACCACAGGGAGAGAGTGCTGACTTTTTAAGTGAGTTTGTTTTGTACTTACGGATTAAAAAATTAAAAACATTCAAAGAATGGAAAAAAAATTACATTTTTGGTCATCAACACATACTTGAATAAATCATCTTTGGAAAACATGTAATGGAAGAACAACTTCACCAGAAACAGTGCATTCTGGGTAGGCATCAATGATTTCTCTATTTGCCCCCGGTGATGCATTGTGCAGACCTCACCACCTTCTGGAGAGCCTTACGGTTGTGGGCGGAGCAGTTGCCGTTTTGGTGACAAGCCGAATTTCTTCAGCCTCCTGAGGTTGAAACAAGCTAGCAGTTAGCAGACCGGGGCTGGCAAGCTAGCAGTTAGCAGATCGGAGCAGGCAAGCTAGCAGTTAGCAGGGGCTAGCAGTTAGCAGACCGGTGCAGGCAAGCTAGCAATTAGCAGACCGGGGCAGGCAAGCTAGCAGTTAGCAGACCGGGTCAGGCAAGCTTGCAGTTAGCATACTGGGGCAGGCAACCTAGCAGTTAGGAGACCATGGGGCGGCAGTGTAGCCTAGTGGTTAGAGCGTTGGACTAGTAACCAAAAGGTTGCAAGATCGAATCCCCGAGCTGGCAATGTACAAATCTGTCGTTCTGCCCCTGAACAAGGCAGTGTTCCTAGGCCGTCATTGAAAATAAAAATGTGTTCTTAACTGACTTGCCTAGTTAAATGAAGGTAAAATAAAACATTGATCATCTCAGCAAGGTTTTACCTGTGGTCGTGGAGATTGGTGGAACTGCGACTAAAATGTAGTTTAAATAAAAATTGGCATTTTAATTGTCTTTTTTCTCATTATTTTATTAATGAAAGCATCAAGATGTTGAAGAAATACTCTACTGCTGTTTTTTGTTAGAGGTGTAACACTTTGGAGTGCTTAAGCATCGAATATATTGCAAGTTGAGGGATTTTCACAACAGTAGCCGGACGATAAAAAATCTATTGTCCTGCTAATAGGAAACATTTGCATGATGGGCTGCACCTACTACAGTGCACTTGTGAAAAAGTGTTCAAAAACCTGTTTTCAAAATGCCTCCAGTTGTCCATCACTACTATAAATAAAACAGAGCATCTTGTTTACATTCTTTATTGTAACCACAATCTCACAAATAATTTGTATCTACCTTTCCAATTACTTTTAGAGTTTAGGATTTACAAATGTGCGCTTTTCATTATTAGTTACATTGTTTTAGTTCGAACGTGCAGACTTTAAAAAAAATTGTTTTATGTAGGATGCTACATTTTTGACCAGTTGCAATTGTAAGTAGACCTAATAAAAAAAAAATACTACTTCTGTTAGGCTGTTAAGCCTCATAGTCTACCACAGCCAGTTAAGTTATTTTATATAGGTTTAGGCTCTGAAGAAATAGACTGCAATTAAGCCTTGTTGTTTGTAAAGTCAAATTAAAATGAAGATTGTTGAAATGAATTGCTCGGCTTGTTTCTCTATCTGTTGGTGTGCGACACTTGCATAACAAGTTAGCTATATTTTTAGCACCAGCCACTATTCACCTCCTATCGATAGTGCTGAGGTTGTCGCCAGTTGTTTTTAAATTGAACCTTTATATAACTAGGCAAGTCAGGTGAGAAAAAAATCTTATTTGCAATCAGCCAAATACATTTAAACTCAGTTTTTCACCGTTCCTGACATTTAATCCTAGTAAAAATTCCCTGTCCTAGGTCAATTAGGATCACACTTTATTTTAAGAATGTGAAATGTCAGAATAATAGTGGAGAGTGATTTATTTCAGCTTTTATTTCTTTCAACACATTCCCAGTGGGTCAGAAGTTTACATACACTCAATTAGTATTTGGTAGCATTGCCTTTAAATTGTTTAACATTGGTCTAATGTTTCAGGTAGCCTTCCACAAGCTTCCCACAATAAGTTGGGTGAATTTTGGCCAATTCCTCCTGACAGAACTGGTGTAACTGAGTCATGTTTGTAGGCCTTCTTGCACATGCTTTTTCAGTTCTGCCCACAAATTTTCTATAGGATTGAGGTCAGGGCTTTGTGATGGCCACTCCAATACCTAGACATTGTTGTCCTTAAGCCATTTTGCCACAACTTTGGAAGTATGTTTGGGGTCATTGTCCATTTGGAAGACCCATTTGCGACCAATCTTTAACTTCCTGACTGATGTTGCTTCAATATATCCACATAATTTTCCTGCCTTATGATGCCATCTATTTTGTGAAGTGGACCAGTCCCTCCTGCAGCAAAGCACCCCCACAACATGATACTGCCACCCTCGTGCTTCACGGTTGGGATGGTGTTCTTCAGCTTGCAGGCCTCCCTCTTTTTCCTCCAACATAATGATGGTCATAATTGCCAAACAATTCTATTTTTGTTTCATCAGACCAGAGGACATTTCTCCAAAAAGTACGATCTTTGTTATATGTACAGTTGCAAACCGTAGTCTGGCTTTTTTATGGCGGTTTTGGAGCAGTGGCTTCTTCTTTGCTGAGCGGCCTTTCAGGTTATATCGATATAGGACTCGTTTTACTGTGGATATAGATACTTTTGTACCCGTTTCCTCCAGCATCTGCTGTTCTGGGGTTGATTTCCTCTTTCACACCAAAGTACATTGATCTCTAGGAGATAAATGCGTCTCCTTCCTGAGCGGTACGACGGCTGCGTGGTCCCATGGTGTTTATACTTGCGTACTATTGTTTATACAGATGAATGTGGATGAACCAGACCTTTTCTGAGGTCTTTACTGATTTCTTTTGATTTTCCCATGATGTCAAGCAAAGAGGCACTGAGTTTGAAGGTCGGCCTTGAAATACATCCACAGGTACACCTCCAATTGACTCAAATTATGTCAATTAGCCTATCAGAAGCTTCTAAAGCCATGATATAATTTTCTGGAATTTTCCAGGCTGTTTAAAGGCACAATCAACTTAGTGTATGTAAACTTCTGACCCACTGGAATTGTGATACAATGAATTATAAGTGAAATAATCTGTCTGTAAACAATTGTTGGAAAAATGTATTGTGTCATGCACAAAGTAGATGTCCTTGCCGACTTGTCAAAACTAGAGTTTAACAAGACATTTGTGGAGTAGTTGCAAAACAAGTTTTAATGACTCCAACCTAAGTGTATGTAAACTTCCAACTTCAACTCTGTGTGTGTGTGTGTGTGTGTGTGTGTGTGTGTGTGTACACTGCTCAAAAAAATAAAGGGAACACTAAAATAACACATCCTAGATCTGAATGAATGAAATATTCTTATTAAATACTTTTTTCTTTACATAGTTGAATGTGCTGACAACAAAATCACACAAAAATGATCAATGGAAATCAAATTTATCAACCCACGGAGGTCTGGATTTGGAGTCACACTCAAATTTAAAGTGGAAAACCACATTACAGGCTGATCCAACTTTGATGTAATGTCCTTAAAACAAGTCAAAATGAGGCTCAGTAGTGTGTGTGGCCTCCACGTGCCTGTATGACCTCCCTACAATGCCTGGGCATGCTCCTGATGAGGTAGCGGATGGTCTCCTGAGGGATCTCCTCCCAGACCTGGACTAAAGCATCTGCCAACTCCTGGACAGTCTGTGGTGCAACGTGGCGTTGGTGGATGGACGAGACATGATGTCCCAGATGTGCTCAATTGGATTCAGGTCTGGGGCAGGCCAGTCCATAGCATCAATATGCCTTCCTCTTGCAAGAACTGCTGACACACTCCAGCCACATGAGGTCTAGCATTGTCTTGCATTAGGAGGAACCCAGGGCCAACTGCACCAGCATATGGTCTCACAAGGGGTCTGAGGATCTCATCTCGGTACCTAATAGCAGTCAGGCTACCTCTGGCGAACACATGGAGGGCTGTGCGGCACCCCAAAGAAATGCCACCCCACACCATGACTGACCCACCGCCAAACCAGTCATGCTGGAGGATGTTGCAGGCAGCAGAACGTTCTCCACGGCGTCTCCAGACTGTCACATCTCTCACATGTGCTCAGTGTGAACCTGCTTTCATCTGTGAACAGCACAGGGCGCCAGTGGTGAATTTGCCAATCTTGGTGTTCCCTGGCAAATGCCAAAAGTCCTGCACAGTGTTGGGCTGTAAGCACAACCCCCAACTGTGGATGTCGATACCACCCTCATGGAGTCTGTTTCTGACCGTTTGAGCAGACACATGCACATTTGTGGCCTGCTGGAGGTCATTTTGCAGGGCTCTGTCAGTGCTCCTCCTTGCACAAAGGCGGAGGTAGCGGTCCTGCTGCTGGGTTGTTGCCCTCCTACGGCCTCCTCCACATCTCCTGATTTACTGGCCTGTCTCCTGTTAGCGCCTCCATGCTCTGGACACTACCCTGACAGACAGAGCAAACCTTCTTGCCACAGCTCGCATTGATGTGCCATCCTGGATGAGCTGCACTACCTGAGCCACTTGTGTGGGTTGTAGACTCCGTCTCATGCTACCACTAGAGTGAAAGCACCGTCAGCATTCAAAAGTGACCAAAACATCAGCCAGGAAGCATAGGAACTGAGAAGTGGTCTGTGGTCACCACCTGCAGAACCACTCTTTTATTGGGGGTGTCTTGCTAATTGCCTATAATTTCCACCTGTTGTCTATTCTATTTGCACAACAGCATGTGAAATTTATTGTCAATCAGTGTTGCTTCCTAAGTGGGCAGTTTGATTTCACAGAAGTGTGATTGACTTGGAGTTACATTGTGTTGTTTAAGTGTTCCCTTTATTTTTTTGAGCAGTGTATACTCAGTAGATGTGGAAAGGTTGACACAAATGATTAGTTGCAAGTTGGAGGGGGTTTCACACCTAGCTTGGCTATTAGACAATTCTTTAGTAAAGGTTGAATAGTCTATTGTTCAGCTAATAGTTCATCCTAGAAATGTTATTAGCAGAATTCACATCCTGCTACCCTTGTGAAAAACGAATACTTTTTCCCCTTTTCCACTTGTTAAAGATTCCAATTGATAGTGTTTATAGCCACAATCGGCCCCAACCCCAATTAATACATTTGGGCACAGTCGATAGCGTGCTGGACTTCGGGCTAGAATGTTGAGGGTATGAAACCTGCTCCCTGCTTGTTTCATTACATTATTACGCCGGTCTCAGTGCAAATAGCCCGGATTGTTACTCCCATGTCGTTCCTCGCCCTCTTCCACACGTCATTCTCCGCCTGAGTGGTTTGCTTGTGGGTGTGCTGGCAGGATATGGCAGCACCTTCGGTTGTGCGTCAAGAATTCAGCATAGCAAGTTTGTATGAAGGTCTGGTTATTCACATGCAAATAATAAAATGCTCTAAACCACTCTGGTGACAAATCAACTTTGCTGCCCTGTTTTCAATCGTCCGCATGGCTGGGAGAACCTCCTCAGATTAATGCAGATAATGGGAGTTAGATATGCGTAGGAAGTGTATTGTACTGTTTTTTTCTGTATATATGAATTACAAATCAGCCTTTTACTTAAATCATGTTTCTAGTCTATTGCATAATTACAAGGTGTAATTGTTGATATCCCAGGAGCAGGAGTGGTAAACACTGTTGAAGTGTATAATTGTAATACATACATGCACACAGACACAGCATCATTCAAAGAATGGGGTTTGATACACCTGGTATTGGATATGACTGATAAAAACTTGCTAAATAGCAATTTTTGTAAATTTAACTTTATGATGAAAAAGTATTCACAATCGTTTCTCTACATTTAACTAAAATATTCCTCTCGATTGTAATTATTTTTTTGACTCGTTATGAAATAATTACTTACATTTGCATCCACCATAATGTTTTTGTCAGCCATTTTTTCCTGAAGAAAGTCACCGGCGATGTGTGGCATAACGTCAAATTCGTCATTGGAACCACTCGATATGATTGGTCATATAATAACCTTGGGGCCAGAACGCTCCCCTGCGTTGGTCTGGAGCGATGAAGCCGTGGCGCTGGGTACCTCAAAGTCCCGCGGCATAAGCGCACAAGTTTTAAAGGAGGAACCACTGTAGAAGGGACCATTATCATGCACCTGTCTTTAAACAGGGGCAGGGGGAAAATACATAATATACCGTACTCATTCAAGGGTTGTTCTTCATTTGGACTATTTTCTACATTGTAGAATAATGGTGAATACATCAAAACTATGAAATAAAATATATTGAATCATGTAGTAACAAAAAAGTGTTAAACAAATATATATTTTAGATTCTTCAAGGTAGCCACCCTTTGCCTTGATGACAGTTTTGCACACTCTTGGCATTCTATCAATCAGCTTCACCTGGAATGCTTTCCAACGTTCCCACATGCTGAGCACTTGTTCTCTGCTTTTCGTTCACTCTGCGGTCCAACTCATTCCAAACCATCTCAATTGGGTTAAGGTCGGGTGATTGTGGAGGCCAGGTCATCTGATCCGGCACACCTTCATTCTCCTTCTTGGTCAAATAGCCCTTACACAGCCTGGTTGTGTGTTGAGTCATTGTCCTGTTGAAAAACCAAAAATCTCATCAGACCAAATGACAGATTGCAGCAGAGGTAACTCTGGGTTTTCCTATCCTGTGGTGGTCCTCATGAGAGCCAGTTTCATCATAGTGCTTGATGGTTTTTGCGACTGCACTTGAAGAAACTTTGAAAGTTCTTGAAATGTTCTGTATTGACTGACCTTCGTGTCTGAACGTAAATGATGGACTGTCGTTTCTCTTTGCTTATTTGAGCTGTTTTCTCCATAATATGGACTTGTTCTTTTACAAAATAGAGCTATCTTCTGTTTACAACCCCTACCTTGTCACAACACAACTGATTGGCTCAAACGCATTAAGGAAAGAAATTCCACAAATTAACTTTTCACAAGACACACACCTGTTAATTGAAATGCATTCCAGGTGACTACCTCATGAAACTAGTTGAGATAATGCCAAGAGTGTGCAAAGCTGTCATCAAGGCAAAGGGTGGCTACTTTAAAGAATCTCAACTATAAAATATATTTTGATTTAACACTTTTTTGGTGACTATATGATTCCTTATATTTTTTCATAGTTGTGATGTCTTCACCATTATTTTACAATTTATAAAATAGTAAAAAATAAAGAAAACCCTTGAATGATTGGATACACCTAATCTTTTGACTGGTACTGTATGCACTTAAATAGAGAATAGAGGACGCTTTTCCCGTGGTTCATTTTCATGCCAGCCAGGTAGGCTATACTCCTGTTGTAAAGATAAGCAATATGCTTAGGTATTAGAAAAGTTGAAAAATAATGATAGTAGGCCAAGCCTATAGACAGCTAATGGGATCCTCCAATTTTTAATAGAGGCCATCACTCTGTTTTCTCTAGCAATTACATTGAAATGTTGCGCAACATGAGCTCATGGGCTCTCATGAAGTGTTTGATTAGATTTTCAATGACATTTGCGTTGATGTTAGAGGGATTAGAGGTAAAATAGAGGCAGTTAGCAAATTTGGTAGGCTACTTGTCACAAGAATTTTCAATCCCAATGATAACAACTGACAATCAATAGCTTTGGGTTTAATAATAATTAGTCAAAGACTCAGCTTATGCAAAAAGAGTACAGTTTTCAGAGAACGTACAAAAACAAAAATTTTATAGCTGCGCACATAGTGGGGCAAAAAAGTATTTAGTCAGCCACCAATTGTGCAAGTTCTCCCACTTAAAAAGATGAGAGGCCTGTAATTTTCATCATAGGTACACTTCAACTATGATAGACAAAATGAGAGAAAAAAATCCAGAAAATCACATTGTAGGATTTTTAATGAATTTAATTGCAAATTATGGTGGAAAATAAGTATTTAGTCAATAACAAAAGTTTATCTCAATGCTTTGTTATAGACCCTTTGTTGGCAATAACAGAGGTCAAACGTTTTCTGTAAGTCTTCACAAGGTTTTCACACACACTTGCTGGTATTTTGGCCCATTCCTCCATGCAGATCTCCTCTAGAGCAGTGATGTTTTGGGGCTGGTGCTGGGCAACATGGACTTTCAACTCCCTCCAAAGATTTTCTATGGTGTTGAGATCTGGAGACTGGCTAGGCCACTCCAGGACTTTGAAATGCTTCTTACGAAGCCACTCCTTCGTTGCCTGGGCGGTGTGTTTGGGATTATTGTCATGCTGAAAGACCCAGCCACGTTTCATCTTCAATGCCCTTTCATCTGACCATATGACATTCTCCCAATCTTCTTTTGGATCTTCCAAATACTCTCTAGCAAACTTCAGACGGACCTGGACATGTACTGGCTTAAGCAGGGGGACACGTCTGGCACTGCAGGATTTGAGTCCCTGGCGGCGTAGTGTGTTACTGATGGTAGGCTTTGTTACTTTGGTCCCAGCTCTCTGCAGGTCATTCACTAGGTCCCCCTGTGTGGTTCTGGGATTTTTGCTCACCGTTCTTGTGATCATTTTGACTCCACGGGGTGAGATCTTGCGTGGAGCCCCAGATCGAGGGAGATTATCAGTGGTCTTGTATGTCTTCCATTTCCTAATAATTGCTCCCACAGTTGATTTCTTCAAACCAAGCTGCTTAACTATTGCAGATTCAGTCTTCCCGGCCTGGTGCAGGTCTACAATTTTGTTTCTGGTGTCCTTTGACAGCTCTTTGGTCTTGGCCATAGTGGAGTTTGGATTGTTTGAGGTTGTGGACAGGTGTCTTTTATACTGATAACAAGTTCAAACAGGTGCCATTAATACAGGTAACGAGTGGAGGACAGAGGAGCCTCTTAAAGAAGTTGTTACAGGTCTGTGAGAGCCAGAAATCTTGCTTGTTTGTAGGTGACCAAATACTTATTTCCCACCATAATTTGCAAATAAATTCATTAAAAATCCTACAATGTGATTTTCTGGATTTTTTTTTCTCATTTTGTCAGTCATAGTTGAAGTGTACCTATGAGGAAAATTACAGGCCTCTCTCGTCTTTTTAAGTGGGAGAACTTGCACAATTGGTGGCTGACTAAATATTTTTTTGCCCCACTGTACTTCTACACAAACAGTAGGTGAGTGTTATCCTTCTCCACAGTTCGCACCACTTTGTATCACTAGCCGACAGTTCCATTCCCCCGAGATTAAGGAGACCTTGAGAAGTACTCCCTGTCCTCTCCCAAGTCTCAGAGGCCTAGCCAGGTCGGTCTAAACACAGTTTTAATTGTTCTTTGGTATTTTACTTGGCACACACACAAGTTCAAATCCTAAGCTACGCCTTGCTCAGACAGTCTGTGTTTTTCCCCTATACATTGTTTAACCTAATTCCGACCTAAACTACACACATCATCAGATTATAATTTCATGATTCTAATCAATTTCATACAGTTATAAGGTTTCAAAGTGGAATTATTTTATCATTATCTTTCACATATACATTATTTTATCACTACTAATTACCATCAGCAGCATCAGAGCTTGGAGAAGCCTAATTACAGTGACTAAGCGGTCATGTGGAATGCCTTCTTTACTCGTAACCGTCGGTGTGGTCACCGCAACATCCCTAGGCCCTGTACCCTTGGCATTTGTGTAGACTATAAAGAATAGGATAGGTCTAAAGAATATGGTGCAAATTCCACCTAACCTATCAGAAGGCAAGATGGAGTGACAACCATATTTCTTATACCTGTCCAATCCCTTCAGATCTAGGGATAGGTCTTTTTGGATTTGGCTAGTTATGGTAGAAATTTAAAAGTAGTCATAGATTTAAGGACTCTGAAATCACTGAGCACTCATGAGTGTCATCTTGAGGGATTTGAAGGACAACAATGTTTGTCTTGTCTAATAATATTCATTCTAAAAGTACAAAAGCTGGATGATATTGTTGTTGTTGTGTAGTATGTCTCGTAGAAGGTGTTTGTCTTCTCTCTCCAGGACTTTGTAACACGTACCCAGGGTGGAGTGCCGTATGGGACAGGTTTGCCGCCAGAGATCCTCATGGGCCAACAAACTCACCCCTACAACAGGTTAGGCTACAGCCAGCAGGCCATGGGCATGTATGCCCAGAACCAGCCTCTACCTCCAGGTCAGTGCCAACATTATCATTGTCTAAGACCAGGGTTCTGATTTATGAGGAGTTTAGCCTTTTAAATCATATTGAAAACAGTTACTGATCCTAGGCCAGCACTCTACTCTGATATTGATGAATATGGGCCCTGTTTTAGTTATTACTAGTTAGTTTTCACAATATCATGAAAAAACACTCTGGAACCTGTATTCCTGTCATGACCGTTTTAAGTGAGGCGTGTTTAGCTTGTTTTGTTTAGCTTGTTTTTGTCACCTTGTTTTGTTACAGCCCAGCACTAAAACACACGATTCTGCTTATCAACCGAAATCTTCAAGACCTTGATTAGCTGAAACGGATATTAATGCTGTGGTGGCTTTTTGTCATTTTGACTTTGACTTAAATTCTCATCCTTTTCCCCTTCAGGGGGCCCTGGTTTGGACACCCCGTACCGACCAGTCCGGAACCCTCAGATGGGCAAGATGATGCCCACGCGGCCCAACTACCCGGGTGTGATGCCAGGCGGCATGCCAGGCATGATGGGCATGGAAAAGCAGTACCCTATGGGCTATAAGCCCCAGCCCAACATACCGCAGGGCCAGATCCTGCGCCAGCATCTGCAGGTCAGACTGGTGAGTTTGCAATGACTAGACTCCATTGGAATGGGACAGTAGTGAGTACAGAGGTTATTCTCGACTGGACCTCCCCCAGTGTGGTGTTGAGGGGTTTGCTAGATGTGTTATTAACATGCTCATAGAATAGGATCTTGAAACTGGCTTTCACGGTACGCATGTAGATACATTTGCACAACTGAATGCGTTCAACCTCAAATGTGTCTTCCGCATTTAGCCCAGCCCTTCTGAATCAGAGAGGTGCAGGGGGCTGCCTTAATTGACATCCACTTCATCGGTGCCCGTAGAGAAGTTGTTGTTGGGGATTAACTTGCCGGCTCGGGGATTCGAACCAGCGACTTTTCAGTTACTGGCCCAACACTCTTAACCGCTAGGCTACCTGCCGCCCGTGAAGAAAATAAATAAAAAAGTTGAACTTCAGTTGTAGAAAGCAGCACATTGCTTTTTAAGAACGTTGGAACGTTGTCTCTTGCCGTTTTCAGAACCAGAGTATTATTGGACAACAGATGCGACAGATGACGCCCAACCAACAATACGGCTCCGTGCAGCCAACTCAGGCAAGTCTTTCAGATGAGACACTTTTGCCAAAATGTCATGTAATTTTTTTCCAGATGTACCTGTAAAACCTGTTTTCTTATCCTTCTATTTCCTTCAACACTGAATTTGACCCTATGCATAAACTAGTGTCCTCTATTCCTTCTTTCTCCTCTCTGCATATTTGTCCTATTATTTTCATTAACATTCTGATTTTTATCTCTCCATGTGCAGAACATCTCCCAGGGCTATACCACGTACGGCTCCCACATGGGGATGCAGCCGCATCCCTCCCAGGTGGGTGGTATAGTCCCTCCATCGTACGGGAACCAGGGTTTCCAGGGAAGCCACCCGGGGGCCAACCTGGGTGTGGTGGACTCTCTGAGGCAGATGGTACAGAGGCCCAGCGGCTACGTTCACCAGCAGGCACCGGGCTACTCGCACACCATGCAAAACACACAGAGGTGGGCAGGAGGGAAGAGTTGAAGAGTAGTTGGGGTTTGGACAATACACTGTACTGCACTCCAATAGCACAGGGATGTCTGCTGTCCATTATCAAGGATATTTTGGCTACTTTTGTCTCATATTGTGTAGGGCTGTGACAATACCAGTATTGTTTGTATCCCCTGGCCGACTAGGTGAAAAAGGTGTCTGTGCCCTTGAGCAAAGCACTTAATCATAATTGCTCCTATAAGTCGCTCTGGATAAGAGCATCAGCTAAATGACTAAAATGTCAATGTAAAAACATGCAGTATTTAAAATATGGTGTGCTATAGCTTGGAAAATTTGTAAATGTGACTTTAAATGACGACAACTGATATTTGTTTCCAACATTAGGGCTGTTTTCATAAAGAAGTTAAATACGTTTTGTGTTTTGTTTCCTTGCCACGATACTAACAAGTATCCCAATACTGGTATTGTGCCTTCGCTAATATGGTGTTCATGGAGCGCCTTCTTTCACTCCTTTTTCTTGCACATATCAAGACTTTGTCACATTTAGCATCACTGCCTAGTATCTGGGTACAGAGTTATCAGTCAACCCCACCCATAAACTGCACTCTGATTTCCTTTGACGTGAATGTAAACATTTGACAGTGTAGTCGCAGAACACTTTTTCCTTTCATGCTGTAGCACTGTAATGGGCAACAGTGACCTTATTCAAGACAGTGATGTATTTGTGAAACATTTGATGATGTACTGGTCCTCTGAATGTGAATCTCTTCCACCATCTCCAGGTTTCCCCACCAGTCCATCCATCAGGCTCCCGTCATGCAGGGCCTGAGCCACATGGATACGCAGGGGGTCCACCCGGGAATGAGACCAAACCAGATGCTTGCTGAGCAGCAACAGGCCCAGCAGCAACAGCAGCAGTACCTCAGACAGCAGGCACTCCGAGTATGCTTTGTCTATTTACTAGGTCTTCTACTAGCAATATCTAACACTACAGACCAACATGGAACAGTGTATTGATTATATTTTAACTACACATGTACTGCTATTGCCACTCAATGCGGTCTAGATCTAAACAATCACTTCCACAATTATTCAATGCTCTAACTGATGGTCTAGCACAGGGGCCACATTGGGATTTCGAAATTCAACTGAGTGCCGCAAATATCTATTTCTGTTTAATTATTTTCAGCGGACCAGCGGACTGAATGAGATCGCGGGACCCACAGGCCGTAGTTTGCCCACCCGTGCTCGAGCATGACATATAGTGAGTGTAAGAATTCCTGTATAGTTGTACTATGGTGTCACCCTGCTCTGTTTCTGTATTTGTCCCTGTCTCCTATAGGCCCAGCAGCAGGCTCAGCAGCAAGCTCAACAACAACAACAGGTTCAACAACAGCAAGTTCAACAGCAACATCAGGTCCAGCCCCAACAAGTTCAGCAGCAGCAGCAACAACAACAACAGCAGCAAGTAGCGTCAGCACCGCCCTCCGGTGCCCAGGCTCAGAACCAGGCCCTGGGCATGCAGCCCATGCCCCCACAGCAACCCATGGTACGTCCAACTTAGAGGATGATACAGTCAAATTGCCAAGGGGCAGTTCCAAAAAGACGGATCAAGTTAGCCAGCTAACTGTCCCAAAAATTCTGAATTATTTTTATGTTTTCGAGAAATATATATTTGAAATTAGCATGGTATAATTGACTTGACAACCACCAAACACATTCAAGTTTAGCTTTCAAAATGAACCATCAAATTTAAGAGAGCTGATATATCAAAGATGTATCACTGTTAGCTGGCTAACTTAACTTAATGATCCTGCTTGCTGGAACACCCCACAAGTACAAAATAAAACCCCAGCCCTACTACACCTAGATCTATTTCCAATTATGACTCTGACCTGGAACAGTTTTTTTGCTACTCTAACTTTCCAGGGAGGATGGTTAAGTTTAAGGTTAGCACACACTGCTTTTGTCCAGCCTGGTTCAGGCAAGGCATGGCTACTATGCCCCTCTGGGTTGGCACTAGCCGTGTTATCGGATAGAGGTTGGGGTCGGCACGATAGATTGAAAATATATTTTATTCATAGTGTACAAAGCATTAGGAACACCTTTCTAATGTTGCGTTGCACATCTCCCCCCTCTTTTTTTTTTGCCCTCAGAACAGCCTCAATTCGTTGGGGCATGGGTGTTGAAAGCATTCCACAGGGACGCTTGTTCACTTTTACTCCAATGCTTCTCACATTTATCAAGTTGGTTGGATGTCTTTTGAGTGGTGGACCATTCTTGATGCACACGGAAAACTGTTGAACGTTAAAAAAAAACATTAGCATTGCAATTCTTGACAAACCAGTGCGTGCGCCTGGCACCTACTACCATACCCCGTTCAAAGGGACTTAAATATTTTGTCTTACCCATTTTCTGGATTTTTTTTCTTCTAATTTTGTCTGTCATAGTTGAAGTGTACCTATGATGAAAATTACAGGCCTCTCATCTTTTTAAGTGGGAGAACTTGCACAATTGGTGGCTGACTAAATACTTTTTTGCCCCACTGTATATTGTCCGTTTTTGTCTTTCAAAAGTTAAACTCGAGTCAACTATTTTTGGGACGAGTTGCATACGCACAAAGGCCCATATATTGTGCGGTTTTTGACGGGCAAACCTCTTGTCAACGACAGACTCCCATTGAAAAAAAGTTATAGTATGTCTGTACTTTCAATGACCGAAATGTAATATTGTTTGTGTGTTTGTCTCAGTTCCCACGACAGGGGATGCAGCAGACTCAGATGCAACAGACTCAACAGCAGCAGCAGACTGCAGCACTGGTCAGGCAGCTCCAACAACAACTCTCAAGTAAGAAAGACACTCATGTCAATTAACTTTAGTGAGATTTGTTACAGCCTTGTATTAACCCTAGGGTTAGGGAGGTACTACCTGGATTTGTCCAATAAGAAGTGCACATTTAAAATGTTTTCTGTTGGGTGCCCTAATGAAACCGCTGATATTGTCAACAGTTCTATCTTGTGTTGCGCATTGTGCTTTGTAGTCTAAATGTGACATTTTTTCACAATTTCCAGTCATTTTAGGTCTGTTGATAACATGTGCTTTTCTTTTCCCCAGATACACAACCTGGACAGAACACCAACTCATATTACTGATAGTGCTTGTTGTATATTAGTGTGTGTGGAAGGATAGGGATACCCTGTGTATGGGAGTGTTCTCAGCCAGCCCATAGATTGGCAGATATGTCCAATGCCCAGCAGGCCCCTGTTTTAGAGGTGTAGGCTCTTAGGGGGGAAATGGTGCTATTGGCCAAGAAGGACGACTAGACAGATGAACCCACAACTCAACCACAGAGGCTCAACATGCCATTCGAAAACCTTCTCAACTTCAGTCATGTCATTTCTGAAAATCCAAGGAGGGATTGTGCTGTGAAATATTATGATCATAAAGAATAATGGAAGAGTCTATGTAAAAAAAAAAAATACAAGAAATTATAAGAATGCAATTTTTTTTCTTCAGTTTGTCAAATTTTTCAGTTTAGTGTATTTCTCATTAAAATATCATGTCAGTTTTTGTCTTGTATTAGTGTCTGGTGCAGTCTTCATCTTGATGAAGATGTCTGATAAGGGTCAATGTGACAATCAGGTTGTTAAAATCAGGATATTATTAATGATATTGAAAGGCAATGAGTCATTATTATCCACTATTGATTGTCTTTAGTATCTTTATTTTTCATTTAATCAGGGTTCTGGGATGTCATGGAATTGTATTATATGCATTCCAGAGGGAAAGTAATAGAGGAATTGATGCAATCATGGTAAATCATATAATTTTGTATATGGATAACTATTTGGAAATTAATATTTTTCCAGTTCTTTTTCCACATTACATTTCCCTGGGAGCTTTTGGCCATTGTCATGTAAATTCTAAGGTTGACGGAAAGTCATGGAATATTTTAACAATGAAAGCCCTGTTAGATATACTGTACGTGTCGCTAATCACCTAAAAAGACCAATCCAATCAAAAAATATAAAGATGTATTTTCTTCTGCATGCGAGCTGCAGGTCTTTTGATCAAAAACCATGCCCCTGCCTTAATGAGACAGATGCTTTCATTGGACAGAACAACAAGTGGTTGAGCAGTGCGAAATATGGCAGACTTGGCTGTGGGTGACTCACAGCTTCAAGTTCTTACCAAAAAGGTAAGCTAATGTACTAAAGGCTATTGCTTTGTCTTAAATGGCACCCTGGTTCTGGTCAGATGTAGTGCACAATGGGAATAGGTGGCCATTTTGAACGCTCTATAACCACTTTCTAACTGGCCATAGGCTACCACCCTAATACCAGAGACGATGCAAACGGATTTGTCATGACCACTGATGAACCCAGTCGATGGGGTAAACTCAGTTATGCACTTTTTTATTTTGTGAATAGGATTTAAATGGGTAAAAACTGGCAAAACTGTTGAAGTCCTTTATTTAGAACAATTCAAATGAATGACGTTTCCATCTTGGCCTTCATCAGAATGAAAAAAGACCGGTAGACACAAAGCCAGATGTTAGAATGCAAGTAGGTGTGTGTGTGTGTGTGAGTCGACTAATTTTCGACAAGTGAATGTGTTGGTGGTGGACAGCGCCATGGCGCTGAAATGGGTTGAACCACAGACTGAGCAGCGCTGAGTCTAGGAATACCATTGGCTAATTAGAGGTTGTTGTGACTTGACTTTCATTAATCTGATTACTTATTTATCTAATCAACTATGTTTAATTGTTACCAGTTTTTTAAATGAATGATGTAACAATTAACTCATTAGGATTTGAGGCACTACGAGAGCGGTTCTTGAAAGAGTTACCATCTCCAGAAATAAACGCTAAAGGATTTTACCTATCACATCCATAAACAGTCAACTTATTAAACCATAACCTCGTATCATGTCATCATTCTGAACAGTCATGGGTGCACCTCAGCCACGCTCAAGGTTCTAAACGATATAACCGCCATCGATAAAAGATAATACTGTGCAGCCGTCTTCATCGACCTGGCCAAGGCTTTCGACTCTGTCAATCACTGCATTCTTATCGGCAGACTCAACAGCCTTGGTTTCTCAAATGACTGCCTCGCCTGGTTCACCAACTGCTTCTCAGATGGAGTTCAGTGTGTCAAATCAGAGGACCTGTTGTCCTGACCTCTGGCAGTCTCTATGGGGTGCCACAGGGTTCAATTCTCGGGCCGACTCTTTTTCTCTGTATACATCAATGATGTCGCTCTTGCTGCTGGTGATTCTCTGATCCACCTCTATGCAGACGGCACCATTTTCTATACTTCTGGGACTTCTTTGGACACTGTTAACAAACCTCCAAACGAGCTTCAGTGCCATGCAACACTCCTTCCGTGGCCTCCAACTGCTCTTAAATGCAAGTAAAACTAAATGTATGCTCTTCAACCAATCGCTTCCGGCAACCGTCCGCCCGTCTAGCATCACTACTCTGGACGGTTCTGACTTAGAATATGTGGACAACTACAAATACCTAGGTGTCTGGTTAGACTGTAAACTCTCCTTCCATACTCACATTAAGCATCTCCAATCCAAAATTATATCTAGAATCGGCTTCCTATTTCGCAACAAAGCATCCTTCACTCATGCTGCCAAACATATCCTTGTAAAACAGACTATCCTACCGATCCTTGACTTCGGCGATGTCTTTTACAAAATAGCCTCCAACACTCTAGTCAGCAAACTGGATGTAGTCTATCACAGTGCAGTCTGTTTTGTCACCAATAAACTACCCTCCATTGCGCCCTGTATGCTCTCATTGGCTGGCCCTTGCTTCATATTCGTCGCCAAACCCACTGGCTCCAGGTCATCTATAAGTCTCTGCTAGGTAAAGCCCCACTTTATCTCAGCTCACTGGTCACCATAGCAGCACCCACCCGTAGCACGCATTCCAGCAGGTATATTTCACTGGTCATCCCCAAAGCCAAGTCCTCGTTTGGCCGCCTTTCCTTCCAGTTCTCTGCTGCCAATGACTGGAACGAATTGCAAAAATCACTGAAGCTGGAGACTCATGTCTCCCTCTCTAACTTTAAGAATCAGCTGTCAGAGCAGCTTACAGATCATTGCACTTGTACATAGCCCATCTATCAATAGCCCACCCAACTACCTCATTCCCATATTATTTATTTTTTGATCCTTTGCACCCCAGTACCACTACTTGCACATTCATCTTCTGCACATCTATCACTCCAGTTTTTAATTGCGAAATTGTAATTATTTCGACACTATGGCTTATTTATTGCCTTACCTCCCTAATCTTACGACATTTGCACACACTGTATATAGACTTTTCTATTGTGTTATTGACTGTACGTTTGTTTATCCCATGTGTAACTTTGTTGTTTATGTCGCTTTGCTTTATCTTGGCCAGGTTGCAGTTGTAAATGAGAACTTGTTCTCAACTGGCGTACCTGGTTAAATAAAGGTGAAATAAATACAAAATAAAATACATTATTTCCTTAAACATTTTTAATGACATCACAAAATAACAACTGAAATGACATTCTTTAGATCGCCCACGTTCTATGTTAGAAATGTTGTTCCAGAAGTTTGCTTTAGAATGTGTTAGAGTTTCGGTGTGAAAATGTTTGTGAAACAAAGGCACATTCCTGTGTGAATTTGGAGAGCAAGATAGCTGAAAGTTCTAATCTTTTGAGTTACAACAGAGTGTGAACCAACAATGCCCCCACCAGCTCCCTTCTCCTCCCCTCTGCAGGCGAGAGGGGTCTGGCCGAAGTCATCCACTGCAAAGCTGATCTGACCCATTTGGATCCTTACAGGACAGCCATGACAACGTTCAAGCAGCGAAGCTGGTTAAAACCTGCCCCAGTATCTGTGTGTTTAGAGATGTAGACGATGAGTATGTGGTGTCTCCTCAAACGCCCAGGAAGCTCTGATTCAAACTCCCATTAGACAGCTCTGCAAGCATTATGTCAAAATACATTTGTCACTCACCAAATGTGCAGTTTCGCTGAGCAACTATCTTCATTTACTCCCGTTATGGTCGGTATGTACTTCCAAAAAAGGTTCAAATACAAAATGACAAGCAACTGAAAAAATGCCTCTTAGGCACTTCTAATGTAAATCACTCATTACTGCCATGCACAGGTCTGAAGTCTACAACAGCTCAATACATTGGAGCTGCCGGAGGCATTTTTTTCTGTTGCTTGTACATTATCATTTTTATTACTATCTGTAGAAAATCATGGAAGATTTAATGTATGAATAGGAACCGTGTTTAATATGGCTCACTAAAGAACTGTCCCCTCATCAAGAAAATGATGTATCGGGTTCGTTATTATTCGTATCTTTGCAGCATGTGCTCAGCTGCTGAAAGGACTTCTGGTCCAAACCCACGGCCCATCTTAACATCTTTATGATGACACAGACGATTTCATTGGACAGCAATATGGTTGAGAAGCACGAAAGACTGGTTTGTAAGTTGCAACCTTGCTCATGCTTAGGTAGCTTTTGCTTCAAGTTCTGACCAAAACAGTAAGTAAGGTAATGATCGTAGGCGATAACTTCAGTTTGCCAGCTAACTAGCTACTTCACATTCTGATATTGAATTTGTATTATTGTGTGTAGCTAAGTATGCTTAACCCTTAGAGAGAGCATTGCATTGTGTGTTTTGTAGTTGACTTGAGCTGCAACAGATTTCCACAATAATTTTCATACGTTGCTATCAACCTCATTATAAAGACAAAAGGAAACATATGGAAAAGGAAACACATTTCTTTTCTCATATATTAGTGTTATTTAACACTGTAAATTATAGGAATAAGTGGTTTTGGCTAATATGACCCCTCTATGGAAAGGTGAGAGTCTCACAAACACGAGAAGATGGCCCGTATAAAGGTAGCAGGTACCAGTTAAACAAATGAATGGCAATATATATGAAAGTAGTTTAGTGCAAAAAAAATGGGTTAAATATGGGTAAAAAATAAACTACATTTCCTGATCTTTCTAATGTCTCTCAGATATAGGACAGACACATTAAAACACACTTCCTTTTTGATACATTTTTTGATCTGTTTTTCTGTGAATTAATCTGTTTCTATGGGCTAATAGCAGCAAATTCAATGTTTCATCAAATTATTATGATTTTTTTCTTTCTGATACCTAAAGTGGGCCTAAAATTCTAAATCAAGTAGCTAAATGATGAGATAGGGGAAGCGCATGCAAGCAGATGAGGAAATTTGTGAGGATGGAAGAAATGATATAGAAAACCTGCAATAAGGCAATTGTAAACCAGGGAAAAACCACACAACCCTCCCCAAAGCAAAAAAAAAGAGGTAAGTGACCCTCCCATACTTTGGACCAACCCCCCACCCCAGTACATTTCGAACTGTCCCTTAGCAGATCTGCCTACTGGCTGAGAAATCAGAGTTCGAGATCAGCAAGAATTGTTGCACTGATGCCATTCACTAAAATCGCTACATTTGTGGCAACAGTGGGATGATCCCTTGGGGGCCATTGGAGAGGTGTGCTCATGTGAGGGACTTGCTATAGTGAAGCGTGTGGACACACTCTCCCTAACAGAGGGAATAGTGTAACAAACCATACCTGGGAAGTCCTACATTCTTGGAAAGTGGAGATGTCATAGAACGTGAAAAAGTAATACATGAGTAATAATAATTTAAACTATTGTAATTTGAGCCAGGATTCAATCAAATGTCTATTTTCAACAAGCACACTGCACTTGATTCTTAAAGGTAACTTACCCCTGAACATTTGTAACTAAAAGGTTTGGCATTTTATTTCAATATAATCAAATAAATAAATAATAAAGGTCCTCTGAAGTGGGGGCGGTAGTGGCTGGGCATAAAATAGTTATACAAAATGTCATTATAAACATGGTTTTCAACTTGGTAATAAAAATAAAGAACAAACATTGTTCTTTGAGCCTGTGAGGGCATCCCAAGTGGTGCAACGGTCTAAGGCACTGCATCGCAGTAATTGAGATGTCACTACAGACCCGGGTTCAATCCCAGGCTGTGTCGCAGCCGCCCGTGACCGGGAGGCCAATGAGGTGGCACACAATTTCCCCAGCATCGTCTAGGTTAGGGGAGGGTTTGGCCGGCCGGGATGTCCTTGTCCCATCGCACTCTAGCGGCTCCATGTGGGGGGCCGGGCGCATGAATGTTGACGTTGGTCTCCAGCTAACAGTGTTTCCTCCGGCACATTAGTGGGGCTGGCTTCCGGGTTATGCAAGCGGTGTGTCAAGAAGCAGTGCGGCTTGGCAAGGTTGTGTTTTGGAGGACGCATGGCTCTCAACCTTCATCTCTCCCGAGTCCGTACGGGAGTTGCAGCAATGGGACAAGACTGTAACTACCAATTGGATACCACAAAAAAGGGGTAAAGTACAAAAACATTTATATAAATAATATTAATGAGCCTGTGATCTTCACTAACAGCGGTGTTGACAGCTAGAGTGAATATGATTTGGATGTTCTTGCCTCTACCATGTCTCTGGAGTAGTTTTACAAATCTGTTGTGGATTCTAATTAGAGCAGGGATGAGGCCCGTGAAATCAGGAGAGAGTATTACAGCAAACTGGTTGAAAAGAGGGATTCACTGATTGTGGAAATTAGTGAAAAGGACAACAAAAAGTGAGTAGAACCATTTTAATTTATCTTAAAAAACAAACCAAAACATCAATTCATTTAGAACCACGGTTCATCGGTATCAAATTCAGGTAAGTATGTGAGGCGATTACATACATAAATCATGTATGATAAAGTAGTCTACAAAACAATACATAAATAATAATCTAAATCAATTTAAACTATATTGTAACTTGGGCTAGGAATAAATCAAAGGCATAAGCCGCATTCGAGATCCGCATGGACGGTTGCACTGTCACAGTTTGCTATAATTGTTACATTAATGGCAACGTCCCTTTGGGCCATTGGAGAGGTTTGCACACATGAGGGACTTGCTATTTTCCGAGTTTGTAGAAAAGTGTAAGTACACACTCTCCTGAACTGAGGGGATGGTTAGCAGGTCTGCCTACAGGCTGGAAGATCTGGGTTCATGATTAACGCACCTTTGATTGAATCCTAGCCTTGATAAAATAAAGAACAATAAGAACAATAATTGAATTATCCTCCGAGGAGGTGGAACAGTAGCCTCGTGAGCTGCCTGATCCCATGAGCAGCCTGACGCTGCATGGACGTCAGTCTGGTAATTACGAGGCTATGGGAGGTGGTGGTGGTGGCATAATATTGTAATGCAAATTATAACTGTAAATTGTTCAACATGATAAAATAAAGAACAATAATAAAGTTGTCAGCAGAAGGGGGGTGGTGACAGGATAAAACAATTATCAATTGTAAACATGAGCAGCAGTCAAGCAAGCTCAAACATTCAGGAAAAATAATGCAGTACACAAGTGACATTCAATCTAATTTATTTCCACTCGTATCAAATAGAATGTTCATGTTTACGATTTCACTTTAGCGTCTTTCTTAGCTTTCCCTTTCTTTGCATTTGGCCACTCCAGATTATTAAACAGTACTCCAATGTCAGGACCCAGTGCTCTGCCCTCAACGAGGTAGTTTTTTCCCTTATACTTTACCAGGAAGTCCAGAGCAGCTCTTCTCCTCTGCCTTCACCTCCAGCCTGGACAGAAGCTTATCTGCCATCTCTGGTACTATGGGCTGGAGGAGTGTCCCATATATCCTCAGATACTCTAGAGACACGCTGAGGATGGTGTCCAGCCGTTGGTCTGCCTCACACACCCGTTAATGGCCTCCAGAGCTTTGTATAAGTGCACTCTCTCGTAGAGCTATTCCACCACAGCTGGTATTGAATGTACAGCTTCCAGCATGTGATAGTCTTCATCCGTAGCCCTCCCCTCGTGTTCTTCGGTCCGTTGACTGGGGAAGGAGTCAGTGCAGAAATGGGGGTAGACCTGAGTTTGGTTGAGTGATGGGGAAGTGCAGTGGTTTAAAAGGCCACCCAGAGAATATGTCAGCTCAGTGTTGAGCAGTTTGTCCACTTTATTGTCATAGTCACAGTCTGTGTCCGGGACCCCTGGTGCAGGAAGAAGTTCCTAATTCTGTCTGTGGTGAACCGCTGAGACCTCTCCAGGGGGTCCACTCCACCACGTTCCCCAAGGTTTGTGACATTTTCTTCCCTCCCACTGTCCAATGAGAGTGCACATGCATGGTCTGTAGAAATATGATGCAGACAGATATGTAAGCTCTGCTTCTAGCTCCTAAGCAACTTTGCAGTATTTTGTTTATGTGTGTGTTATTTCTTACATTATTAGCACAGAATTTTGGGGGGGTTATTACGTACAGCCGGAAATAACTTTTGGATATCAGAGTGATGGTAACTCACAAGCATTACGACCAGGAATACAACTTTCCCAAATTGGATCCTTTGTTCGTACCCACCAGGGCAATTGAACTTATTCCAGAGGCTGCTCCAAAACACAGTCGGCGGAGAAGAGGTATTCGGAGTGGACACACCATCCACCATTTCCGAGTATATTACTCGCTAATGTTCAGTCTCTGGATAATAAAGTAGACAAGCTCAAGCCGAGGATCTCCTTCCAGGGATCAGGGATTGTAACATACTCTGTTAAATCGAAACATGGCTCTCTCGGATATACTGTCCCCGTCCATACAGCCTGCTGGGTTCTTAGTACATCGTGCAGACAGGAATAAAGAACTCTCTGGGAAGAAGAAAAGAGCAGTGTATGTTTCATGATTAAGTACTCATGGTGTAATAACATTGTGATAACATACAAAAACTGAAGTCCTTTTGTTCACCCAACCTAGAATACCTCACAATCAAATGCTGACCGTATTACTTCCCAAGAGAATTCTCTTCGGTTATAGTCACAGCCATGTATATTCCCCCTCTAGCTGATACGATGATGGCCTTCAAAGAACTACACTGGACTTTATGCAAACTGGAAACCACATATCCCGAGGCCGCATTTATTGTAGCTGCGGATATTAACAAAGCAAATTTGAGGAAAACGCTACCGAAGTTCTACCAACACATTGATTGTAGTACTCGCGCTGGAAAAACCTTGGACCACTGCTACAGTAAAAAAAAAATTAAATGTCTTCATGGCCCTCATCTGCCCTCCTTTCGGCAAATCTGATCATGACTCCATTTTGCTCCTCCCTTCCTGGGAACCACACATGCAGAGATCATCCGTTTACCTACTCTGCGTCTCACAAAGACACGGCGGTTGGAACCAAAAATCTCAAATTTGGACTCATCAGACCAAAGGACAGATTTCCTCCGGTCTAATGTCCATTGCTTGTTTTTCCCCATTCTTCCATGCATATTTTCTCAAGCACTGTTTGGTTAGATGGGGAGCGGCAGTGAACAGCAATTTCAAGTCTTTCCACAGACTTTCAATGGGATTCAAGTCTCTTTATTGCCTGGGCCACTTAAGGACTTTCACATTCTTATTCTGAAGCAATTCCACCGTTGCTTTGGCTGTAAGCTGGGGGACAGTGTCCTGTTGGAACATAAATCTTCGCCCCCCAGTCTAAGGTTGTTTGCACTCTAAAGCAGGTTCTCATCAAGGATTTGCCTGTATTTGGCACCATTCATTGTTCCCTCCCAGTCCCTGCCACTGAAAAGCATCCCCATAGCATGATGGTGCCACCACCATGCTTCACGGTAAGAACGGCATTAGACAGATAATAGGCTGTGCCTGGTTTTCTCCAGATATAGTGCTTTGCATTCAGGCCAAAGAGTAAAATGTGTGTCATAAGACCACAAGCTCTTTTACCTCTTTTACCTGAGTCTTTCATGTGTATTTTTGCAAACTCCAGGCTCGCTGTCATGTGCCTTTTCCGTCTGACCATTCTCCCATAAAGCCCCAGATTGGTGAACTGCTGTAGAGACTGTTGTCCTTCTGGCAGGTTCTCCCATCTCAGCCAATGAACTCTGTAGTTCTGTCAGAGTGGTCATTGGGTTCTTGGTTACCTCCCTGACCAAGGTCTTTCTTGCCAGACGGCCAGCTCTTGACAAAGTCTGGGTAGTTCAATATTTTTTCAAATCCCAATAATGGAGACCACTGTGCTTTTGGAAACTTTCAACACTCTAGAAATTGTTTTATACCCTTGCCCAGATCTGTGCCTCATCACAATTCTATCTCTGAGACCTACAGTTTCTTGCCAGAGTTTCCGCACTGACATGCACTGTTAACTGTGGGACCTTATATGGAGATGGGTGTGTTTCTTTCTAAATCGTCCAAACAATTGAATTGGCCACAGGTGGACTCAAAGATGTAGTGACATCTCAAGGATTATCAAAGGAAATTGGATGCACCTGAGTTCAATTTGTAGTGTCATAGAAACGGGGTGTGAATACTTTTGTAAATTATATATTTCTCAATTTAATTTTCAATACATTTGATAAAATGTCTAAACATGTTTTCACCTTCTTTAAATGGAGTAATGTGTGTAGATGGGTGAGCCAAAAAATCATTTTAATCCATTTTGAATTCAAGCTGTAATGCAACAAAATGTGGAATAAGTCAGGAGGTATTAATACTTTCTGAAGGCACTAAGTATCGTCATAATATCATATTGTGAGGTCCCTGGCAATTCCCAACCCTACTCATTGTGTAAGATGGCGACGACGGAGAAGGGCGACATCTTACGAGTTCCATCCCGACTTTGTTATTTAGGGCCATTCTTTCGACTCTGCATTGGGAAGGGCTTGTAAACATGCATTTCACTGTAAAGTCTACAACCGTTGTGTTCGCCGCTCGTGACAAATCCATTTTTATTTTATTTTATTACGATTAGTAAATATGTACGGCGCCTTCTTTAGGCCTATCTCCTTGATAACGCTGACAATCTTTTTGGAGCAGCCTGCTATGAACTAAGATTATAATTTGAGAAACATGTTACATCAGTCATATCAATGTCTCATAGTGACCTATGCTAAATCACTCAGCATCGGTTAAGAGCCACTGATCCATAAAATAATTGGCTTGTTAATATGTAAAAATGCAAGAATATAAACTATTGCATCATGCTCCCAGAATGTACTCATTCAAGCGTTCCGACTGTGGTCTCTCCCAGGATTCATTGTGTCTGTTGTGCATTGTCATCAAGCAATTCACCGGCACCACTGTCCTAAAGGAACCCCTGTTTTGGTGTCTACTCATCTGCCTGGTGATCTGCCAGCAGCCTTACGTGGCCCTGCCCAAAGAGAGGAGCTCAAAGGGCGGGTATTCTCCAGAGTGCTCCATGTGGAGGAACAATGGCTTTGTCACCACTTAACACCTGGGTTGGGGTCAATTCAGTATGATTGAAGCTCAATTCATGACTCGAAAAATGCTCTCAGAAAACAATAGGCAATTTCAATTCATTAATTTAATTTCCTGAATTAAACTGAATTGACCTCAACCCTGCTTAGACAAAGGCTAAATGTTCAGAGACCAATTGCCCATTGCCAAGCTTTACATTTCTGTTTATTTGATATTTAAACACCTGCCTGGAGAAGTGAAAAGTATGTTCACTAAATCTGTATTGAGTTAAATCTTATAATGCAATAACCACTGGAAGGATAGTTTGCCTTGCTAGAATGGTCATGAACTGTAATCTAGTCAGCACTCTGGATTTCTATAATGACAAAGATGGACACGTTGAGCAATTAGCAAAGTCCAATAGCATTTAATTTTTACTTAAGGGTACGCCTAAACCACTCAACAGGTCTCCCGTTTATCTCTAGATGTTGTTTCTAAAGTATACAAAACTGGTTTATGTACAGTTGAAGTCGGAAGTTTACATGCACTTAGGTTGGAGTCATTAAAACTCGTTTTTCAACCACTCCACAAATTTCTTGTTAACTATAGTTTTGGCAAGTCGGTTAGGACATCTACTTAGTGCATGACACAAGTGATTTTTCCAACAATTGTTTACAGATTATTTCACTTATAATTCACTGTGTCACAATTCCAGTGGATCAGAGTTTACATACACTAAGTTGACTGTGCCTTTAAACAGCTTTGAAAATTCCAGAAAATGATGTCATGGCTTTAGAAGATTCTGATAGGCTAATTGACATAATTTGAGTCAATTGGAGGTGTACCTGTGGATACATTTCAAGGTCTACCATCAAACTCAGTGCCTCTTTGCTTGACATCATGGGAAAATCTAAAAAATCAGCCAAAACCTCAGAAAACAAATTGTAGACCTCAAGTCTGGTTCATCCTTGGAAGCAATTTCCAAACGCCTGAAGGTACCACGTTCATCTGTACAAACAATACTACGCAACTATAAACACCATGGGACCATGCAGCCGTCATACCGCTCAGGAAGGAGACGCATTCTGTCTCCTAGAGAAGAACGTACTTTGTTGCGAAAAGTGTAAATCAATCCCAGAACAACAGCAAAGGACCTTGTGAAGATGCTGGTGGAAACAGGTACAAAAGTATCTATATCCACACAAAAACAAGTCCTATATCGACAACCTGAAAGGCCGCTCAGCAAGGAAGAAGCTCAGCAAGGAAGAAGCCACTGCTCCAAAACCACCATTCAAAAGCCAGACTAGGTTTTTAACTGCACATGGGGACAAATATCATACTTTTTGGAGAAATGTCCTCTGGTCTGATGAAACAAAAATAGAACTGCTTGGCCATTATGACCATCATTATGTTTGGAGGGAAAAAGGGGGAGGCTTGCAAGCCCGAAGAACACCATCCCAACCGTGAAGCACAGGGGTGGCAGCATCATGTTGTGGGGGTGCTTTGCTGCAGGAGAGACTGGTGCACTTCACAAAATAGATGGCATCACGAGGGGGGAAATTATGTGGATATATTGAAGCAACATCTCAAGACATCAGTCAGGAAGTGAAAGATTGGTCGCAATTGGGTCTTCCAAATGGACAACGACCCCAAGCATACTTACAAAGTTGTGACAAAATGGCTTAAGAACAACAAAGTCAAGGTATTGGAGTGGCCATCACAAAGCCCTGACATCAATCCTATAGAAAAGTTGTGCGTGTAAGGAGGCCTACAAACGTGACTCAGTTACACCAGCTCTATGAGGAGGAATGGGCCAAAATTTACCCAACTTATTGTGGGAAGTTTGTGGAAGGCAACCCAAAATGTTTGACCCAAGTTCAACAATTTAAAGGCAATGCTACCAAATACTAATTGAGTGTATGTAAACTTCTGACCCACTGGGAATGTGATGAAAGAAATTAAAGCTGAAATAAATCACTTATTATTCTGACATTTCACATTCTTAAAATAAAGTGGTGATTCTAACTGACCTAAGACAGGGAATTTTTACTAGGATTAAATGTCAGGAATCGTGAAACTGAATTTAAATGTATTTGTCGAAGGTGTATGTAAACTTCCGACTTCAACTGTATGTAGTGCTATGAATGAGTTAAAGGTACACACTTTAAAATATGAAGTCACGGAGTGTGATCAAATTGAATCTATTGATATTAGTTTTGAGATCAAATAGTTTACCGAACTGCCTTCTGTTTTTCACTGACTTATTGATAGGCCTATTGGTCTCATTCCTGGATTTTAATGTCTTTAAAAATGCCACAAGACCTACAGTGAATCAAGGCAATGCAGCTTCTACCTTAGTGTAGGCAGTTAAATCTGTGTTTCGTACAAGAAGTTACTGGTTGTGTGAAGATTGAACAAAATCTGACTAACAAGTTACTGTAATACCTCAATTGTATTATTTCACTGATCATGGATATGAATCAGTATTAACTGAGGCTCTTTCCTAGACTAACACTTTTGAAATGCATTCCTACCGCATGTGCCACACTATTGTAATTCTTAATTTATTTGTAAAATACTGCTGATTCTTTAGTTGAGTATGTGAATAAACAATTATCTTCAAAATGTTACGCAGCAATACCCTAATACTGGGACCACATTGTATTCAAGTCATGGCCAACGATGACAAAGTAGGCAATATATTTGTTTATTGCAAATATACAATGGAACACTTGTTTCTGCTATAGATTATGCCCTTTTCCCAAGAAGACATTGTTCGTACTCTGACTTGATACTGAATGCAGTGAGTTCCAGTGGCTTTCCGAGGCGGTGGCTAAATTGACTGTCCCATTTATTTGGCCCTTCTCTTCAATGCCCCAGGACACAACCTCAACAGCTGGTCAAGATTTTTATCAAATCAGACGAATGAAAGATCTCCCATCTCAGTTATCATGATATGATCAACATGCGACAGGCTCTTTCATTCAATTTACAACAGTTTCAGAAAAACAATACGAAGATATTTGCTATCAACCAAATAATAGCCGGAAACTCGGAAGTGTACAACTTGCTAATTTGTTGAACGCAGAACATGTATTAATACAACCAGTTAGCGTGTCGTAAATGTGAGTTTCCTAGGTCTGACTAGCACGTGAACGTGGCATTAATCTTGTGTCTTGCTAGGTGAGAGAAATTGGCCAAGACTCTTTATTTGTCTCGGTGACATGATGCAAGGTGCAAAACTAAGGAACTTTTCTCAAAACGTCATGTTTCTTCCCCACCCTGGTTTTTGGACAGTGTTCTCATTGCACCATATAGAAAGCTGGTATTGCTGTAAGCCACATCTTGATTGTCAGTCCATCCAGTCGAGGAGGTTGTTGCTAGACTATTCAGACATGGATTCTGAGAAGGAGACCTTACTCCTCTGTGTCTGCTCCAGTCTGTTCAGGATGAATTGGCTAGTGTCAATGAAGCGCTCTACACAGTTCACAAAGCAGATCTCTGTCCGGGAATCCAGCTTTGGCCCAGGTTTGTCCATGCATTTCTCCTGTGGAGAACCAGAGGAGACAGGTGTTCAATCATTGGTTGGATCACGTCATTGCATGGAGTGGAGGACATTGCATCAGGCATGAATAACTTAACACTAACCATTAAAAAAAAGGTGTTTAAATGTTCTGGAATCCTTGGTGCGTCCCTACCCAACCGATTGATATTTCAACTTTAATGGGGTGACGTCAGAGTTGGGACGTCCAGAGGATGCTGTAACTAACCGGCATTACCAACTAGCTAACTACTAAACACAAACTAGCTAGTACAATTAAGGAGTCTACATGCCCATTGTACTATTGGCTAACTGTCTATGCATTCATTCAATTGATGTTCAAGTAGCTAGCTATCTTGCTAGATATCATTGCGGAAACGTTTCTTACCCAACACACTTCAGTCATCTGATGAACCAACTGCTGAAACCTTTGTTTTTGGGACTCGATTTCGATGAATTGCTGAAGTTGAGGGTCTGCTGTTGCTCCTTGGTTCTCCATGTTCATGCAGAAATCGCTTATAAATTGAACAGAGATATTCACAGACCTTCACGTGTGTGGATAGGCTAGGCGCATCACAGGAAACGGAAGAGAGCTCGACCAATCAGAAAGTGCGCCCCTAATAACTGTACATTTCATTGGATTTGGGTCCAACAAAAATGACGTGATAAATACATTTGATCAACTTCCTCTCAGAGATACTGAGTCTCCCTTTCTGACTATCCTTAATGTCATGTGCAAAATGTTTCTCTGAGATAGAGGCTCAGACAATGCAAGGTAGGCTACTGTTCTTTCTCAATAGTTTTATAAAACCACATAACTACATTTTCAGTTGATAAAATGTATTTCTACTTAGCATACATTTCAGTGCATAGACAGTAAATAAATATGAAATCTTACAGAAATAGATAGGACTATATAATATATTTAATTGAAAGCAATTTACCAATGATAGTAATAAAGGAAAACATAATAAATAAATAAGGAAAAACATTTCATATCTAGCATGTTCTCAATTACCAACAGTTACATTCCTCAAATAAGATTTTATTTAACTACTGGAGTTTGTCATAAGAGTCCCATGTTCAACCATAACGCATCTCTCAGCTCTCTCACAGGAATTCTTTAAGTTTAAGTTTCATCTACTTCTCCAATGGATGATGTCCAGAATGGATTAGGCCCTGAGTTGATGAAGACTCAGTCTTTTCTGGATGAGGAAGTGTATCTGCCAGAGGGGTGAGTCTGTGAACTGTGTTTCAATCAGAATATGGTGGTTGGATCTACTGGAGCTCGTAGAGCAAGTCCTGAACAGTCACCGACAGCTCCTGGGTCTCTCGTCCGCCTTCTGCCAGTCAACGCAAGAGGAGATACAATACATGAGGGTGGGGCAAACAATTAGATTACAAGTTGTCAAGCTGACATGTATGTCCATTTCTCTGACCATTATCTTTGACCCCCACTTAGCTAGCCTTATCCCAGAACGGTGCTGTTTGGCTTGACAATGACCATAAAAGTTGGAAAGACAGAATACACAGATCTGGGACCAGGCATTATTCTGTATACTGTACATACATCCAGCCAACAGCTGGTCAGGATGGTGAAGACTCTGTCATTGGCCATATGGGGGTGATAGAGGCGATGGCCTCTTGAAACCTTATCCACTATCTCATTGTTGTTTAACCATTCGTAGGGCAGTTTTCCCAAGGTGTAGACCTCCCACATTAAGACCCCTATGGAGAGCAAGTTAACCTTGTCAATATGTATTAAATTATCATCATCGGAATAAAATAGTTTGTGAATAAAGGCTGGATAGGTGTAGCCTGTTCCCAGATCTGTCTGCTCTAGCCAACTCCTATGTTCATTGGTGTTATAATCTGGTTACAGATCTGGGACCTGGCGGCCTTTACTAACCATAAGCCCAGATGTCTGACTTGCTGCTGAATTTACAGTAGAGCAGGACCTCAGGAGGTGACCAGCGCACAGGGAACTTGGAGTCTGCAGAGCTGGTGTACTCGTCATCCAGGACATACCTGAAATAACTGGGAGAGTTGTCAATTTGTCATAGAAGTAGCTCTAATTACATAATATTGCTGTAAGAATCAACTGTAGATTTTATTTATTTGTCAGGTATTTCTGCAGTGTGTGATTATTTGTAAAAGCTGCCAGAATCAAGCACAACATTCAGTCTTTACCTTGACAGTCAAAAGTCATTGACTTTAATGGTCCCATTGGTATCTACCAAGCAGTTTCTGGCAGCCTGAGAAGAACACAGTATTTGTTATTTGAGGTCAGTATCGTATAGTGTAGTATAGGACAGTAGCCTACAGTACCAAATCAGTATCAAACCTGCTGAGTCTTTCAAATCTCTCAAGCTGCGCTTGATTTAGTTTGAAATCAACAGAGTCAGTGGAATAGCCCCCAAAAGTGCAAAGTGCAAAACCTAAGCTATTTGACTCATATCTTATAAGTACATCTCTTACCAGGTCTCTGTGGATGTACTGCTGAGCCTCCAGGTAGGCAATGCCCTCTGTGACGTCCTTACACATTTCCAGGGATGTGTGCTGCTTCTCGCAGGTAGCTGACCAGGCAGCCATTGGAGAGGAACTCTGTGACAATGTAGATGGGCCTTTGTATGGTGCACACACCATACAGCTGAACCAAGTTCTCGTGGCGGAGCTTCCTGGTTCAAGCAAAAAGAGATGAGATTGAACATGTGTTGAGGGCTATGTGGGTTAAATTGAACAACACTGTTGCCCTATATGGTGAGAATTTTGGCAGAGGACAAGGTGGAGCTGTTACCATATATACAGTATACTGTACCTCTGGATATATTTCTATCTAAGGCTCTGAATGTATATTTCCAGTCCTTTCGGATCAACTTAAGTGCCTTGGTTGTAGCAGGTACGGTTGTAGGAGCTAGGGGTTAATTTGGAAATGGGCACTCATTCACTACATTTGACCCTATAGTCCACTGACTGCATCCTTGTGAGATAGAGAGAGCTGTGCTTACATCATGACTTTGGCCTCCTCTATGAAGTCGTCTTCTGTTATGGAGCCCTCCTTGATCATCTTGATGGCCACGTCATGTTGGCCCTGCCACTTCCCATACTTCACCACTCCAAACTGCCTGTTGCCCAGCTCCTTGATGAAGGTGAGGTGGCGTGGGTCAATTTCCCATATCCCTGAAGGACAAAACAACAAATTGAAGGAACACAATGTTTACTCATGTTAACAATCAAGCTAGTTGCTACAGCTAAGCGTTCTTAAAATCAGTCATAACTGTTTCTGTTATAGCACTATTCTGGTCCCACACTGTATGTGCCATAAACAACTATTTTATTGTTGTACAGTTCCACATCGTCGGCCTGCCAAAACACAAACAGTGCCACCAGGCTATAAAGACAATACTCTCTCAATAGGAATGTATTTAAAGGACACACTCACCATACCCAAACATTGCTGTGGAAGGGGCATTTTGTGCACTACTTGACACAATATATTTCAGCCTGCTGACCATACCTGGAATGGGAGATGATGGACAATATAGTGCCTTCAGAAAGTATTCACACCCCTTCACTTTTTCCACATTTTGTTGTGTTATAGCCTGAATTAAAAAATTGTTACATTTTGATTTTTTTTTTGGGGGGTCACTGGCCTTAAACCACAATACCCCATAATGTCAAAGTGAAATTATGTTTTTAAATTTGCTTACAAATGAATTACAAATGAAAAGCTGAAAGTTCAGGAGTAAATATTTGCTTAACAAGTCACATAAGTTGCATAATAGTGTTTAACATGATTTTTGAATTACTACCTCATCTTTGTACCCCACACATACAATTATCTGTAAGGTCCCTCAGTCGAGCAGTGAATTTCAAGATTCCACCACAAAGACCAGGGAGCTTTTCCAATGCCTCGCAATGAAGGGCACTTATTGGTAGATGGGTAAAAATAAAAAAGCAGACATTGAATATCCCTTTGACCATGGTGAAGTTATTCATTACACTTTGGATGGTTTATCAATACACATCAATACATCAATACACCAATTTTTAAGTTAAAAAAAAGGAAGGAAAGCGCTCAGGGATTTCACCACAAGGCCAATGGTGACTTTAAAATAGTTACAGGAGAAAACTGAGGATGGATCAACAACATTGTAGTTACTCCACAATACTATCCTAATTGACAGAGTGAAAAGAAAGAAGCCTGTACAGAATAAAAATATTCCAAAACATGCATCCTGTTTGCAACAAGACACTAAAGTAATACTGCAAAAAATGTGACAAAGCAATTCTCTTTTTGTCCTGAATATTAAGTGTTATGTTTGGGGAAAATCCAATACAACACATGACTGAGTACCACCCTCCATATTTTCAAGCTTAGCAGTGTTATGGGTATGCTTGTAATCGTCAAGGACTGGGGAGTTTTTCAGGATAAAAAAATGAAACTGAATGTAGCTAAGCACAGGCAAAATTCTAGACGAAAACCTGGTTCAGCCTGCTTTCCACCATCAGCAGGACAATAACCTAAAACACAAGGTCAAGTCTACACTGAAGTTTGCTTACCAAGAAGAGTTAATGTTCCTGAGTGGTCAAGTTCAAGTGTTGACTTAAATCTACTTGAAAATATATAGCAAGACCTGAAAATGGTTGTCTAGCAAGGATCAATTTTGTGATAGCTAATTGGTAGTTACTGTCTTGTCCCACAGCTGCAACTCCCGTACGGACTCAGGAGAGGCGAAGGTCGAGAGCCATGCGCACTCCGGAACACGACCCTGCTAAGCCGCACTGCTTCTTGAGACACTACTTGCTTATCCCGGAAGCCAGCCGCACCAGTGTGTTGGAGGAAACACCGTCCAGCTAGCAACCAGAGTCAGCTTGCAGATTCCCAGCCCGCCACAAGGAGTTGCTAGAGTGAAATGGGACAAGGAAATCCCGGCCAGCCAAATCCTCCCCTAACCCAGACGTGTCATAAAAAACGTGTCATTATGAGGTATTGTGTGTAGATGGGTGAGAAGAAAAAAATGATTTAATCCATATTGAATTCAGGCTGTAACAAAGCAAATGTGGAATAAATCAAGGGGTATGAATACTTTCTGAAGGCACATTATGATGAACCTGTACTGTCAGACAGATGCATATGAAGTGATGTGTTGGGGTTGGGTTACAAATTTTCGATTTGTTTCCCAAAATGTCTTGGTTTTCCAGAAATCCCTGGTGGAAGATTCCCTGAATCAAGAGAGGACAAAAAAAGAAATCTGGAAGCCTCCAACCAGGATTTCTGTTAAATTTGAGAATACTGCTAATGTTACTGGAATTTTTCAACCCTAATTTGGGGGAGTTGTACCTGCTGCATTATGCTGGTGGTAGTTAATGAGGTCTGGGATGCTGCCGAAATTGTGCTTCTCTGCCAAGTAGAACTGGCCTTGTTGGGTGGTGCAAATGTTGTAGTGTCTGCAACTACCCGCAGTCTCCCTACAGAAATTCATAGAAGAGGTAAACTATAGCAAAGCTGTCACGCCCTGACCTTAGAGAGCCTGTTTATTTCTCTATTTGGTTAGGTCAGGGTGTGATTTGGGTGGGCATTCTAGTTTTCTACTTCTTTGTTGGCCGGGTATGGTTCCCAATCAGAAGCAGCTGTCTATCGTTGTCTCTGATTGGGAATCATACTTAGGCAGCCTGTTTTCCACCTGAGTGTGTGGGATCTTGTTTTTGCGCAGTTGCTGTATAGCCCTGCAGAACGTTACGGTCGTTTGTATTTTGTTGGTGTTTCAGTATTAAATTATCATCAACACTTTCCACGCTGCGCTTTGGTCTCATTCCGACGACGGACGTAACAAAAGCCATAAAGACACAAAGGGAATTGCCTTAGGATTCTACCAATTCGGCTCAAATATGGGGAAAAAAATAATCCATCATTAGATTTTGGCAGTTCTCTAGTCTATGTCTGGAAGTAGCTATCAAGCTTTAGCCAGTTAGCTTGGGTGCTTGACTGATTTTGTGAGGCAAGGAAAGTATTATATTTTGTGATGTCATAGAGCTGCTCCTTAGCAGATTTTGGGGTTGAATAATCCTTGTGAGAATCAAGGACAGTGGATATTAGGTAACTTTACAATTGGCATTAGTATATAGTACAATATGTAGTGAATTTGTTATTGCCTTAAAAAGATGAAGAAACTCATATGCCAAACATCGCCACATTAGTAAACTATTTGGTAGAGCAGGGTCACAAGGCATCATATAGGTCGGCAGGTAGCCTAGTGGTTAGAGCATTGGGCCAGTAACAGAAAGGTTGCTACATCGAATACCTGAGCTGACAAGGTAAAACTCTGTCATTCTACCCCTGACAAGGCAGTAAACCCAGTGTTCCTAGGCCGTCATTGTAAATAAGAATTTGTTCTTAACTGACTTGCCTAGTGAAATAAAATAAAAAATATGGGAAAGTTCAACCAGCGAAACAAGAGATAACATATTTGGGTGTTTTGAGAACAATGCAACTCAGGAAAACCCTGGGGGTTTTAATCTCATTGAGACACTTTTTATTTAGTTTATTTCAAAAATAGATTTATTGAATTGATGGAAGGGAGGAGGGGTCACAAGTAATTAAAGTGGCCTCCCTGTGAACAGAAGTTGTTTGTTTTGACTATTATAAATACAATAAAAAATATCCTGGTATATTAACGTTAGATGGAAAGACAGAGGTAGTGGAAAGACAGAGGTAGAGTATAGTAGAGATTGTGGAGGGCTTTCTGAGTTTATGGAAACAGATGTAAATTAGTGAAGGTAACAAAGGAAAGTAAGTCAATTGGAAAGTAAGAATTTTGAATTTGGATTGATTAAGAATTGGCTGAGGTATTTTATAGATTTGGCGCGTTACTGGTTAATCTTAAAATAATAGCCGTTTAGTAAGTGTGAAGCAGAAAGGGAATATCCAGCAGAGATTGGTATTAAAAATATAGAGTAATAATGTTAGGGTAGACTACAATGTAAACATTGCCTTCTAGTAAGGAGAGAATAATCATGCTTTGGTTTATTTTATTTTATAAACCTTGCGATGGGTGACAGTGACGAAGACATTGATAAGGAGGGTTGATGTAAACTTAATGAGTGTTGACAGTATGTGAATGGTAATGTTATTCATGTTTTTTTTTCATAGCACTCTAATGATGCAATACCTTAGTAATTTGAAAAGCTGAGGTTTTAATACAAGGTTAAATGATGAGTAGAGGGATTGAGCCTTGAGAAAAAGATTAGCTGCGGTTGAAAGCAAGCGGGCAATGGGACATTTGAAGTAGAGGTATGAGAAACGTTATTTGACAGTTTCTGATTATTGTTGCTTGGTTTTGTAGTTTAGGTAACACCAGTGAACTTCTAAAATTATAATCTGTTTCCATTACATGGAACAGTGTCCAGCAATTGAAGTAGATTGAAATAAGTATTGATTATTAAACTGATGAGAAAGCACCAACCTTTTGAATGTTCTACATTTGTTAAACAACAGGTTTATATTTTTACTAAATTAATGCAACAGATTGCAATATTTAGATTACCGGAAAGGGGTTACGGGTTTGTTTATTTTATTAGAAGGTGTTGTTTCTGGTCTCCCGAGTGGCGCAGTGATCTAAGGCACTGCATCGCAGTGCTAGCTGTGCCACTAGAGATTCTGGGTTTGAGTCCACTGTATGATATTCATATTTTAATAAATATATATACCCTATATAAAGGAAGAGAAGGTTAGGCCTAACCCCTTAGAGATATGCCGGTGGCATGCTATGACACCGACATGCATTTCTTTATTGGCTACACAGATATAGACTTACAGAAGGAGGGTAATTCGTACATTTTTTATCCAAATATTTGGTAATAAAGACAAGCATTATATTGTTAGATTATAGGAGTAACTCTGGTAGGCCTGAAACAGTCTTCCTCACCTCAAGTTCAACTGTCACTCAGTTGGAGCCCCAGGGCGCACTGCCTTCTTATCAAAGAGATCGTGCCTGCAGGAGCTTAAGCTTAATAATAGCCACACCATACCAAACCTTCATAAAAGCTTCTAAACTTTATTAGGGTAATATCAAAAGTACGCCAAGCCATTGTTTATAGGGAAAATACGAAAACAACGCACTACCCTCCCCTATGACCCCCCCCCCCCTAAAAAAAACACACAAGCCTCCCCAAATTACCAAAAAACAACTGCTAGACAACCCTCACCCCCAGTAAATTTCTATCTGTCCCGAATAGCTAATAGAACCAATTGTACATTGTCATGCAGTGACAGAATAATAATTGAGATAATGCAAATCATTCATGATTAAGTTGGGCAAACATTTTATTAAACGTATTGTTCTAGGCCTACTTCATCCACATCCTCACCTGCATCCCTAATCCCTACCTGTAGTCTACCTGCCTCTGGTATAATGCATTTTCACCTCTCACTCTATCAGTCTTGCTTTGACATCTTCCTCAATTAAAATGAGATATCCTAACAGATCAATCTTGCTGGTAAAACGTCATTAAATATTGCTAAGTTACTTAGCTATAGTGTGTATGTAGGGCTTTTGAAAATATACAATTAAACACACAGATCGTGCAACTACTGCATAGGCAACACGATAATACCAGACAGAGCCCATTTGTTGGCTACTATGTTGAAATCAACATTCTCAGAGCCACCTTGTTGATACAAATGCTTCAATATTCGCAGAATGTTTCCCTTCCCTGGCAAATAATGCAGACACGGAAAACCAAACGTTTGTGGGACGCACACGAGAAAATGTTGGTGGGAAGCGCAGGAGACAATGACACTGCCATAGTACACTGTATGCACCATTCCACAAGGGTGGCTTCCTATAGCACAGTGCATTTGGAAAGTATTCAGACCCCTTGAGTTTTTCCACATTTTGTTACATTACAGTCTTATTCTAAAATTGATGACATCATCATCATCAATTTAACATCATCATGACATCACTAATCTACACACAATACCCCATAATGACAAAGCAAAAACTGGTTTTCAGAAATGTTAGCAAATGTATAAAAAATAAAAACAGAAATACCTTGTTCACATAAGTATTCAGACCCTTTGCTCTGAGACTCAAAAATAAGCTCAGGTGCATCCTGTTTCCATTGATCATCTTTGAGATATTTCTACAACTTGATTAGAGTCCACATGTGGTAAATTAAATTGATTTGAAAAGGCATACACCTGTCTGTATAAGGTCCCACAGTTGACAGTGCATGTCAGAGCAAAAACCAAGCCATGAGGTCAAAGGAATTGTCCGTAGAGCTCAGGATTGTTTCCAGGCACAGATCTGGGGAATGGTACCAAAACATTTCTGCAACAATGAAGGTCCCCAAGAACAGTCGCCTCCATTATTCTTAAATGGAAGAAGTTTGGAGCCACCAAGACTCTTCCTAAAGCTGTCCTCCAGGCCAAATTGAGCAATCGAGGAGAAAACCCTTTGTCAGGGAGGTGAGGGCTTTGGTCTCCAGAACTCCACCAATCAGGCCTTTATGGTAGAGAGGCCAGACGGAAGCCACTCCTGAGTAAAAGGCCACATAGCAGCCCAATTGGAGTTTGCCAAAAGGCACCTAAAAGACTCTCAGACCATGAGAAACAAGATTCCCTGGTCTGATGAAACCAAGATTGAACTCTTTGGCCTGAATGTCGAACGTCACGTCTGTAGGAAACCTGGAACCATCCATATGGTGAAGCATGGTGGTGGCAGCATCATGATGTGGGGATGTTTTTCAGCGGCAGAGAATGGGAGACTAGTCAGGATCGAGGGAAATATGAAGGGAGCAAAGTACAGAGAGATACTTGATGAAAACCTGCTCCAGATAGCTCAGGACCTCTGACTGGGCCGAATGTTCACCTTCCAACAGGATAACGACCCTAAACACATAGCCAACAGGAGTGTTGTAACCAAAAAATGTAGTAACCAAAAAAGTGTTAAATAAATGAAAATATACACAATAGATCTGGTAAAAGAGAATACAAAGAAAAAAAACCCCGTTATTTTGTATTTTTTTGTACTATAATTTTTGAAATGCAAGAGAAAGACCATAATGTATTATTCCAACCCAGGTGCAATATTGATTTTGGCACTAGATGGCAGCAGTTTATGTGCAAAGTTTTAGACTGATCCAATGAACCATTGTATTTTCTGTTCAAAATGTTGTATCAAGACTGCCCAAATGTACCTAATTTGTTTATTAATAACTTTTCATGTTCAATTGTGCACTCTCCTCAAACAATAGAATAGGATTCTATTACTGTAATAGGTACTGTAAATTGGACAGTGCAGTTGGATTAACAAGAATTTAAGCTTTCTGCCAATTTCAGATATGTCTATGTCCTGGGAAATGTTCTTGTTACTTACAACCTCATGCTAATCGCATTAGCCTACGTTAGCTCAACCATCCCGTGGACGTGACACTGATCCCAAATAAGTTTTTTAAGTAATGATGGACTGTCATTTCTCTTTGCTTATTTGAGCTGTTCTTGACATAATATGGACTTGGTATTTTACCAAATAGTGCAATATTCTGTATACCACCCCTAACTTGTCACAACACAACTGATTGGCTCAAACGCATTAAGAAGGAAAGAAATTCTACGAATTCACTTTTAACAAGGCACACCGGTTAATTGAAATGCATTCCAGGTGACTACCTCATGAAGCTGGTTGAGCGAATGCCAAGAGTGTGCAAACCTGTCATCAAGGCAATGTGTGGCTACTTTGAAGAATGTCAAATATAAAAAATATTTTGAATTATTTAACTTTTTTGGTTACTACATGATTCCATATGTGTTATTTCATAGTTTTGATGTCTTTACTATTATTCTACAATGTAGAAAATAGTAAAAATAAATAAAAACCCTTGAATGATTAGGTGTGTCCAAACTTTTGACTGGTACTGTATAAATAAATGTATGTGGACATTTATTGTGGACTCCCCTTCAAATTAGTGGATTCAGCTATTTCAGCCACACAACTTCCTGACAGGTGTATAAAATTGAGCACACGGCCATACAATCTCCATAGACAAAGATAGGCTGTAGAATGTCCTTACTGAAGAGCTCAGTGGTTTTCAACGTGGCAACGTCATAAGGATGCCACCTTTCCAACAGGTCAGTTTGTCCAATTTCTGCCCTCCTAGAGCTTCCCCGGTCAACTGTATGTGCTGTTATTGTGAAGTGGAAACATGTAGGAGCAACAACCGCCCAGCCACTAAATGGCACACAAGCTCACAGAACGGGACCGCTGAGTGCTGAAGTGCATAGCAGGTAAAAATCGCCTGTCCTCAGTTGAAGTGAGAGATCCAAACTGCCTCTGGTAGCAATGTCAGCACAATAACTATTGGTCAGGAGCTTCATGAAATGGGTTTCAATGGCCGAGCAGCGGCACACAACCCTAAGATCACCATGCGCAATGCCAAGTGTCGGCTGGAGTGGCGTAAAGCTCGCCGCCATTGGACTCCGGAGCGGAAAAGCGTTCTCTGGAGTGATGAATCATGCTTCACCATCTGGCAGCCCGGCGGATGAATCTGGAATTGGCGGATGCCAGGAGAATGCTACGTGCCCCAATACATAGTGCCAACTATAAACTTTGGTAGAGGAGGAATAATGGTATGGGGCAGTTTTTCATGGTTCGGGCTAGGTCCGACTGCAAGCCAGGCCTAATCGCCCAACATCAGTGCCCGACCTCACTAATGCTCTTGTGACTGAAGGGAAGCAAGTCCCCACAGCAATGTTCCAACATCTCGTGGAAAACCTTCCCAGAAGAGTGGAGGCTGTTATAGCAGCAAAGTGGGGGACCAAATCCATGCCCATGATTTTGGAATGAGATGTTCGACGAGCACGTGTCCACATACTTTTGGTCATGTGGTGTACCTTAATAGAAAGTGACTCAAGTAAAAGTCCCCCAGTAAAATGCTACTTGAGTAAAAGTCTAAACGTATTTGGGTTTTAAAATAGGCCTAGTTAAGTATCTCAAGTAAATGTGTAAATCCTTTAAAATTCCTTATACTAAGCAAACCAGACCGCACAATTGTCTTGTTATTATTTTTACATGTATGGATAGCCAGGGGCACAGTCCAACACTTTGACATAATTTACAAACAAAGCATTTTTGTTTAGTGAGATCAGAGGCAATAGAGATGACCAGTGATCGTGTAGTAGGCTATTGTAAATGATTTCATTTGTTTCTGAACAGACTTTGACAAATGTATTTCAATTCATCAGGGCTGTTGCAGCTCCTCCAGAACCCTTCTCGCAGGTTGCAACGAGAGGGAGAGAGATTGTAGAAAGTGAATCTCATTCTAGTTCTGTGAGAGATACAGGCGGGCTTCTCACGCAGCCTTGCTTTGGTCTCCAACATAGATTGCAAAATTGCACAAACCCTAAACCCGTCTCGGCTCAACCCGAATCAACTCAGAATATCAGGCCAGGGCTGAAATTCTACATTTTCACATTAACAAAAGAGAATGAACAAAGAGTCAACTCGAATGAACTTTGATTTTATAAAAAATGTTACATTGCAAAAAGTTTACATTATTTTTCATGCCATGAGAGGTACTGGATCCGGCCAAATCGGTTCCGGTGTTGTGCCGAAAATCCCCCCCCTTCTAATTACCTTAATTTTGGGGCTAGAGTCAATAATAATAAATGTATGTGTGTTATATTAAACATAGAGGTGGCAGTCATCTGTTGGTAAACAATACACATTTCAGAAAAACTTTGGCTGAATTAGTATCCTTACATTTAAAAAAAATACTAGTCGAATTAGACATGGGAGAGATTACGAATTTTGGCAAAGAGATGTATTTATAGACTAATACAAAATCAGTAGCGGATTTAAGTACTGGCGACATGGGCAGCCACCCAGGGCGGCATCTTGCCGGGGACGACACAGTCCAAAACAGAGAGGTGCCAGATCCCGTGCTGTACATTGAGGCTTTGTACTGAAGGCCTACTTCTGTAATATATAGATAGTATTTGGTTCTATTCCACACTCCCAAACATAAGGTGGCAGTGTTCAAAATTAGGACCTATACTTCTGCATCAGCCAATGGTCTTTACGAAGGAGTGCTACCGGCTTCGTTCTTCCTTTTTTCGTCTGGATCGGGCCGTGACAATGGTATGAAACTTCACCATGAATACGCTTAAAACATCTACTGTAATCTTTGAAATATACATGCACTAGCTACGTTCTAAAGTGCCTAATGTGTGAACGCAATGGTTAGGGACACATTTAGCCCATTATTAGTGATTGTATCTGTATATCCCAATATAGTTGCCTATAACAAAACTCGAGCGAATGATTACATCGAGCGAATGATATCGCTAGCTACATGGAACATGAAATCGCCCACGTTATTGTATTTTTGCAACATAATTAAGTTGGTATTGCCATTTTAGATGTGCATCATTGCTAAGTACTTGTTACCGTTTTTAAACGTAGCAAATGTACTATAGGCTGGTCTTCAAGTAGTTAAGTGGTGCACGTTAAGGAGACAATGGTGTCTACGTTACCTTATAGAGCCAGCCGGTCACCAAACCGATTGTTGGTAGACTTGATTATATAACTTTGTGGCAGAAAGTATGCACATGTAACTAGTATTTTGAACAAAAATGCCACATAGATGGGAAAAGGCTGGGTAGCAGCTCCTTAGGTTGAATGGTAGTGACCTGACCACCATACTGGATATTTGTTTTGATGCCCAGTGTTCAGTGAATAAATACGAATGCAGAGGTACTGTAATGACAATGTACCATACTACTGCCCTGTCGGTGTACATGTTTCTAAATTAATGTTTGTGTGATTCAGGTGAATGTACCAAAGACACGCAGGACCTACTGCAAGAAGTGCAAGAGGCACCAGCTTCACAAAGTTACCCAGTACAAGAAGGGAAAGGATTCCCTCTATGCACAAGGTGAGTTTGTCTCAAAATGAGCATTGGCAGGTAGCATGGACCGCAATGTGTTCCAAGATAAATAACTGATATGTGTTTTAGGTAAGAGGAGATATGACAGAAAGCAGTCCGGTTACGGTGGACAGACCAAGCCTATTTTCCGCAAAAAGGTGAGTTTGTGAAGCTTTGTGTGTACTGGAAACATTACCAAAGGGTACCTTATCAGTTAACACTTTTCCTTGAGTAACCCCAACAGTACAGTTGTGTTGTCGTGGACAACCACAAGTGTGGGTCTGGGGCAACCTAACTGTACTTTAATGGTTACTCAAGGAAAGGAATTGAACCACTGGTATAAGGTACCCTATAATGTATCCAATAATGTATACTACAAATGTAGGCTGTGCAGGCCATTGTCAGCGAGCCTTGGCCTGTAGTGACTTTGTCCTTTCCTAAAGTGTCTGTTAGAGATAATTGAGATGGTTTGAGGCTGTTTCTCCTCCATGGCAAGGTTATAGGTAAACTTCAGACAACTTAATGAATGCTTCTTTTTTTTTTCTTTACTTTTACACACACACTACCGTTCAAAAGTTTGGGGTCACTTAGAAATGTCCTTGTTTTTGAAAGAAAAACACTTTTTTTGTCCATTTAAAATAACATCAAATTGATCAGAAATACAGTGAAGACATTGTTAATGTTGGAAATGACTATTGTAGCTGGAAATGGCTGATTTAAAAAAAAAAAGAAGGAATATCTACATAGGTATACAAGAGGCCCATTATCAGCAACCATCACTCTTTAATCTTTTCCTTTTATTGGCCAGTCTTAGATATGGCTGGTTCTTTGCAACTCTGCCAAGAAGGCCAACATCCCGGAGTCGCCTCTTCACTGTTGATGTTAAGACTGGTGTTTTGCGGGTACTATTTAATGAACCTTTTAGTGCGTAAATCCCTCTAGTGGGGATTTGACAACATCCGGTGAAATTTGGACCATGCCAAATTCAAAATACAAAATCGTAATATTAAACATTCATGAAAATACAAGTGTCCTACATTGTTTCACAGCTTAACTTCTTCTTAATCCAGCTGCTCTGTCAGATTTCAAAAAGGCTTTACGGCAAAAGCATATCATGCGATTATCTGAGGACAGCACCCGCATACAAAAGCGTTAAACATTTTCCAAACAAGCAGAGGCGTCACGAAAGTCAGAAATGGCGATAAAATAAATCACTTACCTTTGAAGATCTTCCTCTGTTTGCAATTCCAAGGGCCCCAGCTACATCACAAATTGTCCTTTTGTTTGAAAAAGTCCTTTATATCCCCAAAAAGGCAGTTTAGTTGGCGTGCTTGATTCAGTAATCCACCAGTTTCCCTCATTCAAAATGCATACAAATTCATCTCAAAAGTTACCAATAAACAAGTCAAACAACGTTTCTAATCAATCCTCAGGTACTCTAATATGTAAATAAACAATAAAATTGAAGACGGAGAATAGTATGTTCATTACCGGAGATAAATAACAAAGTGCGTGCTCTCATCCACGCATGTCACAATACTACAGCCAAAATGGGAGCCACCTAGAAAACATAATGTTTTGCTCATTTTTCAAAAAACAAGCCTGAGCTCTTTCTTAAGACTTGACTTCCAATGGAAGCCCTAGGAACTGCAATCTGGGAGGTATTCCTTTGATTTTCCCATAAACAAGGATTTGGATGGGCTGACACCTAAAATAAAAAATTCCGGATGGATTCTCCTCGGGTTTTCTCCTGCCATATCAGTTCTGTTATACTCACATACATTATTTTAACAGTTTTAGAAATGTCAGAGTGTTTTCTATCCAATACTACCAATTATATGCAAATCTTAGCTTTGGGTCTGAGTAACAGGCAGTTTACTTTGGGCACGTCAGTCATCCGAAATACCGAATACTGCCACTGGCCCTCAAGAAGTTAATGAAGCTGCCAGTTGAGGACTTGTGAGGCGTCTGTTTCTCAAACTAGACAATCGTATGTACTTGTCCTCTTGCTCCTCTTTCTATTCTGGTTAGAGCCAGTTTGTGCTGTTCTGTGAAGGGAAGTAATCCAGTGTTGTGTGAGATCTTCAGTTTCTTCGCAATTTATTGCATGGAATAGCCATCATTTCTCAGAACAAGAATAGACTGAGTTTCAGAAGAAAGTACATTTTTTCTGGCCATTTCGAGCTTGTAATCGAATCCACAAATGCTGATGTTCCAGATACTCAACTAGTCTGAAGAAGGCCTGTTTTTATTGCTTCTTTAATCAGAACAACAATTTTCAGGTGTGCTAACATAATTGCTAAAGGGTTTTCTAATGATTAATTAGCCTTTTAAAATGATAATTTTGGATTAGCTAACACAACGTGCCATTGGAACACAGGAGTGATGGTTGCTGATAACGGGCCTCTGTACGCCTTTGTAGGTATTCCACAAAAAAATCAGCAGCTTCCAGCTACAATAGTCATTTATAACATTAACAATGTCTACACTGTATTTCTGATCAATTTGATGTTATTTTAATGGACAAAAACATGGACATTTCTAAGTGACCCCAAACTTTTGAACGGTAGTGTACTTAGAGTATTGTCTGAACCTTTTTTTACAGCTTTATCATTTTTATTTTACTGTTTGTGGGTACTGCTTTAAGTGTACACTCGCACACTCCCCCTCATGGATTTGAATGGAATGGACACTTCACCAATCCGATGGTTTTAAATGCATGACGGGGAGTGAACGGGTACACATTTAAGGGTAGAGAATCAAAATGCAGACACTGCCATGTCATGTGTGCATGAATCCTGGATTATTTTCTACATTTGTTACATGGATTCTCTCCTCAGGCTAAGACAACAAAGAAGATTGTGTTAAGGCTGGAGTGCGTGGAGCCCAACTGCAGGGCCAAGAGAATGGTGCCCATCAAGAGATGCAAACACTTTGAGCTGGGAGGTGACAAGAAGAGAAAGGTAAGCAAGCACAAACTCATTCAAACTAAGTACTGAAACACTGCTTTTCCTGGCCTATGTTTATTCTGCTTCTGGAAAGGGTTGTGTATTTGCTCCAGAACCATAAATAGCAACGTATATGGTTTGTGGACGTCAAAATTAATTTGAATGTTAATCAGTGACATTTGACACGTGGTGCAACTACTGATACACATCTTTGGTCATTCACTTTACATCGTTCCTCTGCATAAGGTTTAGTAAATTCCAGAATTCTCAGAAGTCTTTGTGGTTAAGATACTGCCTAGAGAGGAATTGGCAATAGCACTCTGAAGGCCTTCAATGGCCAAACGTGTGCTACTCTGGAACGGTTTGCCTTTTATATATGCCCTAAAGAATGTTAACAAGTTCTAATTAATTTGTCAGATTTAAAGATGATTGGATTCGGAAGCAGTGTTTTTATTTTTCATTTTGGAAAGGTGAACGTGAATGATTAATTGTGCTGTTTGAATATCTATGCGCTGCCTTTTAAAATGTTTTCATTTTCTCCTTTCAGGGCCAGGTCATCCAGTTCTAGGCTGTGGTTCAATTCGTTGGGTGGACTTGTCACTTTTTTCAATAAATGTATTGAAATTGTACCCGCTGCAATCTCTCCTTAACTGTATCTTAGTGGTTCAAATGTGGCAATTAAAGATGGTGTGTATATAGATTTAGAGGTAGGCCGATTTAATTAGGGCCGATTTTAAGTTTTCATAACAATCGGTAATCTGCCATTTTAGACTCTGATTACATTGCACTCCACAAGGAGACTGCGTGGCAGGCTTGACCACCTGTTACGCGAGTGCAGTAAGGAGCCAAGGTTAGTTGCTAGCTAGCATTAAACTTATCTTATAAAAAACAATCAATCTTAACATAATCACTAGTTAACTACACATGGTTGATGATATTACTAGTTTATCTAGCGTGCCCTGCGTTGCAAATAATCAATGCGATGTCTGTTCATTTATAATAATTCGACCTCTAATATAGATATGTAATTGGCCATCCAGGGAAATGTTTTGTTGCCATTAGAAATGTACAAATTTAATTTGTCACATACATGTTACAATGGCATCAACCCGAAGTCTTTAACCCCTCCAGAAAACACAAACTAAATAACCTTTCTGAAAGTGGTTACAGCAAGTTACAGTATATATTCACTCTGCTGAATAACCATGCCTGAATCATATCCTTATGTGCCGTCTTACCCCATCAGAACCCAAGATATTAAGTTAAACAGTTTGTTTTAAATCTATACAGTCATTTTGATATGGATGCTCAGACCTTGCGTCCTTATCCTGGAATTTTGGGTGATTACATTTCTCTAGCCCATCCCCAAGTTTACCAAAAAAGTTTGGCAGGCGGCAACTTTTTGAGATTTGAATTCCAGATTCATATCAAGACACTGTTATACCAAAGTAAAACATGTCATTTCAATCAGGTAAAATTGTTACAGTACTGCTGTTATTTGATATCTGAACATTCAGGTGTTAGCCAGCCAGCAAATCTCCCTTTTTGTGACCAGAACAATTGGAATACAGGACATGGACAATTTACTAACTCATCCCGTACTTCATTTTTTATTTACTTAATTTTACATTTTAAAGTAGCTTTAAAAAAAATAACTCTGGGCTTGAGGTTCAATCTTTCTAGGGCAGGGATTTCAACCTATTCAAGAGGGCGTATACATGTCTCTTTAGCAAGTAAACACCATCTAGAATAACAACATAAAAAGGCAATGTTACTTCAGCTGCATTTACACAGGCACCCCGATTCTGATATTTTCTAAATTGACCAGTTGGATCAGCTCTGAAAAAGATCTGTGATGACCAATTAGTTTGGAAATGGAACAATTAGGCTGCTTATGTAAACACAGCCTTTCTGTGCCTGTGAGTTAGTGCTGAGCCAGGGCCCATATGCTTGTCTGCTAGCAAGATCATACTAAAGAACTGAGTTGTGTGTTTGACATGTCCTTTCATAATTGCCATTGGGTCTTGAAGTCACCCGTGATGGGAGTGACAGTTGACAGTGCTTTGCCAGAAGTGTTGACAACCACTACCAGTTTGCTGAGGGTTAGGACCCGTAGCTCCTTGTAGCTGGGCAGGACCTGGTGACACACTGGGGGTGTCAGATCTTCCAGCTAGGCACTGTGGGAAGGGTGTGGGGAGAGCCATTGGAACCGCCATCTGCTTGTTCATCACTGCCAGAGCCGACCGGCCGCCAGACAATCTCTCCCACACCTGATTCTTTTATATTTATATATATATATATATATATATATATATATATATATATATATATATACACTGCTCAAAAAAATAAAGGGAACACTTAAATAACACACTGTAACTCCAAGTCAATCACACTTCTGTGAAATCAAACTGTCCACTTAGGAAGCAACACTGATTGACAAATTTCACATGCTGTTGTGCAAATGGAATAGACAACAGGTGGAAATTATAGGCATTTAGCAAGACACCCCCAATAAAGGAGTGGTTCTGCAGGTGGTGACCACAGACCACTTCTCAGTTCCTATGCTTCCTGGCTGATGTTTTGGTCACTTTTGAATGCTGGCGGTGCTTTCACTCTGGTGGTAGCATGAGACGGAGTCTACAACCCACACAAGTGGCTCAGGTAGTGCAGCTCATCCAGGATGGCACATCTATGCGAGATGTGGCAAGAAGGTTTGCTGTGTCTGTCAGTGTAGTGTCCAGAGCATGGAGGTGCTACCAGGAGACAGGCCAGTACATCAGGAGACGTGGAGGAGGGCAACAACCCAGCAGCAGGACCGCTACCTCTGCCTTTGTGCAAGGAGGAGCACTGCCAGAGCCCTGCAAAATGACCTCCAGCAGGCCACAAATGTGCATGTGTCTGCTCAAACGGTCAGAAACAGACTCCATGAGGGTGGTATGAGGGCCTGACGTCCACAGGTGGGGGTTGTGCTTACAGCCCAACACCGTGCAGGACATTTGGCATTTGCCAGAGAACACCAAGATTGGCAAATTCGCCACTGGCGCCCTGTGCTCTTCACATATGAAAGCAGTTTCACGCTGAGCACGTGACAGTGGATACGCCGTGGAGAACGTTCTGCTGCCAGCAACATCCTCCAGCATGACCAGTTTGGCAGTGGGTCAGTCATGGTGTGGGGTGGAATTTCTTTGGGGGGCAGCACAGCCTTCCATGTGCTCGCCAGAGGTAGCCTGACTGCCGTTAGGTACCGAGATGAGATCCTCAGACCCCTTGTGAGACCATATGCTGGTGTGGTTGGCCCTGGGTTCCTCTTAATGCAAGACAATGCTAGACCTCATGTGGCTGAAGTGTGTCAGCAGTTCCTGCAAGAGGAAGGCATTGATGCTATGGACTGGCCCGCCCGTTCCCCAGACCTGAATCCAATTGAGCACATCTGGGACATCATGTCTCGCTCCATCCACCAGGAGTTGGCGGATGCTTTAGTCCAGGCCTGGGAGGAGATCCCTCAGGAGACCATCCGCCACCTTATCAGGAGCATGCCCAGGCGTTGTAGGGAGGTCATACAGGCACGTGGAGGCCACACACACTACTGAGCCTCATTTTGACTTGTTTTAAGGACATTACATCAAAGTTGGATCAGGCTGTAGTGTGGTTTTCCACTTTAATTTTGAGTGTGACTCCAAATCCAGACCTCCATGGGTGGGTTGATAAATTTGATTTCCATTGATAATTTTTGTGTAATTTTGTTGTCAGCACATTCAACTATGTAAAGAAAAAAGTATTTAATAAGAATATTTCATTCATTCAGATCTAGGATGTTATTTTAGTGTTCCCTTTATTTTTTTTGAGCAGTGTATATACACATATGATGTGAACTGTAGGCAGTGGTGTAAAAGTTCCCAATTGTCATACTTGAGTAAAAGTATAGATACCTTAATAGAAAGTTACTCTTAATAGAAAGTAAAAGTCATCCAGTAAAATACTACTTGATTAAAAGTCTAAAAGTATTTGGTTCTATATATACCAAACATATATCAAAAGGAAGTATGAACAATTTCAAATTCCTTCTATTAAGGCAGGCAGGACCATTTTCTTATTTTTAAAATCTATGGATAGCCAGGGGCACACTCCAACATTCAAGACATCATTTACAGAATATGCATTTGTTTAGTGAGCCCGCCAGATCAGAGGCAGAAGGGATGACCATGTGTTGTCTTGATAAGTCCTTGAATTTTAATTGGACATTTTCCTGTCCTGCTAAGCATTCCAAATGTAACGAGTACTTTTGGGTGTCAGGAAAAATGTATGTGGTAAAAAAAAGTACATTATTTCCTAAAGGAATGTAGTAAAGTAAAAATTGTCAAAAATATAGTGAAGTACAGACACCAACAAAAAAAAAGTTAATAGTACGGAGGACTGTAGGGAGTTTACACAATAAAAGCTACAAAGCCACTGAATGCGACTTTTGTATTTGTCAATTTTACAGTGTACTGTGCTTTATAGGCAGTATCATATTGCCAGGAGATGGCAGTATATACAAAGACCGCTTGAATGTGTGATGTGGCTACGCTACAGGTTAATGCTGTATGCATGATATTACACTGAATAAAACCATTTGTAAACATGTAAAGTATTGGTCCCATGAGTTGAACTAAAAGACCCCAGAAATGTTCCATATGCACAAAGTCTCATTCTGTGCACAAGTGTTTACATCCCTTTTACTGAGCGTTTCTCCTTATCCAAGATAATCCATCCACTTGACAGGTGGATGACAGCATGATCATTACACAGGCATACCTTGTACTGGGGACAAAAGACCACTCAGTTTTGTCACACAACACAATGCTACAGATGTTTTGAGGGAGAGTACAAGTTGCATGCTGTCTGCAGGAATGTCCACCAGAGCTGTTTGGCACCAGATCATTTAATGTTCATTCCTCTACCATAAGCTGCCTCCAGCATCGTTTTAGTGAGTGACAGTACTTCCAACTGGCCTTAACTGCGGACTATGTGTAACCATGCCAGCCCAGGATCTCCACATCTGGCTTCTTCACCTCTGTTATCGTCTGTGACCAGCCACCTGGACAGCTGACAACTGGGATTGCACAACCAAAGAATTTCTGCACAAACTGTCAGAAACCGTCTCAGGAAAGCTCATCTGCATGCTCATCGTCCCCACCAGGGTCTTGACCTGACTGCAGTTCGGCATTGTAACCGACTTCAGTGGGCAAATGCTCACCTTCGATGGCCACTGGCATGCTGTAGAAGTGTGCTCTTCACAGATGAATCGTGTTTTCAACTATACTGGGCAGATGGCAGACGTATGTGTGAGTGGTTTGCTGATGTCAACGTTGTGAACAGAGTGCCCCATGGTGGCGGTGGGCTTATGTTATGGGCAGGCATTTTATTGAGATCCTGAGTCTTATTGTTGTGCCATTCATCCCCTGCCATCATCTCATGTTTCACCATGATAATGCATGGCCCCATGTCCAAATAATCTGTAAACAATTTCTGGAAGCTGAAAATGTCCCAGTTCTTCCATGGCCTACATACTCAGACATGTCACCCATTGAGCATGTTTGGGATACTCTGGATCGACAACGTGTCCAATTCCCAACCATATCAGCAACTTCGCACATCCATTGAAGAGGAGTGGGATAACATTCCACGGGCCACAATCAACATCCTGATCAACTCTATGCAAAGGAGATGTGTGGTCATACCAGATACTGACTGGTTTTCTGATCCATGCCCCTACTTTTTTTAAGGTATCTGTGAGGCATTCGCTTAGGGGCTCACGAGTGTCGCAGCGGTCTAAGGCACTGCATCTCAGTGCTAGAGGCATCACGACAGACACCCTGGTTTTATTCTAGGCTGTATCACAACCAGGAAGTGATTGGGAGTTCCATAGGGCGGCGCACAATTGGCCCAGTGTCGTCTGGGTTTGGCTGGTGTAGGCTGTCATTGTAAATAAGAATTTATTTATTCATTTTTACTATATTGTGGAATAATAGTGAAGACATCAAAACTATGAAATAACACATGGAATTGTGTAGTAACCCAAAAAGTGTTAAACAAATCTAAATATATTTTATATTTGAGGTTCTTCAAAGTAGCCACCCTTTGATGCAATTACTATGGTCCCGTGTCACAGTCAACATTGCACATGTATCTCTCCCAATGCAACCCACATATTTTAGGCTTGAGTGCGAGACCCTCCCATTAGGCAAGATTAGACTGCATCACTGAATATGGAGCAGCATTTTGGAAACTGGCTGCAGCCCTCAGGAGCCCCTGATTGGCTACTATACCGCTGGTGGTGCCCCAGCCATCAGCTCATAGACATTGCTCCACCCCATTCCCACTTCTCCCGAAGTTCACTGGGATTATCCAATTATGAAACATTAATAAAAAATAAATCTTCCCATAAACTACTGCATGGTTTAAACATATATACTACAAATACAACCATTAATGAGGCAGAAACTCAATTTCGAGGCTCTTGTAACGATGTGCGCTGAGAGTCGGGGAATGAATGTTTTAATAAATAAATGAAACGTAATATAAAACAAGAAACACGAACAACTCACAGACAGGAAACAGAAACAATGACGCCTGGGGAAGGAACCAAAGGGAGTGACCTATAGGGCAGGTAATCAAAGAAATGAGTGAGTCCAGGTGAGTGATGATGCGCAGATGCGTGTAACAATGGTGACAGGTGTGCGCCATAATGAGCAGCCTGGTGGCCTAGAAGCCGGAGAGGGAGCACTGGTGACAGTACCTCCTCCCGACGTGCACCTCCGGCTGCAGGACGCTGACCAAAATGACCACCAAAATGACAAACCCGGGGGTCAGGAGCGGACCGGTCACCTCTGCTGAGACGTGGGAAACCTGTCAGTCCAGCTGAGACGCGGGAGCATGGCGACCTAGAACGCTGGAGAGAGAGCATACGTGACGGTACCGCCTCTCCGGCACGTTCGGCTCCAGCCGCAGGACGCCAACCCAAGGGACTATCCCGGGGAACAAGAGTGGATCGGTCACCCCTTGCTGATGTGCGGGAACCTGATGCCGGCTGGGACGCAGGAACCTGACAGACCGGCTGAGGTAGGAGAGCCGGCGGAGGCAGGGGAGCCTGGCGATCTGGCTGAGGCATGAAAGCCTGTAGCGGCTCCCGGACTCTACGTCATTCCATCTGACACAAAAATTAACAAAAAAACCTCCCTGATGGTTCCCATAGGTGAGGCATCATTCTGCACACGTGACAGCTCTGTATACTGCAGGTTTCCTCCAGATTTTCAGTAAACAGAGGGAAACATTTCCCTGGTGTCCTGCAGCTCATCTGTCAATCTCAACCCCAAGGTTAGCGGCTTAAAAGCCCTCCATAATTGATGGTGCCTGGAGGTCACAGAGAGACATTATTTGTAACCAGATTTCTGGTTACTCAGCAAAGCCTGTTGAGAAGGGAGGGAAGACAGCCTTTTGCAATCATTTCAGCCGTCCGGCTCCCTGTTCCTGTGGCTGAGGTTTCAATCATTCCGCTAGATTTACTCTCTCGGTTTTTAATGACAGTTTAGGAATAGTGGGTTAATTGCCTTGTTCAGGGGCAGAACAACAGATTTTTACCTTGTCAGCTTCGGGGATTCGATCTTGCAACCTTTCGGTTACTAGTCCAACGATCTAACCACTAGGCTACCCTGCCACCCCAGCATGAGCATTACACAGGTGCACCTTGTGCTTGGGGACAATAAAAGGCCACTTTCAAATGTGCAGTTTTGTCACACAACACAATGCCACAGATGTGTCAAATTTTGAGGGATCAGGCCTCCCGAGTGTCGCAGTGGCCTAAGGCACTGCATCGCAGTGCTAGCTGTGCCACTAGAGATTCTGGGTCCAATTCCAGGCTCTGTCGCAGCCGGCCGTGACCGGGAGACCCATGGATGGATTATCTTGGCGAACAATTGGCCCAGCGTCGTCCGGATTAGGAGAGGGTTTGTCCGGCAGGGATATCCTTGTCCCATCGCGCACAAGCAACTCCTGTGGCGAGCCTGGCGCAATAGTAATAAAAACATTTTGAGGGAGCATGCTGACTGAAGGAAAATCCACCAGAGCTGTTGCCAAATAATTTAATGTACATTTCTCTACCATAAACTGCCTCCAATGTCGTTTTATAGAATTTGGCAGTACGTCCAACCGGTCTCACAACTGCAGACCACGCGTAAACATGCCAGCCCAGGAAATCCACATGCGGCTTCTTCACCTGTGGGATCGTCTGAGGAGTGGTTGGGGTGGTGCTGAGGAGTAATTCTGTCTGTAATAAAGCCCTTTTGTGGGGAAAAACTATTTCTGATTGACTGGGCCTGGCTCCCCAGTGGGTGGGCCTGGCTGCCAAATGGGTGGGCATATGCCCTCCCAGCCCACCCATGGCTGCACCTCTGCCCAGTCTTGTGAAATCCACAGATTAGGGCCAAATTAATTAATTTCAATTGACTGATTTCCTCAGTAAAATATTTGCAATTGTTGCATGTTAAGTTAATTTTTTTGTTCAGTATATATGCTTCATGGTTTACATGGAATGGTTATAGGCATTTGTTCCTACTACTCTTCCGCTCTTTGTGTGTGATCTGGAAAGAAGCAGAATTAGCACCTTGGCAAATCCTTCAATGTTGTGGAAAATAATCACCAAAATGACTGCCAGGCCCCTCACATGATGAAAGTCAGGGAGAGAGCAGAGTCTAGAACATTAGGTGGAATATGTCTGTTTTCAGTTGAATCGAAATAAGGAGAGTAGGTCATGGTATGGACAACAAAACCCACATAATGTAAAAACTCTCCACCTAACAAAGCAGAAACGGATTCTATGTGGAAAACACAACTATCATGATATGTAAATTCACGATATTATCAAGAACTAAACTGAGCCATCCTCAAAAAATCCCTTTGATAATACACCTGAAATGCCAGCTAGTCGAGGTAACTCTGTACCGGTACCCCCTGTATATAGCATCGCAACTGTTATTTTATTGTTGCGCTTTAATGATTTATTATTTTTCTATTTTCTTCAATTTAATTTGTATTTATTTATTGTTTATTTCAGGTTATTATAGTAAATACCTTCTTTAAACTATCAAATTTAAGAAAGTCGGACACTCCATGTATAAACTCCCAGCAATTTAATGGGTATTTACCAACGTTTCGCATCACTGTGCCTTCCTCAGGGTAATGCCATGAATACTTGAACCAGGTTATGTAGACAAACAGTACAATTAGTGCAACCAATGACAATGATTAAGTTAATTAAAATGAATTAGTGAAACTGTTAAAAAAAAATAGTTTATGGCATATTAAATATATTACGCTATTGTTATCATATAGAAACATAATTGAATACTGTACATCATATTAGCATCAACATACATTATTGTTTAATTCAATTTCACATAATCGTTTCGTATTTCTTTTCATATTTGTTACATGTAATCTTTTGGTTCAACCTGAATGTATAATGAGCATCATCAACAGGGGTAACATATGATGTTGGCTAATAAGCTGTAGAAAGAATATATCAATTTATAAGACTTGTTCATAAAAGAAAGATTTGATCATAAGGGCCTGAGATCAGTAAACCTCCCTTTGTAGTAGTAGGATCTCGACGTTACCTCCTCTCCTTGGTAGAGCAACATGCTCGATGCCTGTGTATTTGAGGGAGGAGATTGAATGGTTAGCTTCAAAAAAGTGAGCTGCTACTGGATAGTCAATGTTCTTACACCCGATTGAGCTGCGGTGTTCAGCTATGCGTTGTTTTAATTGTCTTTTTGTTTGTCCTACGTAGGCTTTTCCACATGAACAGGTGATGAGATAGATTACTCCCTTGGACTTGCATGAGATGATACCCCAAACAGGGATTTTTCGGCCTGTATGTGGGTGTCTGACGAAATATGTTTTTATAGTGCTAATGCACTGTGCGCATGAGCCACATTTGTAGTTCCCATTTGGGATAGGTGTCAAGAGTGTCTGAGTGGGCTCAGGAGGCATGTCAGATCTCACCAAGCTATCTCCAATATTTTGACCATGTTTCTATATGATAACAATAGCGTAATATATTTAATATGTCATAAACTATTGCTTTTTTTTTAACAATGTCACTAATTCATTTTAATTAACTTAATCATTATGACACACCCCTATTGTCACTATTGTCATTGGCACTAATTGCACTGTTTGTCTACATAACCTGGTTCAAGTATTCATGACATTACCCTAAGGCACAGTGGTGCGAAACATTGGTAAATACCCAATAAATTGCTGAGAGTTTATGCATGGAATGTGTGACTTTCTTTATTTTGATAGTTTATAGTTTATTCGTCATTAGTCAGCACCTCCACCTCAAATACATTTTTCTTAACACTTATTTATCTTAAAACTGCATTGTTGGTTATGGGCTTGTAAGTAAGCATTTCACTGTAAGGTCTGCGCCTGTTGTATTTGGCGCATGTGACAAATAGCATTTGAATTGATTTGATGATGCTATGTCAACGTGTTTCACAGGTCACAAAGTAGAACGAGAGAGCATGCAATGTCAGGGATTACATTTATTCATCTAACCTCTAACTGAATTAGATTCACAGCACATCTCTCCCCTCTCCAAACTTCCTCCCATGGCTCTGAAAAGAGCAGAAGTTGAACAAACTGATACATTATTAAAAGAGAGAAAAATCCTCTCTTTTTAATAACAAATCTCAGGGGATCTGTTTACGCTGAACCATGCAGACAAGGAACGGACCGGCACTCCGGAATCTCTCCCTTCCTTCCTTCTTCCCTCCACCTCCCCTTGTGTCGGTTAATTCCCCTCTTTCCTCTCGTTCTCTCCATCTGCCCAGGCACTATTTTATTAACTGAGCTTATTTAAGCAGCCTGCAGGTAGGTGGCTAGACCTGGGAACTTTGACAGTTTTGAAAGGAGGGGGAGGTAAGCAGGTACAATGCATATGCTGCTACCTCTGCCTGACTCTCTCTCTTTCTACAGTGTGTCCAACTCAGCCCTCATCCACCTACACTCTTATGTCTACCACCAGTTCTTCTCCTCTCTCCCACTGCAGTCTGACATCGCTCACACTGGTGTAAATGCCCAGGAGAACGGGCAAGTGAGACAGCCCCGTGCCGCTTTCCACTGCCACTCTGACACCGATTCAGTGCTGTAGGATTGCGGCGAGAGAGAGGCGATCAAAGGGGGGAAATAATAATTTCCAAGGGACAGGTGTGTGTGTGTGTGTGCATGGGTGTGTGTGGCTCACTGTTCCTGAAGCTCAGACACACAGCGCAGGGTTAAAGTAACACAGCTAAACACCTTGCCTCCTTGCAAAGGAAATATGGAGAACACCCCACCCCCTTCCTCTGGCTCACCTCTCATTACCACACCACTGAGTGATGACCATTACAGTGTGTCAGTCAGTCTGTCTCACAATGGCAAATGTCGGTCACTGAAGGGAGGTGCTTTGCTTTGTCTGTGCTTTGATTCCAATTGACTACCGTTCTCTATGATTCCCTTTATTGCGGGGGCAGACTTGGTGTCAAGAATATACGAGACATACTGTACACATCAGAGTTTGTCAGACTGGACAGGGACACTGTCAATCCTTTATACTTTGCCAGTTGGGCTCTCTTAAAAGTTCATACCTTGCCTGCCTTGTAGCTTTACAAGACACTGTCTTAAGAAATACTGTACAATAACCATAGAGTAGACAGAGAGGGTAATGACATCTAAATGTATAGTGATGGGGGGAGGAAATCAATACAGTTACATATTGGGATATTATTTCTGATGATATATCGTATCGTTTTGACAATATCGCAATATTATTTTTGCACTAGTTGGCTGTACCTGCATCGAAACTCCAGTATCTTCTTTTTAAATAGGGAGACAATATGTTTTCTTCAGCACTTTTATTCCCATGACTGATCAACACTTGTTTTGTCATAGCTCCCTCTTGTCCCTCTACAGCAGACCTATGGTAAGCAATATGTTTGGAACATCAAATCGCAACAAAATCACAGTATTGAATCGCAATGCGTATAGAATCGTGAGATTGATGAGAATCGCAATACATATCGTATCGGCACTACAGTATCATGAATATGCAATATTGCAAGGTCCCTGGCAATTCACAGCTCTTTAAATGCAGTCTTCAAAGTTCAAACCTCTTATTCACCAAGTATACGACAGCATATTCAATCTCTTTATAGTGAAAGTGATGACTGTCTGACTCCTCAGGCTTCTCTCAGAGTTTCATGTACTTGAATGGTTTAGTATGCTAAGAGTCTTTCAAAAGATGTGGCCTTGCATTAGCATACAAGCATCTTTCAGTCACTTCCTCCATGCTAATTACCAGGGTTGGGGGGGGTAAAAGTCCCTCTGCTAAATATCACATTGGATCCCTGTGAATGCCACACTGCATGATAATGAGCAATGGCAATGTTTCTTAAGGTTAGCCTGTCCGTTCGCGTCGTCCTCATGCTTGTTTCCACAGACAGGTGACAGGCGAGGCAATAAGGAAGAGGATCCTCTCATACTAGGTTTAGTCTCAGCTAAGGTATTTTTTTACTCCTTGCCTGCATTTAATCAATACACGAGGAGGATTTAATTAACGAATGTCACCCAAACACGGTGTTTGTTTGTTTGAGATAGGACTCGGAATAAGTTGAACTGGGAAAGTGAAAAACATGCAATTAATCTAGGTAAGATAGTCAAATTAGTGTGACCTCGCCCAAAATATCTAGAGAGAGTTTTTCCTAAACTCCTTTTCCTTAGGGCTGAAGCGTTACTGATTGTGCGATATACATTTTAAGGTAATTTCCGATTAAGCAGACATACGGTATGCAGCGTTTACCGTGAATGCAGTTTCCATCAACGTGTTAACATTGTCTTAAAATTTCAATAGGGCTTCAGCGCTCAACTTTCGCAATACGGATTGAATAGAGCCCTTATTTTAGGTAAAAGAGTCAAACTTAGAAGGATGATTTGTATTATGTTATGATATGGGGGGGGGACACACGGCCCTAATAAGCTGATTTCTCACATAGATGCAACAATATTAGCATGTTAGTTAATCAGTTTTGTAAGACTTATCACTTTGTCTTGAAATTTATTAGAAGACTACTCTCTGTTTGGGCTAGCCAAATCCTGTTCTCACCTTCTGCTCTTCTCAGCTACAAAACGAAACTTCTGCAAGGAAAAGGAGTTTGTTACAGAAGATCAAAACGTCTGGACTCCGTTAATGAGAAGATTAATGGTTTGTTTTGATTTCTTTTACTGTTCATTTCATTTGAACTGCTGCTTTGTTTTTCTGATAAAGGAAGTTTGGAGAAGTCCCCTGCCAGCTAATACTTGGTGGTTTTCTTTTCGAGTGTCAAACTAATTGACGAAGAGCATTGATAAGAACCTCGTTCCTTCATCTACACTGTAGCTGTACATCTACCGAAAAGAGGTTTGAGTCATTAGAGAGGACAAAAGAGTTGGAAATGTAAGATGCCTTGTATTGTTTAACATTATCTAAAGTTGTAACATTCATTTTCTCTATCAAGCCTTTGCTTCTCTTATCTGTGGTTACCAAAATAATGATGATTGTCTAGACTAGACAAGCCTCCCAGATACACGGCAACATCTTGTTGCCTTGGAAACAAGGGCCTGCTAAGAAGCTAGTAGGTAGTAATTCTTAGGCCCACGGGTGATTTTATTTGTCCCCACACGTTTTCTGAGCAAAAAAAAAAGGTTTTATTTTATTGTTGAACATAAAAGACTTTAAAACACCAGCAAATCAGCTCCAAGTGATTTTAATTTTGGAAATCTGTTCCAGAGTATTCTATGCATAATAGAGAGATATAATTGTATACAAATGTAAGCAAGGTTTGAAATGATTATGTTTTAGTCAAATATTCTACCTGTTTGGCTTTTTGTGGTCAATTTGCTGTTAAACTAATTTTTTCTAATTATTGTCATGACTATCTCTCCTTGGTGAGGATCAAAGACGCCAGATCAGCTCGGCACAGAGCTGACAGATAGCCAGACTCCCCTCTCTCCCACAAGAGGGGGGAGTTGGGCTGGTTTTATGACTTAACGCTGGTTGTAAAACTTTCTCTCTCTTGCCCTGGAGTATTGAACAAAGGAATGTGCTCTGTGTAGAGAGAGACTCTTGCCAAAACTTCAGCATCAAAAGACACTGGGACAATATATTTCAACATCCAAATGTTGGGGATGATGAGGGATGGAATATGGAAAATGTATGTCTATTTTGTGATGTATAACAAGATAACTGTAACTCTGAAAGTGTACACATCCTAGTTATCAGGTTCGCATCTAAATGTTGTATAAAATAAATTAAGTATAAGAATACTTTTGAAAAGATAGAAATGTGATTTAAGCCTTTTAAATTAGAAAATGGCATTTCATATAAACCTGGGCCCAGTCAATAACTACACCCATGTGAGCACAGACATTGTGTCGACAGGATAGTAGAACGTCCTCCAAGGCCAGAGTGCTTAAAAGGACTCGCTGATAATTTAAATATAGACCAGAGAACGTTTAGATGTACACGTTAAAATGGTTAAAACTACAAGACCAGAAAATGCGTATGTTGCAAGTCACGACTTCACAGGAGAGCTGTTTGAATGTGAAAAATATTTTTTTCATCAAAATATGTTGTTTTTGCAGAAATGCCTTCTTGAACATGTGAACTTTCTTGTGCCTAAATATCAAACTTGTATGCCATCTGTAATTACGCTTAAAATTGTTAAATTACGAGCCCAGTTGGTTTAGCCACAGAAAAAGTAAGCAACCTTCCCGCTAGCCATGATTGGCTGAGATAATGAGTAGGCTGGACATGCCGAGAGATGAGTTTGGATTGGTCTACCATATAGCACGCGTCTGTCTATTGGAGCTGGTCAGTATGCTTAGGTAATCGTGTCAAATGCGGCTTTAAAAAAAACTATCACGTAGTAAAACTGCATAAACCTAATGTCAAGTTAAGGTTTACTGTTAGCAAGCTAACATTATGTGTATGCTCTCCACTTTCTGGAGGACCAAGTTTTGAAATCAGTGGAATTCGAGTATGATAGCTAAGGAGAAAACACCAGTCTGGATTACATCGTCAAACTAAGGGCAACCATTCATGGCATCAGACAGGAGACGCGTCCAACCATGATGTATACTGGTAAGAGTTTCAGATATTACATGTTTCTCATTTTGGCAGAAAGTGGTTTAATTTCAAGTGTACTGAGTCGCGAGCTAACGCTATGTGTATAATCTTATTCTTCGTATCTCAGACACATTTGCTTGACTAGTTATAGCCATAGAACCTGGTTGGTTAGCTACCAGCAGATTCATGCAGGGTAGTAAAGTCGTGAGTTGTGATTATGGTCTATTGTTTATCTAGCTAGCTAGATTCATGTCTTATCAAAAGACTCCACTCTAAATTTGACAAAGAATTTTAATTTCAAGTTAAAGTGTACTGTTAGCTAGCTACCTAACATTAGCTGGCTGGCTCGCTAACTAACGTTACGTCATGCATTGGGATTCATGGTTTACCTAGCTCGCTATCTAGCTACGTTTCTTAAGAAAAGACTCTCGTCTTAGTGTGCCAGAACGCAGAATATCTGATGCATTTTTGAATGCTCAACATCCGCTGAATATGTCCGGTGTCAGTAAATGGCAACAAAGCGTAATTCAATTGTTGCCAGCATCACAGTTAGTGACCAATGCTCTGGATAACATGAAAAAGCCTAACCGGCTCTGCTAGGGCGAGTAAAATGGTCAGAGTGGGGTGTTCTCTCATTATGTGTCTGGAAGTAGCTAGCCAGTGTCTGGAAGTAGCTAGCCAGTTAGCTTGGGTGCTTGACTGTTGTTGTGAGGTCAGAGCTTTCGGAACAACCCTACTTATTGGCCAGAGCGACCAGTGTGCGAAACCCCAGATAGGGCGAGAAATGTTCAGTGAGCTGTTCTTTCTCTCTTAGATGTCTGGAAGTAACTGGCAAGTTAGTACAGAACAGTTGGATTAACCCTTAAAGAGATGGGTGAGGCTAAGGCTTAAGAGGGTGTGAACAATGCTGAATGGGTGTAGACAAAGAAGGGCTCTCCAATAGTAGTACCAAAACATTAAAAGACGGTTTACAACTAAGAAGGACATTATGATCTCTGGTGGACAACCAGAGACTTACACCGAACTACTTACCATAGACAGACTGAGTGGTTTAAACAGAGACGACAGAGAAAGACCTCTAGATGTAAATATATGTTGCATTTCTAATCCAAATTAGCGTTTTTTAGGGTGCTAAATATTAATATTTACAGTGAGTGTAGTTTCCAAATGTATGTACGATAAATCCACTCTCTTTGTCTTTCCACACCCCCTTTTCATTGTGTAACAAGCCATCATATCGGGTCAGTCCACTAGGGACTGTGCTCAATGCATTTTGTTAGTAATCGATAACCTATACCGTGTGTGTGTGTTTATGTATTTCTGTGTGATTATTTAGTTAGTTACTAAATAAATAATTAAGTAAATTTGTGTATCGCTGGTTCATCACTTAGGTTAGGGTTCGTGCAGATCGTGCAAAGTCAACAACATTCAGAATGAGACTGATATGAGGAAATGATTGATTGATGACTGGTATGATTGCGCCGCAGAAGAAGGCAGATGTGCCCCCAGCCGATTATGTTTTTTTTAGTTTGTTTATATCTTATTTTTGTACTTATTTTGTACATAATGTTGCGTCTACCGTCGCTTATGACTGAAAATAACTTCTAGACATCAGGACTGCGATTACTCACCACGGACTAACAGAATCCCTTTTTTCCTTTCATGACTCTGACGAGCCCGACGTGAAGAATATACTGCTTCCTAGGGAACAGGCCCCGATCCCAGTGATCTGCGATAAGATGAGGCGGAGAAAGAGGAGCCGAAGGTCGGGCTGCCTTCTGAGAATTTGTAGACGATTGAATAAACCCCCACTTCCCTCCATTCTGCTAGCAAACGTGCAATCTTTAGAGAATAAAATCTACAAGTTACGCGGAAGATTAAACTATCAATGGGACATTATAAACTGTAACATCTTATGCTTCACAGAGTCGTGGCTGAACGACGACAATATCAACCGACAGCTGGCTGGTTATACGATGTACCGGCAGGATAGAATAGCGGCGTCTGGTAAGACAAGGGGCGGCGGTCTATGTATTTTTGTTAACAACAGCTGGTGCGCGATATCTAAGGAAGTTTCGAGCTATTGCTCGCCTGAGGTAGAGTATCTCATGATAAGCTGTAGACCACACCTACCAAGAGAGTTTTCATCTGTATTCTTTGTAGCTGTTTTACATACCACCACAGTCAGAGGCTGGCACTATAAGACAGCATTGAATGAGCTGTATTCCGCCATAAGCAAACAAGAAAATGCTCACCCAGAGGCGGCGCTCGTAGTAGCCAGGGATTTTAATGCAGGGAAACCTAAATCCATTTATCCAAATTTCTATCAGCATGTTAAATGTGCAACCAGAGGAAAAAGAACTCTGGACCACCTATACTCCACACACAAAGACGCATACAAAGCTCTCCCTCGCCCTCCATTTGGCAAATCAGACCATAATTTGATCTTCCTGATTCCTGTTTACAAGCAAATTAAAGCAGGAAGCACCAGTGACTAGATAAACAAAAATGTAGTCAGAGGAAGCAGATGCTAAGCTACAGGACTGTTTTGCTAGCACAGACTGTTCTGTTATATATGTTCCGGGATTCCTCCGATGGTATTGAGGAGTACACCACACCAGTCATTGGCTTTGTCAATAAGTGCATCGATGACGTCATCCCCACTGTGACCGTACATACATACCCCAACCAGAAGCCATTGATTACAGGTAGCGTTTGCACTGAGCTAAAGGCTGAAGCTGCCGCTTTCAAGGAGCGGGACTCTAACCCGGAAGCTTATAAGAAATCCTGCTATGCCCTCCGACTAACCATCAAACAGGAAAAGCATCAATACAGGACTAAGATCAAATCGTACAACACCGGCTCTGATGCTCGTCGGATTTGGCAGGGCTTGCAAACCATGAGTGGTATGATGGCTGCGTGGTCCCATGGTGTTTATACTTGCATACTAAAGTTTGTACAGATGAACGTGGTACTTTCAGGTGTTTGGAAATTGCTCCCAAGGATGAACCAGACATGTGGAGGTCTAAAAAAAGAATTCTGAGGTCTTGGCAGATTTCTTTTGATTTTCCCATGATGTCAAGCAAAGAGGCACTGAGTTTAAAGGTAGGCCTTGAAATACATCCACAGGTACACCTCCAATTGACTCAAAAGCTTATAAATCCATGACATCATTTTCTGGATTAGTTATTTAAAGGCACAGTCAACTTAGTGTATGTAAACTTCTGTCCCACTGGAATTGTGATACAGTGAATTGTAAGTGAAGTAATCTGTCTAAACAATTGTTGGAAAAATGACGTGTGTCATGCACACAGTAGATGTCCTAACCAACTTGCCAAAACTATAGTTTGGGGCGGCAGCGTAGCCTAGTGGTTAGAATGTTGGACTAGCAACCAAAAGGTTGCAAGATCAAGTCCCCAAACTGACAAGGTACAAATCTGTCATTCAGCCCATGAACAAGGCAGTTAACCCCTAGGCTATCATTGAAAATAAGAGTTTGTACTTAACTGACTTGCCTAGTAAAATAAAGGTGTCAACAAGAAATGTGTGGAGTGGTTGAAAAACTAGTTTTAATGACTCCAACCTAGTGTATGTAAACTTCCGACTTCAACTGTACACGCTCATAATTTGCTGCACTGTTCTTTATTTGACTTTTATTATTATTATGATTTATTATTATTATTATCTATCTTGATGCCTAGTCACTTTAACCTGCCTTCTTGTACATATCCTTGTACCTCTGCACATTGATTTGGTACTCCCTGTATATACTGTAGCTCCATTCTTGTGTATTTTATTTGATTCCTCATGTTACTATTTTATTTTAAGATTCTGCGTTGTTGGGAAGCGCTCGAAAGCAAACATTTCACAGTAAAGGCTACACCAGTTGCATTCGGTGCATGTGACAAATAAAATTTAATTTTGGTTCTAATGTTGGTAATGTCTCCAATATTTTATTGGTGACTTCCCAAATACACTGCAGATGTGTTGCCTCTGCTTTTGTCAGGCAATTCATTTGTATCAATTATTCAATGCAAATGTAGTAGGCGGAAACACACACGCATGCTTTTCAGAGTGAGTCTCAATAGTGGCATAGTTTCATCGTCTCTGTCACGTTCTGACCTTAGTTCTTTTGTTATGTCTTTGTTTTAGTATGGTCAGGGCGTGAGTTGGGTGGGTTGTCTACGTTCCGTTTTCTATGTTGTGTTTGCATTTGGCCTGGTATGGTTCTCAATCAGAGGCAGGTGTCGTTAGTTGTCTCTGATTGAGAATCATACTTATGTAGCCTTTTCCCACTTGTGTTTCGTGGGTGTTTATTTTCTGTTCTCTGTTTTATTTCACCGTTCAGGACTGTTCGTTTGTCGTTTTATTGTTTTTGTTTCAGTGTTCACTATTCGTATTCAAAATCAAGATGAACACTTACCACGCTGCGCTTTGGGTCCTCTCCTTCATACGACGACCGTTACAGTCTCCTTCACTCATTCAGCACAGATCTGAAAACAGGGTAGGTGAAAGCCACGTCTGAACCTTAGTGATGATGTACTTTTGACACCAACTCTTCTTTCAAAAGTTTTAGAAGACCTACTCATTCAAGGGTTTTTCTTTATTGTTATGTTCTACATTGAAGAATAATGGCAAAGACATCAAAACTATGAAATAACGCATATGGAATCACGTAAACCAAAAAAGTGTTAAACAAATCTAAATATATTTAATATTTGAGATTCTTCAAATACACAATGTCTCCCCACAATGTCTCCTGACCCCTCCTGTCTCAGCCTCCAGTATTTATGCTGCAGTAGGGTCAGTCTGTTATATCTGGAGTATTTCTCCTGTCTTATCCGGTGTCCTGTGTGAATTTAAGTATGTTCTTTCTCTCTCTCTCTCTCTCTCTCTCCTCTCTCTCTCTCTCTCTCTCTCTCTCTCTCTTGGAGGACTTGAGCCCTAGGACCAGGCCTCAGGACTACCTGGCATGATGACTCCTTGTTCTCCCCAGTCCACCTGGCTGTGCTGCTGCTCCATCTTCAACTGTTCTGCCTGCGGCTATGGATCCCTGACCTGTTCACTGTGATTACTATTATTTTACCCTGCTGGTCATTTATGAACATTTGAACATCTTGGCCATGTTCTGTTATAATCTCCACCCGGCACATCAGAAGAGGACTGGCCACCCCTCATAGCCTGGTTCCTCTCTAGGTTTCTTCCTAGATTTTGGCCTTTCTAGGGAGTTTATCCTAGCCACCGTGCTTCTACACCTGCATTGCTTGCTGTTTGGGGTTTTAGGCTGGGTTTCTGTACAGCACGTTGATATATCAGCTGATGTAAGAAGGGCTACATAAATACATTTGATTTGTTTTTTTATTTAAGATACTCCTCGCTCTTGTGTTTGGGTTTCAACCTTGTGTTTTTGTTACGTGTTTGTTTGATATTTGGGCTAAATAAAAAACACTTTTAGGCATTCCTGCACCTGTCTCCCGATCCTTCATGCCAACTTGACAGTTCTAAAACTGAAGACCGAATGCGCTTTTATATTGGTCGCTGTTATGAAAATGGTTTTCAATCATGTCTTTCTCATGATTATAATCTAAAATATTATTAGTAATGATCTAGCAGAGCGAGTCGAAAGACTGTACCTCAACGGAGAGTTACAAGGCCTCGGTGAAGGGCCTTTTAGTATATTTGAAAAATATAAATCTATTTTAATAGTGTAATTGATACATTATTCAGCTTGTAGTCCCTTAAAGAGTGAGAGTACAGTGTTTATCATTTGCAGCACTGTACTGTAGGATTGCCATGACTAATTTCAACTGTAAGGGGCCTTGACGGAAATCTCATGCCTCCTGTAATAATTAAATTTCCATCTTATTGCTGGGAAACGAAGCTCCACAGCAAAATGACAAGCAATCCGTAGCAGCAATATGTTTCCCACAGAAATAGGCTGCAGACAGGCTGGTGGAGAGAGTAGCTCAAGGATTTCTGCAGACAGTCTTCCAAGGTTTGTCTGAGATTATTGTTCTCCAGCACAGTTACAAATAATCTCTGTCCAATTAGGACTTGGACAGAGTAGGACAGAGTAGATTTGCAGGTACTGGTAACACTATTTTATAGTCCTAGACCTCTGCTATTTCAGGGAGATAGTATTTGTGCCTGGTATGGCATTGAGGGCTTTCACTTCAAATAATTTAACATGATTAGCAACTACCTGATTCCAACTTTTTTATTTTACCTTTAACTAGTCAAGTCAATTAAGATCTTATTTTCAATGACAGCCTAGGAACAGTGGGATAACTGCCTTGTTCAGGGGCAGAACGCCAGATTTTTACCTTGTCTGCTCAAGGATTCGATCTTGCAACCTTTCGGTTAATAGTCCAACACTTTAACCACTAGGCTACTTGCCGCCTCACTTATACTCTGTGATGCTTGTTTTAATGTTTCACAAAGAATGTGAAACTGAAGAAAAAAAATATTTCCGCCAGAAGGCTTTGATGGGAGACTGATGGGTGCATCACTTCCTAGTCCTTTGTGTCATCCAGCTACTGTCAAACTGAACTTTACACCACTGGTCCTTCATGCTGAGTAAGCTGCTTCAGCATGATCTTTGTTTTTGTGCTCACTAGCTGATGAGATAAATAATATCTGTAGGTGATTTTTTTTATTGGATAATTATTGTGTTGCCGGACAGAGCGGAGACTGCGGTCACACTGTAGAATGCTCTGTCCCTCTATCACCTAACCTTGCCATATGGCACAAAGCAAGCGATTTTTACCAGAATAAGATACTCATTGTCTCATGATTCATAGAACAGTTTGCTGCATCAATGTGATGGAGTACTCATCCTGAGATAAAAAGCAATAGCCCTTGTAAATCAACACACTGGTTGTAAATGGAGAAGGAGCGAGTAAGTACGTTCTAAAATTATTTACTATAGAACACAAATGATCATCAACAAATATATCCGGAACGTGTATTGTATATCTCTATAGACCGATATAGCACTTGGTATAATGACAATAGGGATCACAATGGAAATCATTATGGAAACTAGAGGAGGTAAAATCATTGAAACGTATGATCCATGGAAGCAGTTTGTCCCCATGGCTGATGTCAGAAAGATTTGATTTTCACTCTTGTGGCATTTCACACATGGGGATAAGACTGTGATGTTGAAAACTGCAACCATTATCCGTGTTATAACACCTTGCCTTCGGGTGGTAAAATATTATTTTGTACAGTATGAATTTTTCTCTTGAAAAAAGAGCAAGATCCAATGTAGTAGTGTGCTATTTCTTCTCTGTCCTTAGAGGGGAGAAGAAAATAAATTGCTAACAGTTTTTAAGAAGTGTGAGTGCCTCAATTGTTTTACGAGTTTTGTGTGAAGTGTCAAACGTGCTCAGGGGGTTTTCAGCAGTAAGAAACTTCTTGTAAAAAACAACAACAACTGGTTTTATATTTGCAACCACCAGTAAATCAGTAAATAACTCTTTCCCTGCCAGAAAACTAACAAGAAAACGGACAATATGTAGCCGACAAGATTTTGCTCCATCACTGGTAAACATAAAAGTTGAGCTTGGAAGCTAAAGCCGATAATCAATTCTCTCCACGTTTCTCATTAATGAAAATTCCAGGGCTGGAGCTTCAAGCCCTATAAACGATTGATTCAGTCAAACAATGTTCTCAGGTACCTCTTATTGTTGTCTATGAATACAAATAAAAAATATATTAATGAATAATTCAGTTCAGTTTAAATTAGTTTAAGTTCAAGTACTAGAATGTAGAGAAGAGTAGTGAACACAGTCAAACATTTTGTTTAGCCTATGGAAAAGTAACAACTTTTATAACTTGGGTGCTTGACAAATGGCATTCAAGGCATCATTTTCCACATCTGCGATAGTTATGTACATTATGATCCATGGTAGGGCCCCAGACAAATTTGAGTTTGTACAGCACATTTTATGCCCGGTAGTTAAGTTGACACATTGTCCGATGAGATGGTGTGTCAGTGGGATTTTATGCCAGGTAGTGGGATGACTAGACTGGATGGGCAAACAGCAGCATGTGGCACTTATGACAGTGCGCAGACTGTGAATAATGGGGCAAAGGAGCACCTCCGGAGCCTTGCCTTCCTGGGCCTCTCCATCCACCAATTGGTGGGCCAGCCCGCCCCTACGCAGCCCTCCACCTCCTCCCAAACACTCTACACACCAGGAGCGGTGCAGCAAGGCTCCTCCTTTTATGATGGAGGCCCCAGTGGAGACAAATATTGTTGATGGTGATGATGATGTCAGGAGTTTTGGTTGTCTATGGGGGATTGTGAGTGGGGAGAAGAAATGTTTCATGAGCTCAATTCAGCATGGTTCCAGTCGCATCTTCTCCAACTTCTCCTCTTCTCCCCATCCCTTCTGATGACTTCTGGTGATTTTTTTCTTGAGCGGATGGTCAGGGGGCCGGAACATAATGTCGTGACGTGACTCATTAACGTGACGAATGCTATTCTTCGAATAATTACGTTTAATTATTACTCTATTAAATTATTAATGTAAGAATGAACTCATTAGGAATTTGGGGCACCACAGAAAAAGTTTATTAATGATTTACCGTTTCCTAAATTAACTCAAGAATACATCGATATCAAATCAAATTTTATTAGTCACATGCGCCGAAAACAACAGTGAAATGCTTACTTACGAGCCCCTAACCAACAATGCAGTTTAAAAAAAATATGGATAAGAGATAAAAGTAACAAGTAATTAAAGAGCAGCAGTAAAATACAATAGCGGGACTATATACAGGGGGGTTCCGATACAGAGTCAATGTGTGTGGGCATCAGTTAGTTGAGGTAGTACAGATGAAGTCGGATGTTTACATACACTTAGGTTGGAGTCATTAAAACTCGCTTTTCAACCACTCCACACATTTCTTATTAACAAACTATAGTTTTGGCAAGTCGGTTAGGACATCGACTTTGTGCATGACAAGTAATTATTCCAACAATTGTTTACAGACAGATCATTTCACTTATAATTCACTGTATCACAATTCCAGTGGGTCAGAGGTTTACATACACTAAGTTGACTGTGCCTTTAAACAGCATGGAAAACTCCAGAAAATGATGTCATGGCTTTAGAAGCTTCTGATAGGCTAATTGACATAATTTGAGTCAATTGGAGTTGTACCTGTGGACGTATTTCAAGGCCTACCTTCAACTCAGTGCCTCTTTGCTTGACATCATGGGACAATCAAAAGAAATCAGCCAAGATCTCAGAAAAATTGTGGACCTCCACAAGTCTGGTTCATCCTTGGAGCAATTTGGAGCAATTTCCAAATGCCTGAAGGTACCACATTCATCTGCACAAACAATAGTATGCCATAAACACCATGGGACCGCTCAGCCGTCATTCCAAAATAAGCGAAATAACAACACAATGTCAAATACAGGTAGCCTAGTCAAATAATTAACATCCAATCACATTAACTGTTACTCTCTCACGGGAAACTCTTGCACAGATATTTAGAAACGAAACATGACAATTTGAAAAATAAGCCACAGGACTTTTTTGAGCGAGAAAAAATACCACTTTCGAGTAGTAAGACATGCATAAAAGCAACAGATACCATTAATAAGAAGGGTCTAGAAGCATCTTATATGGTAAGCTTACGAGTGGCTAGGACAGGCAAGCCCCATACAATTGTGGAGGACTTAATTATTCCTGCTGCCACAGATATGGCTGGGACAATGCTGGGGTAAAAGGCCAAAGAAAATGCCTTCATCAAACAACATTGTTTCACGACGCATCAGTGACATGGCAGGAGATGTTTTGAAACAATTACTGCTTCGCATACAAGCCAGTGAATTATAATCGTTACAGCTGGATGAGTCAACAGACATGGCGGGCTTGGAACAGCTCCTGGTATGTCCATTATGTTTATGGGGGTGAATTAAGTAAGACATTCTCTTCTGCAAACCACGACAGCACGATAAGATATTTTAAAGTACTGGACAGATTTTTTGACATCAAATGGACTTTGGTGGTCAAGATGTGTTGGTATCTGTACTGATGGCGCAAAAGCCATGACAAGGAGACATAGTGGAGTGGTAATGCGCGTGCAAGCATTTGCTCCCTACGCCACTTGGGTACACTGTAGCATCCACCGAGACGCTCTTGCTGCCAAGGGAATGCCTGACAGCTTGAAAGACATTTTCACTACAGTGAAAATGGTAACTTTGTTAAAGCAAGGCCCTTGAACTCTCGTGTATTTTCTGCATTATGCAATGATATGGGCAGCGACCATGTAACGCTGTTACAACATACTGCTGGTTATCAAAGGGCAAAGTATTGACACATTTCTTTTTTATTGAGAGACGAGCTTAAAGTTTTCTTTACTGACCATAATTTTCACTTGTCTGACCGCTTGCATGATGACAAGTTTCTCACACAACTGACGTATCTGGGTGATGTTTTTTCTCGCCTGAATGATCTGAATCTAGGATTACAACTATATTCAACGTGCGGGACAAAATTGAGGCTATGATTAAGAAGTTGGAGCTCTTTTCTGTCTGCATTAACAAGAACAACACACAGGTTTTTCCATCATTGTATGATTTTTTGTGTGCAAATGAACTCAAGCTTATGGACAATGTCAAATGTGATCTTGCGAAGCACTTGAGTGAGCTGGGTGCGCAATTACACAGGTACTTTCTCGAAACGGAAGACACAAACAACTGGATTCGTTATGCCTTTCATGCCCTGCCTCCAGGCCACTTACTGATATCTGAACAAGAGAGCCTCATCGAAATTTCAACACACGGTTCTGTGAAAATGTTATTTAATTCAAAAGCCTCTGCCAGATTTGGATAGAGTTCCTTGCCTTGGCAAATCACGTTAAGACACAGATGCCCTTTGCAACCACATACCTATGTGAGTGGATTCTCTGCCCTCACTAGTATGCAAACTAAATACAGGCACAGACTGTGTGTGGAAAATTATGTACAGTATGTGTTATGTGCATTCTTTCAAGCATACCCTTCTCATTAACCTGTGGTGAGCAAATAAGATGAACAAATAAGGTTTTATATGTAAGATGGCTAAATAAAGAGCAAAATGATTGATTATTATTATATTATTATTATTTGTGCCTTGTCACTTCCCACAAGCCAGGTTGTGACAAAACACACTCATTCTTATGTTTAATAAATGTATCGTATAACGTGTGTGTGGCAGGCTTACAATGATGGCAAAAGACATTTGAGAGTACGTGACCCTGGAGCTAGAGGTGGGTACGCAGCTGTTTGTTTGAAGGAGTACGGGACTATAAAACGTTTGGGAACCACTGCTGTAGGCTGACTCATCGGTGATCAGGCCTGCCACCGTTATGTCGTCAGCAAACTTGATAATGGTGTTGGAGTCATTTGTGGCCACACAAAATTGATTCACAGAAAGTGTCTGACCCTAGAACAATCTGTTCTCTGTCGAAATGGACAAGTAAATAAGAGTGAATAAATACTTTAAATAGTATTTTGGTGGCATTTTACACATATGTAAAAAGGAAAGTCATGAATGGTATACTACACTTTTGAAACATGAACTAAATTGAAACAATTATGAAGCCTTTAAAGTGCTTATGAAGATTCAATCTCTGTCTACACTTTGCCATACTTTAGATAAAAGGTTGATAGGTCATTGTCTGAAATATCGAATATGTTAAGTCTTGGGGGTGGGGGAGGGATCAATCCGGTATAAATCAATAGCTACAATAATGTAAACAGGAGAAACCTCTGGGGAGCAGCATATTAGCTACATCTTTCTTTTTTATTTGGTCCCCACTGGCTTCATATAACAAAGTTGATTAAGGCTGCATAAATCAGCAGTGACGATCTCTTCAATTATGTGACACGGTTGGAGAATGGTGTGTGATAGATTGATAGACTGATCTGGGGAGGAGGGCAGACAACCTGCGCTCCCCATCTGACAAACAATCACAAGCCCAGTCGGGACAGGGCCCCCGCCCTAACTTTCAAGAAATCCCACAAACAAAAAATTGGAGAATCTATCACTGCTTTGGCTGCGAACGAGATCCTTTTTACAGTGAGGAAACTAGATTTGTAACCAAGTAAGTCGAATGGTCCATCCATCAGGTGGGTCGAGTCAAATTGAAATCTGACATTTTGAACGGCAACGCCTTTGCCCAAGCTGTCACGCCCTGGTCTAAGTATTTTGTGTTTTTCTTCATGTATTTGGGTCAGGCCAGGGTGTGGCATGGGGTTTTTGTATTGTGGTGTGTTTTGTCTTGGGGTTTTGGTGGGGTTTGTGCTGTGGGGTTATTGGGTTTGTAGCTCAATCAGTGTTTATCGGCTCTGGGCTAGAGTTAGGGCATATTCGAGTTTGTCAGGTGATTGTCCTTAGGTTGGGCAGGCTGTTTCGGTGCTCAAGTGTTTTGTGTTTAGCTCCAGTGGATCGCCTGCACGGTCCGGTCTCCTTCACCCAGTACCACCTCCACACCCCAGCAGCAACAGCGGCGCAATGAGGATTGGACATGGGACGATATATTGCAGCTCCCCTGGCGGGAAGGGATCACCAGGCTTCCTGTGCGTGTCAGCCCCAAAATTTATTGGGGGGCTCACAGGGAGTATGGCTACGCCAGGTAGGAGACCTCTTACCGGGGGCTAGAGAGACCGGGCAGGCACCGTGTTATGCAGTGGTGCGCATGGTGTCCCCAGTGCGGGTGCATAGCCCGGTGCGGTATATTCCAGCTCCTCGTAGAGTGGGCATCCCAGGTAAGGTTGGGCAGGCTCGGTGCTCACCACCCAGTACCAGCACCACGCATCAGGCCTACAGTGCGCCTCGCCTCTCCTGCGCTGTCGGAGTCTCCCGCCTCTCCAGCGCTGTCGGAGCCTTTCTCCTCTCCTGCGCTGCCGGAGTCTCCCGCCTGTTCAGCGCTGTCAGAGCCTTCCTCCTCTACAGCGCTGCTGGAGTCTCCTGCCTGTTCAGCGCAGCCAGAGCTGCCAGCCTGCATGGAGCAGCCAGAGCTGCCAGCCTGCATGGAGCAGCCAGAGCTGCCAGCCTGCATGGAGCAGCCAGAGCTGCCAGCCTGCATGGAGCAGCCAGAGCTGCCAGCCTGCATGGAGCAGCCAGAGCTGCCAGGCTGCATGGAGCAGCCAGAGCTGTCAGTCTGCATGGAGCAGCCAGAGCTGTCAGTCTGCAAGGAGCTGTCAGTCTGCATGGAGCAGCCAGAGCTGTCAGTCTGCATGGAGCAGCCAGAGCTGTCAGTGCATGGAGCAGCCAGAGCTGTCAGTCTGCATGGAGCAGCCAGAGCCTGAGCTCAGTCTGCATGGAGCAGCCAGAGATGCCAGAGCTGTCAGTCTGCATGGAGCATGGAGCAGAGCTGCAGAGCTGCCTGTCAGTCTGCATGAGCTGTCAGAGCAGCCCAGAGCTGCCAGTCTGCATGGAGCAGCCAGCATGGAGCAGCCAGAGATGTCTGCAAGTCTGCAAGGAGCTCTGTCAGTCTGCATGGAGCAGCCCAGAGCCGCAGCCAGCCCAGTCAGCATGGAGCAGCCAGAGCTGCCAGTCAGCCAGACTCTTCCAGATCTGCATGGAGCTCTTCCAGATCTGCCAGCCATCTGCCAGAGCTGTCTTCAGTCTGCAACCAGACTCTTCCAGATCTGCCAGTCAGGAGCTCTTCCAGATCTGCCAGTCAGTCCAGACTGCATGGAGACTCAGCCAGAGCTGCCAGTCAGTCCAGTGCATGGAGCAGCCAGAGCTGTCAGTCTGCATGGTTTTTGTATTGTGGTGTGTTTTGTCTTGGGGTTTTGGTGTGTGTGTATTGGGTTTGTAGCTACCTGCCCTCCAGGACACCTACACCACCCGATGTTACAGGAAGGCCATAAAGTTCATCAAGGACAACAACCACCCGAGCCACTGCCTGTTCACCCCGCTATCATCCAGAAGGCGAGGTCAGTACAGGTGCAACAAAGCTGGGACCGAGATAACCCCACTGGGTTATCTAGCAAGGTCTATGGCTGTCTGGAGTGGTTCTCAATCAGAGGCAGGTGTTTATCGTTGTCTCTGATTGGGAACCATATTTAGGCAGCCATATTCTTTGAGTTTGTCGTGGGTGATTGTCCTTAGTGTCGTTGTTCCTATCGCTTTATTTATTTACACTAGTATAGGCTGTTTCGGTTTTCGTTACATTCTTTGTTTTGTAGTGTTTTGTGTTTATTCGTGTTTCACGTTGTTTATTAAACATGGATCGCAATCTACACGCTGCATTTTGGTCCGACTCTCCTTCACCACAAGAGAGCCGTAACACAATTCAGTTCAAAAATGTGGAAAGCTAAAAAAAAGACTTCAAGGATCAAGTGGATCAGAAGTTCTGTACAGGAAATCCAAGACAAGCATGGGAAGGGCTTAATGAAATGATGGGAAGAGAAAGGAAAAGAGAGAACAATAAAATTGCAGACTGTTCATCCTTTGTAAACTGTTTTTATGGAAGATTTGACATCGTCGTTTTTAAAGACGAATGTAAACAAATATGTGAGAGCATCCCCAACTCCTTCCCTGTCTTGATAACAGAGAACAAGGTGGCCTTATGCTTGCCACATATTAAACCACACAAAGCACCAGGCCCAGACGGACTACGGGGCAAAGTACTGAAGGTCTGCGCTGACCAGCTCAAGGGAGTCTTCACACGAGTGTTTCAACTCCTGCTGAGCACCTGTACAGTGCCAAACTCCTGGAAGGTGTCGACCATTGTACAAGTGCCTACAAAGTCAGGGGCCAAATCAGTTTCGAACGGTAGCCCTCACGCCCCTTCTGGCCAAATGCATGGAAAGGGTTGTTAGTAAGCACATTACCCTGTCCATAGCAGATAAACTAGACCCGTTACAGTTTGCCTATAAGCCACAGAGGGGGACTGAGGATGACCTTAGTGAACATGGTGATGGAGAAAGCATCCTCATGTTCAATATGACAGTCTGGTATGGTAATTTGAGTAGGAGGAGAAAACGCTAACTGACAAGAATAGTAAACACAGCCAGCAAAGTAATTGGTCGACCACAGGCACATTTCAAATCAAATACAAATTTATTTGTCACATACACATGGTTAGCAGATGTTAATGCGAGTGTAGCGAAATGCTTGTGCTTCTAGTTCCGACAATGCAGTAATAATCCAACAAGTAATCTAACTAACAATTCCAACAACAAAAAACTACTGTCTTATACACAGTGTAAGGGGATAAAGAATATGTACATAAAGATATATGAATGAGTGATGGTACGGAGCAGCTTAGGCAAGATACAGTAGATGGTATCGAGTACAGTATATACATATGAGATGAGTATGTAAACAAAGTGGCATAGTTAAAGTGGCTAGTGATACATGTATTACATAAGGATGCAGTAGATGATATAGAGTACAGTATATACGTATACATATGAGATGAATAATGTAGGGCATGTAAACATTATATTAGGTAGCATTGTTTAAAGTGGCTAGTGATATATTTTACATCATTTCCCATCAATTCCCATTATTAAAGTGGCTGGAGTTGAGGCAGTGTGTTGGCAGCAGCCACTCAATGTTAGTGGTGGCTGTTTAACAGTCTGATGGCCTTGAGATAGACGCTGTTTTTCAGTCTCTCGGTCCCAGCTTTGATGCACCTGTACTGACCTCGCCTTCTGGATGATAGCGGGGTGAACAGGCAGTGGCTCGGGTGGTTGTTGTCCTTGATGAACTTTATGGCCTTCCTGTAACATCGGGTGGTGTAGGTGTCCTGGAGGGCAGGTAGTTTGCCCCCGGTGATGCGTTGTGCAGACCTCACTACCCTCTGGAGAGCCTTACGGTTGTGGGCGGAGCAGTTGCCGTACCAGGCGGTGATACAGCCCGCCAGGATGCTCTCGATTGTGCATCTGTAGAAGTTTGTGAGTGCTTTTGGTGACAAGCCGAATTTCTTCAGCCTCCTGAGGTTGAAGAGGCGCTGCTGCGCCTTCTTCACGATGCTGTCTGTGTGAGTGGACCAATTCAGTTTGTCTGTGATGTGTATGCCGAGGAACTTGAAACTTATACTACCCTCTCCACTACTGTTCCATCGATATGGATAGGGGGGAGTTCCCTCTGCTGTTTCCTGAAGTCCACAATCATCTCCTTAGTTTTGTTGACGTTGAGTGTGAGGTTATTTTCCTGACACCACACTCTGAGGGCCCTCACCTCCTCCCTTTGAGCAGTCTGTTCCACAAGACAACCAAAAGGAAGGAATTGGTTGTCATGGGCTACCCCTCACACCCTCTACACCCTCAGTTTGAGAGGCTTCCCTCTGGCCAGCTCTTCAGAATGCCCATGGCCAAGAAGGTATTCAAACATTAATGTGTTCCTTGTGCTGTTGGACGACTTAATGCAAAGTAAATTGTATCAGTATATGTACTTATCTATCCAGTCAGTTTTTCGTAAATGTATCAATGTCCTCTATGTTTTTAGTGTATGCAACATGATGGACTGATTGGTTTAAATGTGTATATGATCTTTTTAATGGAATGTCATGCCAAAGAAAAATGTTCCTCCTGGATGGACAATAACATTTTTTTATTCTATTAGGCCCATACAAAATGTTGGTGCGCACATGCACATATAGGATGTCCCTTACCGGGCAGAAATACATTTTACTTTAACCCCTGCATTGGAGAGTTACAATGTTGCAATCACTACAATGCAACCAGTGGCCTATAGTAGGAAACAGAGTTTCTTACTAGTAATATGACACCTGTTATCACACATGGCATGACCCCTTAATCCAACATCAGTTTCAACATTTCGTGGCCTGCCTAGTGGCCTCTTTCCCCTGCTGTGGTGCTGCTTTACAGTCAGCGATGAGATAAAGAGAATTCCAGTAAAACAATTACAGAGTAAACAGGTGATAGATAATTGGGTAATAAAAATACAAAATTACTTGGCGATAGAATTCATGCGAGTTTATGATCAACCCTTACCTTTTATCCAAGGACAAGTTGACTCACCTGGCCTTCCTGGCAGCAAAAGCATGCACGGCTACTCGGAGGTTGATTTTGTAACGCACAGGTTTCATAGGCTCCACCCGGCTCTCCCATCTCGTGGTGCTGATGGATTTCACTGTGAGTCAATCTTTTACGTGCTCATTCAGCACATCTCAGTGGTGTGTATTGTATATCTGGATAAAAATGTATAACTCTTGTGTGGTGTTAAAAATTCAGCCGCCTCCAAGCAACACGATGCTGCATCAGAGAGAACTACGTTCCGCAAGTTCGTGCTGCATGGCACAAAAAAATTACCTCTTATGTCCATGATGGCGATGCCATGTTCCTGTAGCTTTGAGATGAGCTACTCTGTCTGACCCCGTTGCACCAAGCAACTCCAGTAAGTGCTCTGTTAGGAGGTGTGGCTAGGCCTGGTGCAACCACCTCTTCTTGTCCACCCAGAGAGCTGTCATTGGTGGAAGTGAATGGCTCGGACTCCTCCTAGTTCGCCCTCTTCGCTGCTAGATCCAGCGAACGGGGGGCTCCTCCGTCTCATAGAATGAACGGCCTGACCTCGGAGGCTTGTTGTTCTCCACACCTCCACATTGTGGCACGCTGATACATTTCAGCAGCAAATCTCTTTTGTTTAGAAATCTCTTTTGTTTTGCAAATCTCTTTTGTTGTGCTGGTATTTTGGCCTATTCCTCCATGCAGATCTCCTCTAGAGCAGTGATGTTTTGGGGCTGTTGCTGGGCAACACAGACTTTCAACTCCCTCCAAAGATTTTCTATTGACCGGGCGGTGTGTTTGGGATCATTGTCATGCTGAAAGACCCAGCCACGTTTCATCTTCAATGCCCTTGCTGATGGAATGAGGTTTTCACTCAAAATCTCACGATACATGGCCCCATTCATTCTTTCCTTGACACGGATCAGTCGTCCTGGTCCCTTTGCAGAATAACAGCCCCAAAGCATGATGTTTCCACCCCCATGCTTCACAGTAGGTATGGTGTTCTTTGGATGCAACTCAGCATTCTTTGTCCTCCGAACACGACGAGTTGAGTTTTTACCAAAAAGTTATATTTTGGTTTCATCTGACCATACGACATTCTCCCAATCTTCTTCTGGATCATCCAAATGCTATCTAGCAAACTTCAGACTGGCCTGGACATGTACTGGCTTAACCTCTAGCGTCGAGCAATCCCGTATCCGGGAGCGTAATCATAGCCTCAAGCTCATTACCATAACGCAACGTTTCCTATTCATGAAAATCGCAAATGAAATGAAATAAATACATTGAAACACAAGTTTAGCCTTTTGTTAACAACACTGTCATCTCAGATTTAAAAAAAAAACGAAAATGCAGTCAACACAACGCCAAACTTTTTTCAAAATTAGCTCCATTAATATCGACAGAAACATGGCAAACGTTGTTTAGAATCAATCCTCAAGGTGTTTTTCACAATTCTATTAGATGAAAAATCATTCCTGGCAGTCGTTTTCTCATCCGAGGCAAACGGAAAAATTCTGCAGCTGGAGATTACGCAATAATTGCGACAGAGGACACCAAGCGACCACCTGGTAGATGTAGTGTCTTATGGTCAATCTTTCAATGATATGCCTACAAATACGTCACAATGCTGCAGACACCTTGGGAAAAACGTGGAAAAGGTAAGCTGACTCCTAGCTCATCCACAGCCATATAAGGAGTCATTGCCATGAGGCGGTTTCAAAAAATGTGGCACTTCCTGATTGTATTTTTATCTGGGTTTTTTATGTAACATCAGTTCTGTGGCACTCACAGACAATCTTTGCAGTTTTGGAAACGTCAGAGTGTTTTCTCTCCAAAGCTGTCAATTATATGCATAGTCGAGCATCTTTTTGTGACAAAATATCTTGTTTAAAACGGGAACGTTTTTCATCCAAAAATTTAAATAGCGCCCCCTATATCCAAGAAGTTAAGCAGGGGGACACATCTGGCACTGCAGGATTTGAGTCCCTGGCGGCGTAGTGTGTTACTGATGGTAGGCTTACTTAGGTTACTTTGGTCCCAGCTCTCTGCAGGTCATTCACTCGATCCCCCCGTGTGGTTCTGGGATTTTTGCTCACCGTTCTTGTGATCATTTTGACCCCACGGGGTGAGATCTTGCATGGAGCCCCAGATCGAGGGAGATTATCAGTGGTCTTGTATGTCTTCCATTTCCAAATAATTGCTCCCACAGTTGATTTCTTCAAACCAAGCTGCTTACCTATTGCAGATTCAGTCTTCCCAGCCTGGTACAGGTCTACAATTTTGTTTCTGGTGTCCTTTGACAGCTCTTTGGTCTTGGCCATAGTGGAGTTTGGAGTGTGACTGTTTGAGGTTGTGGACAGGTGTCTTTTATACTGATAACAAGTTCAAACAGGTGCCATTAATACAGGTAACGAGTGGAGGACAGAGGAGCCTCTTAAAGAAGAAGTTACAGGTCTGTGAGAGCCAGAAATCTTGCTTGTTTGTAGGTGAGAAAATACTTTTTTCCACCATAATTTGCAAATAAATTCCTTAAAAATCCTACAATGTGATTTTCTGGATTTTTTTTTCTCATTTTGTCTGTCATAGTTGAAGTGTACCTATGATGAAAATTACATGCCTCTCTCATCTTTTTAAGTGGGAGAACTTGTACAATTGGTGGCTGACTAAATACTTTTTTGCCCCACTGTACTACAACCCAATTATCTATCACCTGTTTACTCTGTAATTGTTTTACTGGAATTCTCTTTATCTCATCGCTGACTGCAAAGCAGCACCACAGCAGGGGAAAGAGGCCACTAGGCAGGCCATGAAATGTTGAAACTGATGTTGAATTAAGGGGTCATGCCATGTGTGATAACAGGTGTCATATTACTAGTAAGAAACTCTGTTTCCTACTATAGGCCGCTGGCTGCATTGTAGTGATTGCAACATTGTAACTCTCCAATGCAGGGGTTAAAGTAAAATGTATTTCTGCCCGGTAAGGGACATCCTATATGTGCATGTGCGCACCAACATTTTGTATGGGCCTAATAGAATAAAAAAATGTTATTGTCCATCCAGGAGGAACATTTTTCTTTGGCATGACATTCCATTAAAAAGATCATATACACATTTAAACCAATCTGTCCATCTTGTTTTCTCAACAAATTCAATAAATGTGTCACTTTACAAAAGAAAAGCTTTTCATACGTTCTCATATATCATCATATATTGTTAACATCCTAGAATATGGGAAAGGGAATTGTCATAACTGGCCTGTGGGGATCAGGTTACAGTGGATCAAGGTTCTACAGCGATATCACTCCCTCCAGCCTTAAGATTGTAAAACTTGAGGCAGCAGACAAATCCTTTGTCCTTTAGTGTTTGGGACTGGAATGTCTGTTTGGGCCTCATGGAGAATCTACCTCAGAACTGTAACATGCAATAAATGGACATTGGGACATATTTCATCAGCCAAATGATCATCCATTCACCCACACCGCATCTCACAAAGACACAGAGGTTGGAACCAAAAATCTCAAATTTGGACTCAGACCAAAGGACAAATTTCCATTGTATTAATGTCTATTGTCCAATGATTGTGTTTCTTGGCCCAAGCAAGTCTCTTCTTCTTATTGGTGTCCTTTATTGGTGTCCTCTTTGTAGCAATTTGTAGCAATTTGACCATGAAGGCCTGATTCACACAGTCTCCTCTGAACAGTTGATGTTGAGATGTCTGTTACTTGAACTCTGAAGCATTTATTTGGGCTGCAATTTCTGAGGCTGGTTACACTAATGAACTTATCTGCAGCAAAGGTAACTCTGAGTCTTCCATTCCTGTGGCGGTCCTCATGAGTGCCAGTTTCATTGTAGCGCTTAATGGTTTTTGCGACTGCACTTGAAGAAACTTTCAAAGTTCTTGATATGTTCCGTATAGACTGACCTTCATGTCTTAAAGTAATGATGGACTGTTGTTTCCCTTTGCTTATTTGAGCTGTTCTTGCTATAATATGGACTTAGTTTTTTACTATATAGAGCTGTCTTCTGTATATCTCACCCACCTTGTCACAACACAACTAATTTGCTCAAACGCCTTAAGGAGGAAAGAAATTCTACAAATTAACTTTTAGGAAGGCACACCTGTTAACTGAAATGCATTCCAGATGACTACCTCAATGAAGCTGGTTGAGAGAATGCCAAGAGTATGCAAAGTGTCATCAAGGCAAAGGGTAGCTATTTGAAGAATCTCAAATATAAAATACATTTGGATTTTTTAAAACACTTTTTTCGGTTACTACATGATTCCATATGTGTTATTTCGTACAATGTAGAAAATAGAAAAAATAAAGAAAAACCTTGAATGAGTAGGTGTTTTTGACCGGTAAGTGTATATGTGATGTTTACATACTTTATGTTGTGTAGAAAATATCCAGATGAAAGAGAATGTTTTGCTGACGATAAGATTGTGATTTTAGTTGTCTAAATGAGATCGTAGTAAATCCGAATATCCTACTAGCTATGCCCCAGAGAGCGTATCATAAAGACGGAAACACCCCTTTCTACTCTAGGGTATAAAACATGAGTTTAGAATTTACATATCAGACTAAGTTTACCACACACTGTAGCCAAGGTTTTACGACTAGTCTTGACCACGAAACGCAACACAAGGTTGAAGACAAAGAAAATCTCTGAACAATTAAGTTTATGGTGGAGTAGCTATTCTGTATCTGTATCTAAGAAGTAAGAAGGTGAATTCAAGAAGGACCAACCGGTTATTCTCTTCAAATCATTGGTTGTCTTACACGGCCCTCCTACCCAAGCTGGGAGCGTCAACACGGCTGATTAGCCTCCTAAGAAGACCCCTCTCACAGAACGAATGCAAGGAAACAGACAACCAAGAGAAAGGACATTGTGAAATCGTGTGGACATTCAGAGACTTACACAGATAAAGAGATACCCAACGGAGACCTTCAACATGTAAATACATGCATTATAATTCTGACAAATAAGAGCGGCAGTTCGGGCAAGGTGTTAGGGCTAGACTAAGCATAGTTTACAAATATATCCAAGTGGGCTTTTCTCTCTTGCACTTTCTCTCTCTCTCTCTCTCTCTCTCTCTCTCTCTCTCTCTCTCTCTTCTCTCTCTCTCTCTCTTTAAATCTCCATCTTGTGTAACACATGTCATATTGTGTTGGTCCTCTAGGGACCTGTTGCCATTGTATTAAGTTCTAGCCAATAACCTAGACTGTTTGTGTATGTGTATCTTATGTTATCATTTATTTAGCTTGTTAGTGAAAAAATAATCAACTCAATTTGTGTGGTACGGAATGATTAGTGAGACCCAGGTTTGTGCATACTTACGAATTATGCAACGTTCAGAATGAGACTGATGAGTAAAGTAAGGAATTGGTGACTGCTATGAAGTCAATATTCTTTGAGTTAAATCGGAAAACGGTAACTCATTAAACAAACTTTTCCCATGGAGCCCCAGGTTACAGCGTTAATGGTTACCTGATTAATTTAATCACTTAATTATAAACATAGTTCATTATTCAATAAATAGCATGTCACTTTAACAGTAATATGTCACAACAGAAGGAAGGGGTGAATGGGTGATTTTTCCTAAGACTGACATAAACACTCAAAGCATCTACAGGACTGCTCACACATACATGCACATAAATACCCATATAAATACAGAAACATCCAGGGCCGGTCCCAACAGACACAGGCCAGGAGTAGCCCAAGGGCGAGAAAGAACATCCAAAGAAGGTTTCCAGTGAGCGTGCTTCTCAGACCAGGACCAATTCATGTCCAGGAATCCTTCCCTCAGGCATCAACACTTCAACCCACTCAGTTATTAGAAGAGGTGGGCATCATAAATCAGGCCTGAAATTGCATACCAAGTCTCATTACCACGTGAATAAACGGCATTCAAATTACAGAAAAGTTTTTCCAACATACAGTTGAAGTCGGAAGATTACATACACCTTAGTCAAATACATTCAAACTCAGTTTAGCACAATTAATTACATTTAATCAAAGTAAAAATTCCCTGTTTTAGGTCAGTTAGGATCACCACTTTATTTTAAGAATGTGAAATGTCCGAATAATAGTAGAGAGAAAGATTTATTTCAGCTTTTATTTCTTTCATCACATTCCCAGTGGACCAGAAGTTTACATACACTCAATTAGAATTTGGTAGCATTGCCTTTAAATTGTTTCACTTGGGTCAAACATTTCGGGTAGCCTTCCACAAAGCTTCCCACAATAAGTTGGGTGAATTTTGGCCCATTCCTCCTGACAGAGCTGGTGTAACTTTTTCAGTTCTGCCCACAAATTATCTATAGGATTGATGTCAGGGCTTTGTGATGGCCACTCCAATACATTGACTTTGTTGTCCTTAAGCCATTTTGCCACAACTTTGGAAGTATGCTTGGGATCATTGTCCATTTGGAAGGCCCATTTGCAACCAAGCTTTAACTTCCTGCCTGACTGATGTTTTGAGATGTTGCTTCAATATATCCACATAATTTTCCTCCCTCATGATGCATTCTATTTTGTGAAGTGCAACAGTCACTCCTGCAGCAAAGCACCCCCACAATATGATGCTGCCATCCCCGATCTTCACGGTTTGAATGGTGTTCTTCGACTTGCAAGCATTACCCTTTTTCCTCCAAACATAACGATGGCCATTATGGCCAAGCAGTTCTATTCTTGTTTCATCAGACCAGAGGACATTTCTCCAAAAGTACGATCTTCGTCCCCATGTGCAGTTGCAAACCATAGTCTGTCTTTTTTATGGTGGTTTTGGAGCAGTGGCCTCTTCCTTGCTGAGCGGCCTTTCTGGTTATGTCGATATAGGACTCGTTTTACTGTGGATATACTGTAGATACTTTTGTACCTGTTTCCTCCAGCATCTTCACAAGGTCCTTTGCTGTTCTCGGATTGATTTGCACTTTTCGCACCAAATTACGTTCATCTCTAGAAGACAGAACACATCTCCTTCCTGAGCGGTATGATGGCTGCGTGGTCCCATTGTGTTTATACTTGCGTACTATTGTATGTGCAGATGAACATGGTACCTTCAGGCGTTTTGAAATTGCTCCCAAGGATGAACCAGACTTGTGGAGGACAACAACAAAAAAACCTGAGGTTTTGGCTGATTTCTTTTGATTTTCCCATGATGTCAAGCAAAGGGACACTGATTTTGAAGGTAGGCCTTCAAATACATCCACAGGTACACCTCCAATTGACCCAAATGTCAATTAGACTATCAGAAGCTTCTAAAGCCATGACATCATTTTCTGGAATTTTCAAAGCTGTTTAAAGGCACAGTCAATTTAGTGTATGTAAACCTCTGACCACTGGAATTGTGAAACAGTGAATTATAAGTGAAATAATCTGTCTGTAAACAATTGTTGGAAAAATGATTTGTGTCATGCACAAAGTAGATGTCCTTACCGACTTACTGACCAAGACTATAGTTTCTAACAAGACATTTGTGGAGTGGTTGAAAAACAAGTTTTAATGACTCCAACCTAAGTGTATGTAAACTTCCGACTTCAACTGTAACCGTGTCGAGGTAAATTCTGAACCAAATTTCCTCTGTAACAACATCAATGTTCTTCTAATTTAATGCAAGAAGATGTTTAACACACATGCAGGCAAGGGAGATCAACATATTTTGTTGACGCAAAATGTAAAGTGCTAGTCCCATGATAAAAGAGCTGAAATAAAAGATCACATAAGTGCTCCATACGCACAAAAAGCTTACTTTTTTCAAATTTTGTTCACACATTTGTTTACATCCATGTTAGTGAGAATTTTTCTTTTGCCAAGATAATCCAAGAATCTGATTGAATATCAAGAATCTGATTAAACAGCACAATCATTACACAGGTGCACCTTGTGCTGGGGACAATAAAAGGCCACTCTAAAATGGGCAGTTTTGTCACACAGCGCCAAGTTTTGAGGGAGCATGCAATTAGCATGCTGACTACAAGAAAGTCCATCAGAGCTTTTGACAGAAAATTTTCATTTTTCTACCATACACGTCATTATAGAGAATTTGGCAGTACATCCAACCGGCCTAATAACTGCAACCACGCCAGCCCAGGACCTCCACAACAGGCTTATTCACCTGCGGGATTGTCTGAGACCAGCCACCCAGACAGTTGATGAAACTGTGGGTTTGCACAACCAAAGGATTTCTGCACAAACTGTCAGAAACTGTCTCAGGGATGCTCATCTGCATGCTTGTCATCCAGTGGAGGCTCCTCAGAGGAGGAAGGGGAGGACCATCCTCCTCAGTGAAATTTCATAAAAATAGTGAAACATTAAAAAAGTTATCCTTTTTAGACTAAACATATTCATATGTCACCAAATAATTGATTAAAATACAATATTTTGCAATGAAGGTCTACAGTAACTTCAACAGCACTGTCTGGGGTAGCACTATGGTGTAGCCGGACAACATCTATAATCCGTCCTCCTCTCGCTACATTGACTTCAACACAAAACCTAAGAGGCTCATAGGTCTCACCCCCTTCCATAGTTTGGGGTCAGTTAAAAATGTCTGGTTTGAGAAACAGACACCTCACAAGTCCTCAACTGACAGCTTCATTAAATAGTACCCGCAAAACATGTCTCAACGAAGAGGCGACTCCGGGATGCTGGCCTTCTAGGCAGAGTTGCAAAGAAAAAGCCATATCTCAGACTGGCCAATAAAATAGAAAAGATTAAGATGGGCAAAAGAACACAGACACTGGACAGAGGAACGGTGGAAAGGTGGAGAGGAAAGGCCAGCATCCCGGAGTCGCCTCTTCACTGTTGACGTTGAGACTGGTGTTTTGCTGGTACTATTTAATGAAGCTGCCAGTTGTGGACTTCAAACTAGATACACTAATGTACTTGTCCTCTTGCTCAGTTGTGCACCGGGGCCTCCCACTCCTCTTTCTATTATATTCTGGTTAGGGCCAGTTAGCGCTGTTCTTCAGTTTCTTGGCAATTTATTGTATGGAATAGCATTCATGTCTCAGAACAAGAATAGACTGACGAGTTTCAGAAGAAAGTTATTTGTTTCTGGCCATTTTGAGCCTGTAATCAAACACACAAATGCTGAGGCTCCAAATACTCAACTAGTCTAAAGAAGGCCAGTTTTATTGCTTCTTTAATCAGACCAACAATTTTCAGCTATGCTAACATAATTGCAAAAGGGTTTTCTAAAGATCAATTTTAAATGATCAACTTGGATTAGCGAACACAACGTGCCATTCGAACATAGGTTGCTGATAATGAGCCTCTGTACGCCTATGTAGATATTCCATTTAAAAAATCTGCCATTTCCAGGTACAACAGTCATTTACAACATTAACAATGTCTACACTGTATTTCTGATCAATTTCCTGTTATTTTAATGGACAAAAAATGTGCTTTTCTTTCCAAAACAAGGACATGTCTAAGTGACCCCAAACTTTTGAACGCTAGTGTACATGGTAATTATGACCTTCAGGAGGACGTCCTCCAACCAATCAAAGCTTTTGCATTATGAACTGACATGTTGTCCATCCAGTCATAGAATTAGGATCAGAAAACGAACATAGTGAGTTATATTGGGATTGTGCCACAGAGCATTGTGGGGGTGATATGTGTTGTAGAACCCCTTTCATTCTCTGGTGTACAAGGAAAATGTGCGAATTGAAAGCGAGGGTCGACCTTTGCCTGAGATCAGTTTCATGAAGGCAGATGAAAAGGTGAAAAGGCGTTCAATACTAACTTGAATCAAAAGTATAGCTAGTTAACAGGGAGCCTTTCAGGCTGGTTTTTGGAAAGTCTGATCCTTGGTCAGGTGCAGTGACCTGAAGAACACTAATCGGATTAATTATTGTAACATCTAATCTTCCAGCTAATATCTTCCCAAATATATTATTATTCATGTTTAAAAGTTTAATTGGTTTGTAACTGCTGCATTCTAACAGGTTGTTATTTGTTTTGGGCAATAGGGCTATTATATAGGAGTTCAATGGTTTTGGAAAAGAGCCTCTCTTTTTAGTCTTGTGGTATACCTTGAATAGTTTATCTGGAATTACAGTATCAATAAGGGTTTTATAAAAATGAACAGAGAAACCGTCATCACCCGGACTTTATTATTAGTGAGTAATTTAATTACTTTGGTAACCTCCTCAATCTATTTATCTCCCTCTGTGTCTCTATCATCTAATGGCAGTTTGGTGATTTTCTTTTTTAAATCATCTAAATCTACATGTGATGGACTGTATTCAGCTTTGAATAGGTCTGCATGGTAGTCCTTAAATCTACTATCACGCTTGGATCTGTGAGTATATTCATATCAGTGGATGAAATAGCAGGGAGTCTGTGAGCTAATTGTTTACCAGCTTTGTCTCCTAAATATGACAGTTCTTGGATCTGAGTTTAAAGAAAATTCTACTTTTTTGTTCAGGAAATCTACCAGTTCCGTTTGAGCTTTAATGAGATTAGAATAGATTTAGTCTCTTCTTGGGATTAGCTTTATTTTGCCTTTCAACAACAGTCAAAAGCTCTGTTTAGTTCTTCAATTCTTTTTCAGATTTTTTCTGTTGTGTGCTTCATTCTATAGCCAGAGGACTCCTGTTATCTCCAGGAGTGAACTATATGTTTTGTCTTTATCTGTTGTTGTTAGCTTGGTCCATCTACTTTAAGTGCTGCCTGTCTTCCCAGTAGCCTACTTGGTGTGTGAACTGCTGACTGCTGTTAATTTTCAGATGATTGTTGACACATCAACCAGGATTAAGTGGCAGGGCAATTTGTGACTTGTTGTTTTCGTAATCAGTGGCTGTGTTGGAGGAGTGGTTTCTCTTCTCCTAGACAATAAGAAATTAGTACCGGGAGGTGTGCTCTTCACCTTTTGCAATTCAATTAGTATTAGTACTTCAGTCTCCCCTGTTTTCTCAGCGGCAGCTCATTGCAAAACTAAGACGGTTCTGCCGAGTTATTCGAGGAAGGAAAGAGAAGGCTCCACACCACACTCTCACTTGAGTTTTTTCAGATTCTCATTTTGCTCTTTTGTAGCTTTGGCAACTATGTGTGTGTTTTCTATCTCAGTTCACTCCTCTTCCTGTAGGCTTTACAGACACTCCCCACCCCTTGGCTGCAACCCTTCTAATTTAGTGCACCCTGCACGCACAACCCATGTGGAATTCCTGGTCTCTGGTAGCATTTGGGACTGCCGATCTGTGGTCAAGAACACCGAATACATCTCAGCCTATGCTGCCCTTCAGTCCCTTGTCTTTTTGGGCCTGACTGAGACATCACCCCAGAGGACAATTCTACTCTTTCTATTTAACTAGGAAACTCATTTAAGAACAAATTCTTATTTACAATGACGGCCTACCAGGGAACAGTGGGTTAACTGCCTTGTTCAGGGGCAGAACGACAGATTTTTACCTTGTCAGCTCAGGGATTCAATCCAGCAACCTTTCGGTTACTAGCCCAATGCTCTAACCACTACGCTAACTGCCTTCCCTCTAGTAGCTCTCTCTTCACCTGACTACAATTTATCTCATAGTCCAAGAGCATCTTGTCGTCGCAGTGGTGGTACAGGGCTACTCATTTCTCCTAAATGGAGATTTTCTCTTTTCTCACTCTCTCTCCTGTCCATTTCCTCATTTTAATTCCATGCAGTCACTGTCACTTATCCATTCAAGCTTAACATTGTTGTCATCTATTGCCCACCAGATGCCCTTAGAGAGTTCCTCAATGAGCTTGACACCTTGATAAGCTAATTTTCGTCTTTACTATTACCATTCAAACAAATGTTTGTCAAACATGTATCCCCACTTCATTAACTACTTGGGCCCTTACAGCCCACGTTGGTTTACAAATCTCAGAACTCAGAAAGCTAGCGAGCACAGCTTTTGAGGAATCAAAATTGGGCCAAGAGCCCTGACATCTCGGTTTTCAATATCGAACAGGTGCGCTCACTCCAGTTAGAGGGTGCATTATCAGGGAAAGGAGCATTAAGAGATGACGCACAACAACAGTATCTACCACGAAACCACGATACCAATAACTGCCAAGGTCAAAATAACTATAAACAACGTCGCCAGCGAAATGACTACCGCTGCAATCAACCTGATCACTGCGTTCCTGCACCCAACCCACACAAAGTGTCAGGGCACAAGGGTAAGAATGGGTTCAATGACGATCAAAACGTAGACTAATATTCTCTGGAAGCTCTGCTAAGAGAAGTACAAAAGCACAAAAAAAAAAGATAAGTCACCATGACTAGGCGTGGAATTGCCGGAGAACAGGTCCGCCAAAATGAACACCATTTGCGAAGATGTAAACAATTGAACTACTCCCGCTCTCACTCGAAAACATATCCAGGGCACGCTCTATCAAGGAACAAGCCCACGAGCTTCGACTATAGACTCAGATACAAAAGTTGTGACACACAAGGTAAACAACATCCAATAGCATTCCAGTCAAACTCCGATAAGTCGATCTGATCTGATCTGGGAATATGACCACAAAACGCTACCTCGACGCCAAGTTGCTACCTGGAAACAGTCCTTGAGGCCTGCTTAACCTGTGATGTGCTAATTGATTCGGGCTCGACAATATGGCTAATCTTTCAAACATTGTTCAATGATCTCTAAAGGGCTGTGAACCCAGCTAAACATTGGTTAAAAACAGATTGATGCGACACTAAACTTGGAGGTTTCACTCAGACTACCTGATCTCTCACAATGCGACTCATACAGAAACTACACTTCCAAAACATATCGCTTGTTCACCCTGTGAATGTTACCAGCCTCAACTGAACACCTGCTACTCGGAGCAGACTTGATTAATCGTTTGTTCCCACTGATGGATTGGAAAAACAACCAATTGTGGTCACAGGTAACCGTGCCATCTCAACTGACAAAACTAAGTTATTAACTAACTGTTATTCTAATTCTGGCTGTAGTAACACAGTCATCAACAAGGAATGTCTGTCGACAGCTCGTTTCGACATCTCTTGGTGCAGAATCTGACTCAAGCAGATATTACGATATCTCCTCACATTCAATCAGCAAACCTGATAGACTATTATTTTCATGATTTTGAGCCAGCAGTCTCTGTGAGTGAGCACCTTCCCTCCTCCTTGGAGTCATGCGATACTGTAGCTATGACTAACTTCTCTTGTCCTTCAGACACTTCCGCAAGCACCGTAGCCGTCAGAAATCAAAGCATAAATGTTCAGAGTGGACTCTGCTTCTGATGATACATTTTCTGCTTTGAGGGACAACTGAAACCCCCTACAATAAAACTAACGGTGTCAGTCCCGCCACTGACCCGGTGACTACCACTGGTGAAACACTGTGCGATAACGGCGAAAGATATCCTTGTCTCAGTTCGCAGGTACTGGAACGTTTGCCACACGTGTAAGCTATGGTGAATGGCAGGCTTCGACAGCCACTGAGCGTTTTGAAGCACAAATACCATGAGATTTGGTTGAAAGGTTACAGCCACTTTACTAACAATGCGGCTGCTGACAACTCATTCATAGGGTCCAACCTTTTTGCTTGTTGCCTTTGGACAGCAACACCAATCACTGGTGGGAGGGGGGATCCCGAGACACAAAGAGGGGGTATACTAGCCCAGACCCATGACGAGCCTCGTCGATGCCAGTTGGTGGGGCGTGGCTTCATGCAACACTGTCGAGGCTGCCCGATTAGAATACAAATCAAATTGTAAACTTCCCCATGACAAACAAAGGAGCGGACAAGCCCCTCAACGGGATAACCTTAGAATACATCTCAGATATCACAGAGGTGTCCCACACTGGTCGTAATTAAAAAAAAAAACAATAGTCACTCCTTGCCATGCGTAGTCTCAACTCAATGCAACTAGTAAAATGCTCCAATCATGTGTTATGGTAGGATAACATTACAGAATAAATTGGTAGGATAGCTGGTTCCCTTGGGTACCAGTACCGATGCCAGAAACAGTCAGTCCAGCCACAGTCAGTAAGAAGGTTAGAGACCTAACAAGTTGAATTGCACTTGACAACAGTGACAGAGGTAGTAGTCACTCAGATTGCACCATGTGGAAGGGAATATTTCTTCTGATGGTTAACACACATGCCGCTAATAAATAGAACCCTCCATTCAGGAGGAAACTTATTAGAAGTCATGAACCATTATCACACCGCGTACGACTGGTTCAGTGCTCATAGACTACTTCCATCGTGAAGTTAGCTCGTCCGTGGATACCATAGCTATGAAATAGACTCCTTCATACCTATCGCTACTAAAATGGTGTAAGACACATTGATTTGTAGTAAAACCACTACAGGTCCCCATGGCATACGGCTTGAGGTCGGCACCGATTCTTACTGACACATGGTCATTGACATGGAAATGATCTGATGATGGCAGACTCATTCTGCCCAGGTTGCAGCCTACCAGGATACTGGGTTTTCTTGCCCTTGGCATGTGCGCTTGTGCAAGCATAAACGCACATATGCACAACGGAACATTTAATGCGGATTTATATTATGATCACTTAAGGGTCAGAGCAAAATAGGATAGGATCAGCCTAGATGTGGCATTAGACAAAATGCTTGAACATTTTATGGCTGCAGGGGCAGTATTGAGTAGCTTGGATGAAAAGGTGTCCATTGTAAACGGCCAGCACCTCAGTCTCAGTTGCTAATATATGCATATTATTAGTAGTATTGGATAGAAAACACTCTAAAGTTTGCAAAACTGTCAAAATATTGTCTGTGAGTATAACAGTACTGATATTGCAGGCGAAACCCTGAGAAAATCAAACCAGGAAGTGGCTTCTATTTTGAAAACTCCATGTTCCATAGCCTCCCTTTGCTGGATTTAAAGGGATATGAACCAGATTCCCTTTCCTATTGCTTCCTCAAGGTGTCAACAGTTCTCAGACATAGTTTCAGGCTTTAAAAAAAAAAAATGAGCCAGAACGATAACATCGCGTCAAGTGGTCACATGAGTTTTGCTCACGCAACAGAATTTGGACAGCTATTGTTTTTCCCTCTCCTACTGTGAAAGACATTTGCCGTTGATATATTATCGATTATATATTTTAAAAACAACCCGAGGATTGATTATAAAAAACGTTTGACATGTTTCTGTGGACATTATGGAAACTATTTGGAATTTTCATCTGCGTTGTCGTGACCGCTCTTTCCTGTGGATTTCTGAACATAACGCGACAAACAAACGGAGGTATTTTGGATATAAAAATAATCTTTATGGAACAAAAGGAACATTTGTTTTGTAACTGGGAGTCTCGTGAGTGAAAACATCCGAAGATCATCAAAGGTAAATTATTAATTTGATTGCTTTTATGATTTTCGTGACCAAGCTTCCTGATGCTAAGTGTACTTAATGTTTTGTCGTGCGATCGATAAACTTACACAAATGCTTGGATTGCCTTCGCTGTAAAGCATAATTTCAAAATCTGACACGACAGGTGGATTAACAAAAGGCTAAGCTGTGTTTCCTATATTGCACTTGTGATTTCATGAATATAAATATTTGTAGTAATATTTATTGAATGTAGCGCTATGCTATTCAGCGGTTGTTGATGACACTTATCCTGATAGCGGGATTGCAGCCATAACAAGTTAATAGAGTAATTTAGCCAAGACGGTGGACGTATATAGAATAGAGTCCAATTAGATAATTAATGTGTGGTAACTATATTTTGTATATTTCTTTGTTTGTTTTTATTGATTTTATTTCATTTTCTTTGACACATAGGAAGTGATACTGCCACAAACAAGTTCCCCATACAACCACCAGTTAGTGCCACAACGCAGCTCATTTGGGGAAGAAATGTAATAATGTTTTGCGTGAGTGTTGTGTGTTATTAACCTCTCTGGGATATGTGGAACGGTAGCGTCCCACTTGGCCAAAAGCCAGAGAAAATGCAGAGCGCCAAATTCAAATAAATTCCTATAAAAATAAAACTTTCATTAAATCACACATGTAAGATACCAAATTAAAGCTACACGTGTTGTGAATCCAGCCAACATGTCAGTTCTCAAAAAGGCTTTTTGGTGAAAGCCAACCATGCTATTATCTGAGGATAGCACCTCCGTAAACAAAAGAGAGAAAACATATTTCAACCCTGCAGGCGCGACACAAAACGTAGAAATAAAAATATAAATCATGCCTTGCCTTTGTTTCAGCACACTTTTCCCGCCGAAACTCTAACACGTTCTAAAGCGAATACTGGAACAATACTTCTAACTTCGAACATGGGGAAGGATCATAGGCGACCTAAAAGAACATGACATGCGAAAGTATTCGGCCCCCTTGAACTTTGCGACCTTTTGCCACATTTCAGGCTTCAAACATAAAGATATAAAACTGTATTTTTTTGTGAAGAATCAACAACAAGTGGGACACAATCATGAAGTGGAACGACATTTATTGGATATTTCAAACTTTTTTAACAAATCAAAAACTGAAAAATTGGGCGTGCAAAATTATTCAGCCCCTTTACTTTCAGTGCAGCAAACTCTCTCCAGAAGTTCAGTGAGGATCTCTGAATGATCCAATGTTGACCTAAATGACTAATGATGATAAATACAATCCACCTGTGTGTAATCAAGTTTCCGTATAAATGCACCTGCACTGTGATAGTCTCAGAGGTCCGTTAAAAGCGCAGAGAGCATCATGAAGAACAAGGAACACACCAGGCAGGTCCGAGATACTGTTGTGAAGAAGTTTAAAGCCGGATTTGGATACAAAAAGATTTCCCAAGCTTTAAACATCCCAAGGAGCACTGTGCAAGTGATAATATTGAAATGGAAGGAGTATCAGACCACTGCAAATCTACCAAGACCTGGCCGTCCTTCTAAACTTTCAGCTCATACAAGGAGAAGACTGATCAGAGATGCAGCCAAGAGGTCCATGATCACTCTGGATGAACTGCAGAGATCTACAGCTGAGGTGGGAGACTCTGTCCATAGGACAACAATCAGTCGTATATTGCACAAATCTGGCCTTTATGGAAGAGTGGCAAGAAGAAAGCCATTTCTTAAAGATATCCATAGAAAGTGTTGTTTAAAGTTTGCCACAAGCCACCTGGGAGACACACCAAACATGTGGAAGAAGGTGCTCTGGTCAGATGAAACCAAAATTGAACTTTTTGGCAACAATGCAAAACGTTATGTTTGGCGTAAAAGCAACACAGCCCATCACCCTGAACACACCATCCCCACTGTCAAACATGGTGGTGGCAGCATCATGGTTTGGGCCTGCTTTTCTTCAGCAGGGACAGGGAAGATGGTTAAAATTGATGGGAAGATTGATGGAGCCAAATACAGGACCATTCTGGAAGAAAACCTGATGGAGTCTGCAAAAGACCTGAGACTGGGATGGAGATTTGTCTTCCAACAAGACAATGATCCAAAACATAAAGCAAAATCTACAATGGAATGGTTCAAAAATAAACATATCCAGGTGTTAGAATGGCCAAGTCAAAGTCCAGACCTGAATCCAATCGAGAATCTGTGGAAAGAACTGAAAACTGCTGTTCACAAATGCTCTCCATCCAACCTCACTGAGCTCGAGCTGTTTTGCAAGGAGGAATGGGAAAAAATTTCAGTCTCTCGATGTGCAAAACTGATAGAGACATACCCAAAGCGACTTACAGCTGTAATCGCAGCAAAAGGTGGCGCTACAAAGTATTAACTTAAAGGGGCTGAATAATTTTGCACGCCCAATTTTTCAGTTTTTGATTTGTTAAAAAAGTTTGAAATATCCAATAAATGTCATTCCACTTCATGATTGTGTCCCACTTGTTGTTGATTCTTCACAAAAAAATACAGTTTTATATCTTTATGTTTGAAGCCTGAAATGTGGCAAAAGGTCGCAAAGTTCAAGGGGGCCGAATACTTTTGCAAGGCACTGTACATATTCTTATTATGGGTTAAGAATTAACATGTCAGATTAGAGAGACGTGAAGCTCCAGCTCACATCCAAAGTAGTTCGAACTCTGAATCTTAAGGTAGAGACAATAAAGTCCCCTCCCGGACAATGACTAGTACGGCTGATTAGCTGTCCTAAATAAAGTATCCAGAAAAGTGAATTGAAGTGGGACCAGTCTACTACTCTTCTCAAATCACTGTAGTACGCTACTCTCATCACCCCACTGATAACCATTGACACGGCTGGCTAGCCTACCTTCAAATAAGCGTCTTCCAGATCGAATGGAAGAAGTATAAACTCTGTAGTTCTGATCAGGACTACATGACAAGTCACCGGATACCGGATGACTGCAGAGGAGAGCAACAGTAGAAAATAGAAAATGTCTCTGTCCCTCTCTGGCTCTCTCTCGCACTCTCCATGTCTTTTGTAACAAGCCGCCATATTGTTGTCAGTCTGCTAGGGACCTGTTTCTAATGTATTATATATGTTTATCCTGTGTTACCGTCTAGTTAACTAGTAAATAAATAATTAAACCAATTTGCGTAGTACTGAATCATAAGTAAAGCTGGGGTTTTTGTAGATGCAAGGACAATGCAACTGTTCAGAATGATGATATGAGGTTATGATTAGTAAGTTGACTATTTATGGATGAAATAGAGTTTAATTCGGGAGATGGTAACTCTTTAAAGAACCGCTTTCGTGGTGCCCCAAATCCAATGAGTTAATTGTTCCATGATTAATTTCATTGGGTAACAATTTAACATAGTTAGTTGATTTAAATAAATAACAGTCATCAGATTAATGAAAGCGAAGTCACGACAGTGCAGAGGGTTGTGAGTTTGCGCCATTTTTCTCAGCACAGAATTTTCTGTGATTTTCCTGCAGGAGGTGTCAAGTCCTGAGTATTTTGTTTCATGTAAATGTGATATTGTTGGGGAGACAGACCTTCATAAGGTTGTCAGGGTACTTCTAAAGGAAGAGAAACCGCTAAATAGGATCACTTCTCTCTCCTGGCCCCTAGATAAAGGGAGCCATTGAAGTGACCACATATAAAGTATATTCACCATGCATGGATATCTGTATTTGACGAACTGGTGACTTTTTCAAGGTCTGCATTAAAAACCCTGCTTGGAGTAATTCTCTCTGTACATTCTCTCTGTACACACTATTTTATCATATTTTGATAGAGGGAGGGAGTGGTTTGATAAGTGCATATTCATGTGTTTGGGTTTGTGCGTGTGAAAGAAATAGTAAAGAAAGACGAAAGGATAAAGGTATTGATTAAAACAGTCTCAGGATGCTCCATTGTGGCTCACACATCTGTTTTTACCAGTGGCTCCTATTGACATTCTACTCAGATAAAGTGAAGAAAGAATGTTGATTATCCCTGATGGGTTCTGACTTCTTAACTTGAAAATATGAAATATCCTTATTCATGTCACTGAGGGAGAGAGGGGAATGTAGAACGTTTACATTCTGTCAGAACATGTTATTGTTAGACATCAGGTATCCAATGGAAAGGGGAAGGGCCACAGTCTGGTAAAAGTCAACAGGACAGCCATTAGTTGGGGAGGAGTGAGGAATTTGGGCCGAGGTTAGGTCAGTTGAAGTGAGGAAGAACATATCACTAAAGTCCTGTCTAGCAACAGAGCTGGATTGGCTGTTCAGATGTGTAAGGAGGAGACTCAACATAGGAAGAAGGGTTAAATACCAATGCTTGTGTCAATATGTCTTTGTCTGTTCAGCTGTCTGACCCATTGGGGGAATAAACTTGGTTTGGGCTTTAATAATCGTCTGTGAGTTTTTACTCTGTTTATTTAGAACCTAACATCCCCAAAGGAGGGATATGGCTGACTAACGCCTCCATCAAAACAACAGCTCAGTCCTCTGTTTACCTGTGTTGTTGAATGCTCATGGACAACCAGGAAATGAGAAAGCCTGCCATGAACGAACACACAGCCCATATCCTTTACTCAAGTGCCTCGTCGAGCCAAATCCGCTTTCATAGACTGAAGAGTTTTTTTTTTAAACACCTCGCTACAGAAGTCATCGAACAACGTGACATCGTCAAGCGGCTTTTACTGTCAGACGAGTGAATGAATGAATATTCTAATTTGAACCCATCATTACAATGGAAGATTAGGTTATTGATTAGACCATTAGAGTGTTCTGTGGTTCCACCACCGTGATGCCAATCTGAAGAATCTGGGAGGTCACCTCGCCAAGATCAATCATTCTTCTCTCATCGAGAGCGGCATTTGTAAAAGTCCTTGCTCCTAGGGATTTAGTGTGTAATGAGAGTGAGTTTATGAATCCCGGCTGCTTGTCAAGAGGAAGGCCCGCTGAGCTGTCGAACAGGGGCATCCGTGAGATTCTGCTTTATTGAAATCCCCATCCCTCAATCTCTCTCCATTTCCCTGTGTAAAGGGAACCTGAGGAGAAATGTTCCCTTCAGGAGGTGGCGAGGGAGCGTAATGGGAGTGATGCGCCAAAAAACATATTTTGTGCGTGTCAGTCATGGATTGCAGATTGAGAAAAGCCTCTTAAACTGATACAAAAGCATTGTTTTTCTCCACACAATAAGACAATACCTTCTCATGTTATACAGAGCTACAATAAAAAATGGAAACATTATTGCTGCAAAAAGCTGTATGATTTTTATTGAAGTAATATGTGTTCCGGAAGTGGAAATGTGTCTAATAAGCTATACGTTTGTTAATTAATATTTATATTTTGTGTTTTTAAGTTATCATTTCACTTTTACTTGGTGTTATCACTGTTACACACAATACTAAATGACAGCAATCTTCATTTTGGAGCTCTGATCTGGCAAATTTATTCCCAGTGATGCACAATAACCAATATTTTTGACATTTGCCTATCACCCTCAGATTTCCTTTTGAGAAATATACTGTCCGAGACAAATATACAGGGCTTAAACAAATGTGTCAACCCACTATATTCATTCTCATGTCCAGAAACCCTTAAACTCTTTGAGCCGATGTGCCTCGCCTTCCCCCATTTGCAATGTTTCTTTACAGTCTTTACATCTAGACCAAGGGGATTTGAGTTCTCGTCCATAACTTGTCACAATGTGTAAGGACAGTGTTTTTTAATGGAGTTTTGGACAATCTTGGATTAAATCTGCAGTGGGCATGTGGAAGTGTATATGTCATTTCAGAACCATAAGCTCTATCAGAGGGGAAAATAACCCTTCAAAATCAGCTTGTATGGAGATTGTATGCAGCTATCCCCCAAGTAGATTGGTTTGCGTACTGGTTTTCAAAATGTCCAGCAGTTGACAGAGTTGGTGCTAATGGGTCTGCCCACATGCATCGATTAACAAATGGGTTCATCAAGGGTTCACAGCCTCCCACTCAGAGGGTAACCTTCCATTAATATAGACATCTAGGCACATATCACAAACAGCCTTCTCCCACCAGTAGCACAGCATCCAGAGGTGTTGATTAGGAATGCCTCACCTAAGACAAAGGACAGTAACTGAAGCTGCAAGTCTAAATTGATTTTCATTAACGGTGTAACGTCGAGTCCTTTTCAAACTCAAACTCAAACACATTCTGATTACCTATTTAAAATATGAATTCATCCTCCCATGTCAGCGATGCCCAAATTCTTTTTCCATTTCTCCAAACCTCCATAGCCACTCTGGGGACTGAAAAATGAATGGTCAGTGATGTTTCTTTGAAAAAAGTTGATGTGCGCTGTTTGACATAATTTGTTGAATTTGCAAGGAGGAATTGTTGTACAATTTAACGAAATAGTGGAGTCACTTTTCTATTTTGCACTTGCTTAATGGAATTTGGCCAGCCGTTGGTGTTCACAAATGGAAACTAATGGAAGACTATAACAGAAGCAATTGTCTATGATGCTGTAAATCTGTTGAGGAATTTCCTAACTATGTGTTTTGACTTGAATCAGACTTGAATCTTTGGTGTAAGTATAGATATTTTATCTTCTGCCAAAAAAAGATTCAGGGACAGAGGAACAAAAGGAATCACTATTTCCTGGCAGAATATCCATTTATTCAAATGTTAGACAAAAAGAAATACTGTGCTGTGCAATCGACGAACAACTCTGTTTATATACAGTTTATACATTTGTACATACATATATATTTATATATATATATATACACACTACCGTTCAAAAGTATTTTGGTCACTTAGAAATGTCCTTGTTTTTGAAAGAAAAGCAATTTTTTGGTCCATTGAAATAACATCAAATTGATCAGAAATACAGTGTAGACATTGTTCATGTTGTAAATGACTATTGGAGCTGGAAACGTCCGATTTCTCACGGAATATCTACATAGGCGTACAGAGGCCCATTATCAGTTTCAGAATAAAGGGCTTTGTTTCTGGCCATTTTGAGCCTGTAAATTGAACCCGCAAATGCTGATGCTCCAGATACTCAGCTAGTCTAAAGAAGGCCAGTTTTATTTTGTATCTTTAATCAGAACAACAGTTTTCAGCTGTTCTAATATAATTGCAAAAGGGTTTTCTAATGATAAATTAGCCTTTTAAAATGATCAACTTGGATTAGTTAACACAACGTGCAATTGGAACACAGGAGTAATGGTTGCTGATAATGGGCCTCTGTACGCCTACATAGATATTTCATCAAAAAAACAGCCGTTTCCAGCTACAATAGTCATTTACAACATTAACAATGTCTATACTGTATTCCTGATCAAGTTAATGTTATTTGAAGGACAAAACCTTTACAAAAAAAGACAAAAAAGTACTTATCAAGAAAAACAAGGACATTTCTAAATGACGCCAAACTTTTGAACGGAGTATATATATAGTTGAAGTCTGAAATATACATACACCTTAGCCAAATACATTTAAACTCAGGTTTTCACAATTCTTGACATTTAATCAGAGTAAAAATTCCCTGTTTTAGGTCAGTTAGGATCACCACTTTATTTTAAGAATGTGAAATGTCAGAACAATATTAGAGAATTATTTATTTTAGCTTTAATTTCATTCATCACATTCCCAGTGGGTCTGAAGATTACATACACTCAATTAGTATAGCATTGCCTTTAAAATGTGTAACTTAGGTCAAACGTTTCGGGTGGCCCATTCCTCCTGACAGAGCTGGTGTAACTGAGTTAGGTTTGTAGGTCTCCCTGCTCGCACACACTTTTTCAGTTCTGCCCACAAATTTTCTATAGGATTGAGGTCAGTGTTTTGTGATGGCCACTCCAATACCTTGACTTTGTTGTCCTTAAGCCATTTTGCCACAACTTTGGAGGTATGCTTGGGGTCATTATCCATTTGGAGGACCCATTTGCGAACAAGCTTTAACTTCCTGACTTTTTAAAAACCTTTATTTAACTAGGCAAGTCAGTCAAGAACAAATGCAGCAAAGCACCCCCACAATATGATGCTGCCACCCCTGTGCTTCACGGTTGGGATGGTATTCTTCGGGCTTAAAATCCTCCCCCCTTTTCCTCCAAACATAAAGATAGTCATTATGGCCAAACACACTTCTATTTTTGTTTCATCAGACCAGAGGACATTTCTCCAAAAAGTACGATCTTTGTCCCCATGTTCAGTTGCAAACCGTAGTCTTGCTTTTTTATGGTGGTTTTGGAGCACTGGCTTCTTCCTTGCTGAGCTGAGCGGCCTTTCAGGTTATGTCGATATATGGGCTCGTTTTACTGTGAATATAGATAATTTTCTACCTGTTTCCTCCAGCATCTTCACAAGGTCCTTTGCTGTTGTTCTGGGATTGTTTTGCACTTTTCACACCAGAACACGTCTCCTTCCTGAACGGTATATGAAGGCTGCGTGGTCCCATGGTGTTTATACTTGCGTACTATTGTTTGTGCAGATGAACGTGGACCTTCAGGCGTTTGGTTATTGCCCCCACAAGGATGAACCAGACTTGTGGAGGTCTACCATTTCTTCTGAGGTCTTGGCTGATTTCTTTTGATTTTCACATGATGTCAAGCAAAGAGGCACTGAGTTTGAAGGTAGTCGTTGAATTACATCCACAGGTACACCTCCAATTGACTCAAATTATGTCAATTAGACTATCTTCTAAAGCCATGACATATTTTTCTGGAATTTTCCAAGCTGTTTAAAGGCACAGTCAATTTAGTGTATGTAAACTTCTGACCCACTAAAATTATGATACTGTGAATTATAAGTGAAATAATCTGTCTGTAAACAATTGTTGGAAAAATTACTTGTGTCATGCTCAAAGTAGATGTCCTAACCGACTTGCCAAGACTATAGTTTGTGGAGTGGACCAAAACGATTTTTAAGACTCCAACCTAAGTGTGTGTAAACTTCTGACTTCAACTCTATATATACAGAACTTGTAATAGTTTGGACACACCTACACATTCAAGTGTTTTTCTTTGTTCTTGCAAATATCTACATTTTAGAATAATAGTGAAGACGTCAAAACTATGAAATAACACATTTGGAATCATGTTGTAACCAATAAATAGATTTTAGATTTTTCAAAGTAGCCACCCTTTGCATTAATGACAGCTTTGCACACTTTTGGTATTCTGTCAACTAGCTTTGGAATGCCCTGGAATGAAATGATTTTCCAACAGTCTTGGAGGTGTTCCCACATATGCTGAGCACTTGTTAGCTGTTTTTCCTTCACTCTGTGGTCCAACTCATCCCAAATCATCTCAATTTTGTTGAGGTCGGGTGATTGTGGAGGCCAGGTCATCTGATGCAGCACTCAAACACACTCCGTCTTGGTCAAATAGCCCTTACACAGACTCGAAGTGTGTTGGGTCATTGTTCTGTTGAAAAACAAATGATAGTCCCACTAAGCACAAACCAGATGTGATGGCGTATCGCTGCAGAATGCTGCGTTAGTTATGCAGGTTAAGTGTGCCTTGAATTCTAAATAAATCACAGGCAGTGTCACCAGCAATGCACCACCACACCATCACACCTCCTCCTCATTGCTTCACGGTGGGAACCACACATGTGGAGATCACCCTTTCACCTATTCTGCATCTCACGAAGACACAGCGGTTTGAACCAAAAATCTCAAGTTTGGAATCATCAAACCAAAGGACAGATTTCCACTGGTCTGATGTCTATTGCTTGTGTTTCTTGGCACAAGCAAATCTCTTCTTCTTATTGTGTCCTTTAGTAGTGGTTTATTTTCAGCCATTCAACCATGAAAGCCTGATTCACACAGTCTCCTTTGAACAGTTGATGTTGAGATGTCTCTGTTAGTTGAACTCTGAAGCATTTATTTGGGCTTCAATCTAAGATGCAGTTAATTGCCGATTTCTGAGGTTGGTAACTCTAAAGAACTTATCCTCTGCTGCAGACGTTCCTTTCCTGTGCCGGTAGTCATGAAAGCCAGTTTCATCATAGAGCTTGATGGTTTTTGCAACTGCACTTGAAGAAACTTTCAAAGTTCTTGAAATGTTCCGTATTCTTTTATTGAACTTTTATTTAACCAGTTAGGCAAGTTGAGAACAAGTTCTAACCATTTGTGTCTTAAAGTAATGATGGATTATTGTTTCTCTTTGCTTTTTTGTTGTTGTTCTTGCCATAATAAGGACTTGTTCTTTATTCAATTCAAATTGGGCTTCTCTTCTGTATTGGCTCAAACGCATTAAGAAGGAAGGAAATTTCACAAATGAACTTTTAACAAGGCACACCTGTTAATTGAAATGCATTCCAGGTGGCTAACTCATGAAGCTGGTTGAGAAATGCCAAGAGTGTGCATAGCTGTCATCAAGGCAAAGAAGAATCTCAAATATAAAATATATTTTGTTTTGTTTAACATGATTCCATATGTGTTATTTCCTAGTTTTGATGTAGAAAATAGTAAAAATAAAGAAAAACCCTTGAATGAGTAGGTTTGTCCAAACTTTCGACGGGTACTGTATGTATATATAAACACACATACAGTGCTTTCGGAAAGCATTCAGACCGCTTAACTTTTTTCACATTTTGTTACATTACAACCTTCTAAAATTGATTTAAAGAATTGTTTTTACCCATTACTCTACAAACTATACCCCATAATAACAAAGTGAAAACTGGTTTTTAGAATTGTAAATTTATTGATAATGAAAAACAGAAATACTTTTTCATAACTATTCAGACCCTTTGCTATGAGACTCGAAATTTAGCTCAGCTGCATCCTGTTTCCACCGGTGGTAAAATCAATTGATTAGACATGATTTGGAAAGGCACGCACCTTTCTACATAAGGTCCCACACTTGACAGTGCATGTCAGAGCAAAAACCAAGCCATGAGGTCAAAGGAATTGTCTGTAGAGCTCCGAGACAGGATTGTGTCGAGGCACAGATCTGAAGACGGGTATCAAAACATTTATGCAGTATTAATGGTTCCCAAGAACACAGTGGCCTCCATCATTCTTAAATGGAAGAAGTTTGGAACCACCAAGACTCTTCATAGAGCTGGCCTCCTGGCGCAAACTGAGCAATCCGTTGAGAAGGGCCTTGGTCAGGGAGGTGACCAACAACCCAATGGTCACTCTGACAGCTCCAGAGTTCCTCTGTGGAGATGGGAGAATCTTCCAGAAGGACAACCATCGGGTAGTGGCCATATGGAAGCCACATGACAGAGGCATATAGACAGGTGTGTGCCTTCACAAATCATGTCCAATCAATTTAATTTACTCCAATTAAGTTGTAGAATCAGCGGAAACAGGATGCAGTTGTGCTCAAGATTCTCGGGCCTGATGAAACCAAGATTGAACTCTTTGGCCTGAATGCCAAGCGTCATGTCTGGAGGAAACCTTGCACCATTCCTACAGTGAAGCATGGTGGTGGCAGCATCATGCTGTGAGGATGTTTTTCAGCGGCAAGGACTGGGAGACTAGTCAGGATCGAGGCAAAGATGAACTGAGCAAAGTACAGAGAGATCCTTGATGAAAACCAGAGCGCTCAGGACCTCAGACTGGGCAAAGGTTCCCACTCCAACAGGACAACAACCCTAAGCACACAGCCAAGACAATGCAGGAGTGGCTTCGGGACAAGTTTCTGAATGACCTTGTGTGGCTCAGCCAGAGCCTGGACTTGAACCCGATCGAACATCTCTGGCGAGTCCTGAAAATAGCTGTGCAGTGACACTCCCCATCCAACCTGATAGAGCTTGAGAGGATCTGCAGAGAAGAATGGGAGAAACTCCACAAAAACAGGTGTGTCAAGCTTGTAGCGTCATACCAAGAAGACTCGAGGCTGTAATTGCCGCCATAGGTGCTTCAACAAAGTAAAGGGTCTGAATACTTATGTAAATATATTTTTTCCATTGTTTTGTTTTTTATTTAAAAAAATGTTTTTGTAAAAATCTGTTTTTGGTTTGTCATTATATGGTATTGTGTGTAGATTGATTAGGGAAAAAACGATTTAATACATTTTAGAATAAGGCTGTAACATAATAAAATGAGGAAAAACTCAAGGGGTCTGAATGCTTTCTGAATGCACTGTATATAATCTATTGTCATATGTAGTTAAAACAACATATCATCATCACCTCATTTAAATCCAGAAATATCAAAGACCCCAATCCCTCCCTCACATCCATTTGTTTGGCATTGTAAAGTTGTAAAAAAAGCCTTTTTTCCTTATTTTTTTTTACATTCATTTAAAGATGCGTTGATTGGTAAAATTCAAGTCATTAGTATCCATCCAGCCATGACTAATATTCCCTTGTGGTATCTGCCTTTAGCCATAGTTCAGAGTTCAGGCAGAAGTTCAAAGACTAGCATTATTATGTTTCTGCTGTAATCCAGTCAAAACAAGATGACTAAGATAAAAGAGAATGCAATAACAAATAGCACTCTAACACCAGTTTAAATTCACATCTTCACTTTCTTTTCATACACACTTTCTCTCTCTCTCTCTCTGAAATCCTGAAGACGCACCTGAGCACAGAGTTTTTTAGCATCAATGGCAACTGTTGCGAAGCATATGCCCCTGAAACACTTTTAATGTATATCTGATAGGCAGTTTTGGTTGAAAAAAAATTAGCATGTAACAATTAGGGGTCGCTGGGAATTACAAATTTGCGTGGATGTCCTCATGTCGCAGCACTTTGTAGGTAATCCAGTAGAAAATGTTGAAGAAGAGGAAGCTCAGAGGGAAGACTGCGCGGGATATCGTGTCGATGCGCTTGGCCCGGTCCACGAAGCGCTTGCGGACTGCCTCTCCATCATACATGGTGGACACCGGCGGGTTGAAGATTGTGGCCCCTCCCACCGCCGTTCCGTCCTTGGTCTGCAGGCAGTGACCCAGTCCGTAGCCGCGGAAGTAAAACCCACGGCTGTCTCTCACCAGTTCCTCTTCCTGGGGAATGAAGCAAAAAGAAAGCACAAATTGGCTCTTCACTGTCAACTGGCATTAACTCATATTTCTTCCCAGTGGGTAATTCTCAGATGCAGGCAAAAGGGCAACAGGGTGAGGACATTACTTACTCAACTTAAAATGAAAAACACCAAGCATGTCTGGACTTAAATTGCAACTGCCCCTAAAAACAACTTCTCATTTAGAAAACAGCCGGGTTGTGGCATCGATATGAGTCCTAATCATGTATTCTACTGTCAAAGTTTACTACAAAGTGTAATTTTGGTCATAAAGTCAGTCTCGTCCAAAACCGAGTTTTGTGAGAAATCACAACCTAAGTGAAGTTGTATTTTTTTTCAATCCTGCCCACATGCCAACAGCTTGGCAGCTGCATGCGACCCAATCGTATTGCCCGTGGTAAATTTGCATTGACTTTGGATATCCCTGTGGGGCTTGTTAGGGACCGTTGTTAAATTACACAATGTAATTTGTAAAAAAAAAGATATATTTTAGCAGATGCTCTTATCCAGAGCGACTTACAGTTAGCGCATTTATCTTAAGATCTTAAGCTATGTGAGTCAACCACATATTACAGTCGTAGAAAGAACAGTTTTGACTGGGCTGAGCGGGAGCTGACCTCCCGTAGGGTCAGGATGCCCAACAGACCAGAGGTGGCAGACGCAAGCACCTGGGCAAGCATCATGGTCTTGTAGTGGATGCGAGCTTCGACTGGAAGTCAGTGGAGTGTGCGGAGGAGTGGGGTGGCATGAGAGAACTTGGGAAGGTTGAACACCAGGTTGGCTGCTGCGTTCTGGATAAATTCCAGGGTTTGATGGCACAAGCGGGGAGCCCAGCCAACAGAGCCAGCTGCAGTAGTCCAGACGGGAGGTGACAAGTGCCTGGATTAGGAGGTGTGCCGTTTCTTGTGTGAGGAAACGTTGTACTCCACGGATATTGTAGATCATGAACCTGAGTTGTCCACCTTGATGGAGAGGTCTTGGAGTGGACAGGCCTTACCCGGAAGGAAGTGCAGCTTTGTCTTGTTGAGGGTTAAGCTACATGGGACAATACGTTAAAATTGGCTCCACATCTCAATGACTTAAAAACCTCAAACCAACTATAAATAGTAGAAATTAATATACAAATATTGAAACCATTTCATGAGAAAACTAAAAGGTGTACAATATGTCTCATTTACATTGTGTAATTTATTGACGGTTCCTAACTAGCCCCGGAGATAGGATATCCAAAGTCCAACTAATTTTGCCAGCCGGGTGAAGCTAATTGGCAAAATAATTTGTCTAACTCTTCCCACCTGCGAACACACAAGAGACATCCACATCAAACCACACCCTGAAACCAACACCTATTTCAATTAAATCATAGCCACTAGTGTTTCTTAACGATACTTAATGATACTGGAGAGGAACAGTATCATTAACGTGAAAGGGCCATTTTAATTACCAAAGTAAAAACCTCCATTTCTCTTTGTAGGCTAAGGACACAGACTTTAAAAAAATCTAAACTTCTAAAATAATAGACCTATCAAGGTGCCGGAGTGAAAAGTCAGGGTCCCGAAAAAAACTCACAATGGGCATTACCAATGATGGATGGCGGGGCACTCTTTCCATGCAGAGTGAGATGCCATATTCCCTATCTTTGTGGAGAATATTAATAGACATGTAGCTTAAGGTTGACAGTCCTCTCACACCTTGAGAGATGCGCTTTGGCAGGGAAAGGTGGAATGTGGGATCTAAATTGGGTTATTAGTAGTCAGTGTTAAGGCAGTGAGTGAATTGACCCCCCCGGGTGTCTTTCTCCCTGACCCTTGGCAGGTCTTTTTTTTGTGTTACAGCCTGAATTGAAAATGGATTAAATTTGGATTTTGTTTTGTCACTGGCCTATACATATTACCTCATAATATCAAAATGGAATGATGTTTTTCGAAATGTTCGCAAATGAATTCAAAATTAAAAGCTGAAATGTCTTCAGTCAAAAAGTATTCAACTGATTTGTTATGGCACGCCTACATGAGTAAACATTTGCTTAACAAGTCACATAATATAAGTTGAATGGACTCACTATATGTGCAATAATAGTATTTAACATTATTTTTAATGACTACCTCACAAACAATTGTTTATAAAGGTCCCTCAGGCGAGCAGTGTATTTCAAACACAGATTCAACCACAAAGACCAGGGAGGTTTTCCAATGCATCACAAATAAGGGCACCTATTAGTAGATGGATAAAAAATAAATAAACAGACATTGAATATCCCTTTTGATTATGGTGAAGTTATTAATTACACTTTTGATGGTTTATCAATAAACCCAGTAAAATCCAGTACAACACATTACCAAGAAGAAAGTGAATGTTCCTGACTGTCCGAGTTACAGTTTTGACTTAAATCTACTTGGAAATCAATGGCAAGACCTGAAAATGGTTGTCTAGCAATGATCAACAACCGTTTTTTCCTACAGAGTTATGAATACTTATTTAAATGAGATATTTCAGTATTTTATTTTCAGTGAATTTGATCAAATTAGTTTTCACTATGTCATTGGGTGAGAATGTATTTTAAAAAAATCAATTTTGAATTCAGGCTGTAACACAACAATATGTGGAATATGTCAAGGGGTATGGATACTTTCTGAAGGCACATTTTTTACTCAATAAAAAAGATCTCCAAGTACTAAGCGATCAGTACATGCCAACACCCTCAGAGCAGAGGATGTCCTGTGTCATGTCTTTGTGCTTTCTTGAGAAGACAGCGAAGGTGAACCCCCCCCCGAAGAGTACCCACCTGGAGCCGATGACACAGAATTACATCAGACTTTAATTTAATGTTTAGAATTAGGATGGCGTAAAGGGCAGGAGCAGACCGGGGGGTCAAAAGGGGCTTGTTTCAGTGCAAAACTTGCACTTGGTGGGGCAGGGGTAGAACATATTCGCTTTGGGGATCAGATGTGGTGGAAGACATTCGGTTTTGGGGTTCAACAGATTCAGTTTGAGTGGACAGAGGTGATGGAACATTCACTTTGGGGTCAGAGGTGATACAGGGGTCAGTTTTACCCTGGCATAGGCCCTGCAGTGCTGATTCAGGTTTCCGTGGTAGCTGGTGCTGATGGTGTTGTTGCCAGGCAGGTCGTTCACTTTCCTCTCTGACTCTACACTCGGCGGTTGATTGGCCAAGGCCATGTCCTCCGCAGAGAAAGGAGCAATACATAGATTGGAAAAATGTCATTTGAAACCATGCTATTCTCTCTTTTAATACCAATTAGAAATGACCTGCACATTGGATTGTGTACTTTTTTTCTCAGCTTTTGTCTATAATACAAGGGTCCTGAAAGAATGATGTGCTCAGGTGCTGCAAAACTTAATTCCTAAGAAATGCTAATCTAATAATTTTGCTGAGTGCAGGAAATGCTATATGCTTCATTCCAAATTAAGCAAAAGTACATTACTTTCTTTGAGCCAAAAATAGACAAAAGATGTGAACATAGAGTAACAGTCAAAAGTTTGGACACACCTACTCATTCAAGGGTTTTTCTTTATTTGTACTATTTTCTACATTGCAGAATAATAGTGAAGACATAAAAACGATGAAATAACACATGGAATATTTGTATTTGAGATTCTTCAAATTAGCCACCCTTTGCCTTGATAACAGCTTTGGTGATTGTGGAGGCCAGGTCATCTGATGCAGCATTCCATAACTATCCTTGGTCAAATAGCCCTTACACAGCCTGGAGGTGTGTTTTGGGTCACTGTCCTGTTGAAAATTAAATGATAGTCCCACTAAGCGCAAACCAGATGTGATGGCGTATCACTGCAGAATTCTGTGGTAGGCATGCTGGTTAAGTATGACTTGAATTGTAAATAAATCACTGACAGTGTAACCAGCAAAGCACACCCACACCATCACACCTCCTCCTCTGTGATTCACGGTTGGAACCACACATGCGGAGATCATCCGTTGACCTACTCTGCGTCTCACAAAGACACAGAGGTTGGAACCAAAAATCTTAAATTTGGACTCATCAGACCAAAGGACAAATTTCACCCAGTCTAATGTCCATTGCTCGTGTTTCTTGGCCGAAACAAGTATCTTCTTCTTATTGGTGTCTATTAGCAGTGGTTTCTTTGCAGAAATTCAACTATGAAGGCCTGATTCACCCAGTCTCCTCTGAACAGTTGATGTTGAGATGTGTCTGTTACTTGAACTCTGTGAAGCATTTATTTGGGCTGCACTCTGAGGTGCAGTTAAATCTAATGAATTTATCCTCTGCAGCAGAGGTAACTCTGAGTCTTCCTAACCTGTGGCGGTCCTCATGAGAGCCAGTTTCATCATATCGCTTGATGGTTTTTGCCACTGCACTTGAAGAAACTTTCAAAGTTCTTGAAATGTTCCACATTGACTGACCTTCATGTCTTAAAGTAACGATGGATATTTCTCTTTCCTTATTTGAGCTGTTCTTGCCATAATATAGACTTGGTCTTTTACCAAATAGAGCTATCTTTTGTATACCACCCCTACCCTGTCACAACACAATTGACTGGCTCAAACACATTAAGATGGTAAGAAATTCCACAAATTAACAAGGCGCACCTGTTAATTGAAATACATTCAAGATGACTACCTCATGAAGCTGGTTGAGAGAATGCCAATAATGTGCAAAGCTGTCATCAAGGCAAAGGGTATCAACTTTGAAGAATCTCAAATATAAAATATTGTCAGGGATTTCCTCCTCTTCTTTCGAAGAGGAGAGGCGAAAAGGATCAGAGGACCAATATGCGGCGTGGTAAGTGTCCATGGTTCTTTTAATACGTAAATGTACACATGAACAACTGACTACAAAAACAAGAACCGTGTGAAAACCTAGACAGTCCTATCTGGTGCAAACACAGAGACAGGAACAATCACCCACAAACACACAGTGACACCCAGGCTACCTAAGTATGATTCTCAATCAGAGACAACTAATGACACCTGCCTCTGATTGAGAACCATACTAGGCCGAAACATAGAAATACCCAAATCATAGAAAAACAAACATAGACTGCCCACCCCAACTCACGCCCTGACCATACTAAATAATGACAAAACAAAGGCAATAAAGGTCAGAACGTGACAAATATAAAACACTTTTTTGGACATACATGATTCCATATGTGTTATTTCATAGTTTTGATGTCTTCACTATTATTCTACAATGTAGAAAATAGTAAAAATAAAGAAAAACCCTTGAATGAGTAGGTGTGTCCAACCTTTTGACTGCTACTGTATAATATATCAAACATGGTGGTACGGAACTAAACGGAAAACAAGCTATGCAATTTAGCCTTTAAATCAGTGAAGCACTCAAGGAAAACGTTAAAAGTATGATTCATCAACAAATGGCTTTAACCAAGGGAATTACTGTAGCTCAGGAGGCTGAGGAAAATATCCTTGAGGAACTAAAGTAAGTTGGCTTTGCAAACACTGCAACTCATTTTCTTATACAGTAGATATAAAGTAGTTTTATTTCCTTCATGACGTAAGCTGTAGTGTATACAGTACACGTACATGGGAGCTTGGGTGTCACTGCCCTCTGTTGTTTTTCAATGCCAAGCTGAAGACCATGGAGGTACAGTAGGTACTGATTAACCCTGGTCAGTCAGTGATGGTAGCTAGGTGTGCTCCATCAGCCCAAGGCCATGCTTCAATACCACCCTAGATGGATAATTCAGAAGCCAAATGTCTTGATGGGAGTAATTGCCCTACTGAAGTGGAGTTACTTCTTGCTCTCATGGAAAATCATTTTCGCTCCTTTTATTGTATTCGAGTCCAGTAGACAGCCCACTAAATCTGTGAGATTTGTCTGCCCTGGACAGTGGGAGCTTTAATATTCTAGGAAAACAGCCCACCCATTTTGGACCACCGTTTAATGCGTTTTTTCAGACTCTGTTGTCTCTGCTCTTGAGAGTCAATTTTCTGTTTCGCTAAAGGGTCTCCCATCTTGTAATTTGTGCTCAGTAGCATTACAGCTCTCCATTCTCTACAAGTGGCTACATGGTGGATTGGTTCGTTTGGCTGGATAGTAATACTTCAGATCAGCAATATTTTACTCCTCTCCTCCTAAGCTCTTATTCAGCCATAAAACTCCCTATTTACTCTCCCAGAGTTCCAGTGATGCGAGGCTGGAGGACAGGTTTAGCCTGTGTTACAGACCAGGTTAATGGTGTGACGAGGGGAGCAGGGAGCACATGGACATCTGTGCAGGTCAGTCCTCACCGTGGAAATGAGCTGAGCCTGAAATGAGCTGTATCTTCCTCATGTAAAGTGACGGCCAGCTGTAGTGTGTTGCTGTTGTCAGTCTCTGAATATACAGCAGCGCACAATAACAAGGTCTGTAAGTCAGTGTGGTAGAAAGTGACAGGTGTGTTTGTCCAGTGTGTGTGTCTGGCGATTTACACTCACTATTCTTTGCCGCCGCCGCTTCTTCCTCAGCCTGATAAACTCCTTGTGTTGCCGTGAGACGAAGTTGACTGCTGCATACTCGAGCAGCGCAGCGAACACGAACAGCAAGCACACGGCCATCCAGATGTCAATGGCCTTCACGTAGGACACCTGGCGGGGAGAGGCACACAAGGTAACCAACCGGGTCATCAATAGTGAATCAATGGAGGCGTTGGTGGGCGTAATTAAAGGGGAAATGGCATACTGACACTGCCCTAAACATGCAGACTACATTTTAGTCATTTTGCAGACGCTCTTATCCAGAGAGACTTATAACAGTGAGTGCATATTTTTTAATACTTTTTTCATACTGGTCCCCTGTGGGAATCAAACTCACAACCCTGGAGCTGCTCTACCAACTGAGCAACACAGGACTAGTGAGACTAATGAGCCTTGTCTTCAGAATGGCCCAAAATTGTAACGGGAGAAAATAAGATGCAGGCAGATGCATCAGATTCACATAGACTCATACATCAGCCAGGGAATGTCAACTCTGCTCTGTTCATGAACACGTTAACGTCAAAACATGTCAAACTCAGGTTTGAAATTCCAGTTGAGTTCACTCCATAGTAATATTTTGCCAGCTACCTGTCTAGACATGGCCTAACTACTGTATCCAAATGGGATATTCCAGTCTAACAAACCTAGAGGCCTAGCATCGCAGATGCTAGAAGTAATTGGTTATGAACTGGACCATTAACATTGCATTCCGTTGATCTGGCAGGTGACAATAACCAGGTGCCAGCCCATTAAAGTGACATCTGAAATAGACAATCAGCATTGGGAGAGGAGTCATATGATTAAATTGAAACCATTTGAAACATTCTGATACATATGCTACCAGTTCCTACAAGCTTTGCGTTGACAGTGACCCTTCATGTGAATAGTGTTTCCACACCTTGCAGAATTAGCACTGATAGCACTTACTAGACTCACTATCCATCATCCTGCTTACTTGCCTTACTTTTTAACACTACATCCCTGGTGTTGGTAGAGCGTTATCTATGCTCACCTTGGGTAAAGAGGCCCGGGACCCAGAGCTCTGGGTGGTCATGGTGAGCACGGTGGTGATGCCCAGGCCCACTCTAGCCGGGGCAGCATCCATGTTGATCCAGAAGGAGACCCAGGACAGGATGACGATGAGCAGGCTGGGGATGTACATCTGGATCAGGTAGTAGCCCATCTGTCTCTCCAGGTGAAACTTAACCTCGATGCAGGTGAATTTACCTGCCACCATAACCGATAGAATTGGCAAATACTTAAGTATTTTGGCAAATTCTGTAGAATTTACGTGTTTTTTGTTGGTTGGAAAAGTTGCCACTGGTCCATGGAGTTCAGATCATATGTTGAGAAGGAAGTTGTGCTACTCCATTGAGCACTTAATTTGCTTTTTTCTCATGTACATTTATCAATGATTCTGCAGCATCTAGCACTTTTAATCATTCTGCAGAAAGCGCCAGCTCTCTCAACAACTTATGCTCTGAACTCTTTTCTTAAACATCAATTAAACACAATCCCCAACCCCCAAAGCTCCATTCTGCCATTTATGTTCCTTTCAGAAAAACAATCTTAACAATGTGCTCTTCCACTGAAGTTCCACCAAGGTCCCACCTGTGTTGTAGTGCTTGGTACAGTAGCCCAGATCCTGCTCATCTTTCAGCACAAACTGAGGGAGTGTCAGATCATCAGCCACCTGCACCGGGTTCTCTGCCAACCACTCGAAGATCAGATCATTCATGGTATACCCAACTACAGAGAGAGAAAGAGATAAGATTAGGGTGGGAGAGACACGGGAGGGAGGGTGAAAGAGAAAGAGAGTGATAGAGTGGGGGAGAGAAGATGAGAAACTGAGAGAGAGGTCCAAAGGGAAACATATGGAGAAAGGTATAGAGTTGAGAAAGGGAGAGACAGGGAGTGTTGGAGAGAGAAAGACAGGTGTAAAGGAAGAGAGGGTGAGAGATGGCGAAGGAGAGAGTGAGTGATGGGGAGTAAACAGGGTGACATCCCTCAGTCCAGTTGCCATTCCCATCTCCCTCCCCGCCTGTTTGTCATGATAAAGGTAAGCCAAAGTGGCAGACCAGTGGCTTGAAGATCAAACATGAAGGGTCAATGTGAGATGCATGCCTCAACAGCAGCAGTAGCTGATGGCTTAATGGCTGCAGGGTTGCCCTTGCATTCACTTACACGTGTTTGCGCCACCAAAGAACCGCAAAGCCTGTCAGATGTGTAAGCAAACATACATCACAGTAGACCAAGCAGCCATATGTGACTACTGAAGACTAGACTGTAATTGCTTTGAGCACACACATACAGTGGGGAGAACAAGTATTTGATACACTGCCAATTTTGCAGGTTTCCCTACTTACAAAGCATGTAGTGGTCTGTAATTTTTATCATAGGTACACTTCAACGCTGAGAGACGGAATCTAAAACAAAAATCCAGAAAATCACATTGTATGATTTTTAAGTAATTAATTAGCATTTTATTGCATGACATAAGTATTTGATCACCTACCAACCAGTAAGAATTCCGGCTCTCACAGACCTGTTAGTTTTTCTTTAAGAAGCCCTCCTGTTCTCCACTCATTACCTGTATTAACTGCACCTGTTTGAACTCTTTACCTGTATAAAAGACACCTGTCCACACACTCAATCAAACAGACTCCAACCTCTCCACAATCGCCAAGACCAGAGAGCTGTGTAAGGACATCAGGGATAAAATTGTAGACCTGCACAAGGCTGGGATGGGCTACAGGACAATAGGCAAGCAGCTTGGTGAGAAGGCAACAACTGTTGCCGCAATTATTAGAAAATAGAAGAAGTTCAAGATGACGGTCAATCACCCTCGGTCTGGGGCTCCATGCAAGATCTCACCTCGTGGGGCATCAATGATCATGAGGAAGGTGAGGGATCATCCCAGAACTTCACGGCAGGACCTGGTCAATGAATTGAAGAGAGCTGGGACCACAGTCTCAAAGAAAACCATTAGTAACACACTACGCCGTCATGGATTAAAATACTGCAGCGCACGCAAGGCCCCCCTGCTCAAGCCAGCGCATGTCCAGGCCTGTCTGAAGTCTGACAATGACCATCTGGATGATCCAGAGGAGGAATGGGAGAAGGTCATGTGGTCTGATGAGACAAAAATAGAGCTTTTTGGTCTGAACTCCACTCGCCGTGTTTGGAGGAAGAAGAAGGATGAGTACAACCCCAAGAACACCATCCCAACCGTGAAGCATGGAGGTGGAAACATCACTCTTTGGGGATGCTTTTCTGCAAAGGGGACAGGACGAATGCACCGTATTGAGGGGAGGATGGATGGGGCCATGTATCGCGAGATCTTGGCCAACAACCTCCTTCCCTCAGTAAGAGCATTGAAGATGGGTCGTGGCTGGGTCTTCCAGCATGACAACGACCCGAAACACACAGCCAGGGCAAATAAGGAGTGGCTCCGTAAGAAGCATCTCAAGGTCCTGGAGTGGCCTAGCCAGTCTCCAGACCTGAACCCAGTAGAAAATCTTTGGAGGGAGCTGAAAGTTTATATTGTCAGAAACCTGAAGGATCTGGAGAAGGTCTGTATAGAGGAAGTGGGTCAAAATCCCTGCTGCAGTGTGTGCAAACCTGTTCAAGAACTACAGGAAACGTATGATCTCTGTAATTGCAAAGGTTTCTGTACCAAATATTAAGTTCTGCTTTTTTGATGTATCAAATACTTATGTCACACAATAAATGCTAATTAATTACTTAAAAATCATACAATGTGATTTTCTGGATTTTTGTTGAAGATTCCGTCTCTCACAGTTGAAGTGTACATATGATACAAATTACAGACCTCTACATGCTTTGTAAGTAGGAAAACCTCCAAACTTGTTCTCCCCACTGTACATACAGTACCAGTCAAAAAGTCTGAACACACTTCATTCTGGAGTTTTTCTCTTAGTTTTACTATTTTCTTCATTGTAGAATAATAGTGAAGACAACAAAACTATAAAATATGGAATCATGTAGTAACCAAAAAAGTGTTAAACAAATCATAATATATTTTATTTTTGAGATTCTTCAAAGTAGCCATCCGTTGACTTGATGACAGCTTTGCACACTCTTGGTATTGTCTCATCCAGCTTCAAGGGGGATACCTAGTAATTTTTTGCGTCATCATTGCATGCGATCATCTTTCTCAAAGCCGCTGTTTTACTTCTAAGATCACTTTAGCACCTCCCTAAAAACCCAATTCAAATTCGACACAAACCCTCAAATAGGTATGTATTGACACATTATATAAACTCTTTGCAGTGTTTTATTTACATTTTAGAGGCGATAAGGTGATAAGTTGGACAGATCGAGAGAAAAAAGCAATTTTCCCACACAACATCTCTCCTTCTCACTATCACGCATTAGTTTCGCTTCCCCACCCGCCATTTTTAAAATGACCCGACGGGGCTCATTGCCTTCTTGAAACATGCAGAAACGGGTAGCGTTTAGGTCATGTAATTGATTCTGTTGGAAAGTGGAGAAATTGTGCTTTACAATGGTATCGACATTACAGTTGATCTGGAAGTATTAAAGTTGATCTGGGCGCTAAAATAAGGGCAATTGTACGGACCAAGGCAATGTACAAAAGTGAGTGAGTGAGTTTACGTTAACTGTTGTTGTAGCTTTCTGTTTGTATGTAGCTTGCACTTTAATGCATCCCTCGAGGAGATTTTCTTTTATCTTTCCAACCAGGCGAAGTCCTATGAAGGCAACCCTAATCTCAACAGGCGCAACACTCGTATGGGGGCAGAGAAATTCACAATTCAGTGTAAGGTTAATTGCTATTAGATAACTGGAAGGCTATTAGATAAATGGAAGGATTTATGTACAACCAACCATTTATAACCCTTTCCCATCTATCTAGTTGGTCATCTACATGTCGCTAGCTATACATTTAGTTATATGTCTGTCATATTGAGGTATCTAGCTATAAGTTAACCCTGGTCAATCAAATGGATAGGTGTAAGCAATTATGGTAACTCAAACTGCCCTTAACTAGGTGTCTTCACAAGACAGAGAGAGAGAGAGAGGAAGAGAGTGAAAGACAGAGAGAGATGGGGAGACAGAGCAACAGAAACACAGCAGTGCAAATTTACTTAGACTTTAGTATTTCATTAACTCGATCATCGACTGTCCGAGCCACCCAGGAATTATCCCATCCACCAGAGCCAGTGAGTTCGGATCAGTCTGATTCTCTGTGCTCTGAGTCGTAAGGCTTGAGGTAGGCTATACTTTAAAAAACTGTTGAAAAGTTAATTTCTCCCCTTCGCACTAATCCATCACATTTTCTCACTTGTGGCTTGCGTCGGACTGGAGGAACAGGGGCAGGTAAGTCCAGTCACTGGACTAGAAGACACTAGTGAGGTTCTCATCACTAGTGTCTAACAGGGGCAGGTAAGGCCAGCTGCTCTCTGTGGCCAGATGGAGGACCTTCGGGGGGGTCATTCTTCCGTCATACTCCTGGTTAGACAATTTTCCAATTGATCATGCTCAAGCTCTTTTGCAGGTGCAACATCCAGAAGTAGGAGGCCTACTCGTGGTGGGCGACATTGCCATGCTAGGACCTCCTGGGTGGCACATCGCAGTGCTAGCTGTGCCACCAGAGATTCTGGGTTTGAGCCCAGGCTCTGTCGCAGCCGGCCGCAACCGGGAGGTCCATGGGGCGACGCACAATTGGCCCAGCATCGTCCGGGTTAGGGATGGTTTGGCCGGCAGGGATATCCTTGTCTCATTGCGCACTAGCGACTCCTGTGGCAGGCCGGGTGCAGTGGACGCTGACCAAGTCGCCAGGTGTACGGTGTTTCCTCCGACACATTGGTGCGGCTGGCTTCCGGGTTGGATGTGCGTTGTATCAAGAAGCAGTGCGGCTAGGTTGGGTTGTGTTTTGGAGGACGCATGGCTCTTGACCTTTGCCTCTCCTGAGTACGGGAGTTGCAGCGATGAGACAAGACTAACTACTAACTACCTCCAATTGGATACCATGAAATTGGGAGAAAAAAAAACATTGCCATGCTGTCAGCAGTACCAACACTGGCCCAGGGGTTTGTCCAGATAGTCCATCTCAAGGCTAACCACTGGGTCACGGTACGTAACCTCCGCTGCCAGGTAGGTACTGTTAAGGTGTATGACTCTAGTGGTCATGACACTACCCCAGACTTTCTCTCACAACTCACCTCTATTATCTTTTCCAGGGACTTCTGTGACTGTGGAGTGGCCGGCAGTCCAGCAGCAGAAAGGGGGCACAGATTGTGGGCTGTTTGCTATTGCAAACAGTCTTACTCTCTGCAGAGATCGTTCCATGGCACGATCCCATGAGAAATCCATTACAAATCATATATTCTCTTGTTTTCAGGCTGGGTGCCTGGAACCATTTCCCAGTCCCGATTCCAGACCCTGTCCTGGGTCCAGGACTCCCAAGGTGTCCACGCCCTACACAACAGAGGTCAGCGTCCACTGCTTCTGCTGGAAATACGTGGGAGAAGGTAAGGTGGTGGCCTGGTGTAGGAAGCATTTTCATGTGTCTTGTTTGTTTCATGTCGTCAATGTGCATGAATTTGTCTGTCCATCGACATCCTCCATCATGTTTTGTCTCATGTTTTCCCCACCCTTGTTTTCACTGCTTGGCCGGTTCTCCACCTTAAGACAGTTGGTATTTTATTACATTATCTTGTTGTAAATTGTATGTTATTGTAAATAACCTTTATCATGTTGTAATATTGTTTTTAATTAGTAGAAGGATATGTTTACTTGCAGACATTGGCTGTGAAGATGGTAAGTTGGTTGGTACTGTAAGTATATTGCACATATACAGTTGAAGTCGAAAGTTGACATACACCTTAGCCAAATACATTTATACTCAGTTTCACAATTCCTGATTTAACTCTAGTAAAAATGTTACTGTACTTTAAGAATGTGAAATGTGAGAATAATAGTAGAGAGAACGATTTATTTCAGCTTTTTTTTCTTTCATCACATTCCGTTTGGTCAGAAGTTTACATACAATTAGTATTTGGTAGCATTGTCTTTAAATTGTTTAACTTGGGTAAAATGTTTTGGGTAGCCTTCCACAAGCTTCCCACAATAAGTTGGGTGAATTTTGACCCATTCCTCCTGACAGAGCTGGTGTAACTGAGTCAGGTTTGACGGTAGGCCTTGAAATATATCCACAGGTACACGTCTAATTAACTCAAATGATATCAATAAGCCTATCAGAAGCTTCTAAAGCCATTATATAATTTTCTGGAATTTTCCAAGCTGTTTAAAGGCACAGCCAACTTCTGACCCACTGGAATTGTGATACAGTGAATTATAAGTGAAATAATCCGTCTGTAAACAATTGTTGGAAAAATTACAAATTTTTGATGTCCTAACTTACTTGCCAAGGCTATAGTTTGTTAACAAGAAATTTGTGGAGTGGTTGAAAAACGAGTTTTAATGAATCCAACCTAAGTGTATGTAAACTTCCGACTTCAACTGTATCTTACTTACAATAATGTTCACAGGCATGTAAATATTTGTATATTCTTCCATTTGTTTGCTGGTAAATATTTGAAACCTGCTCAAATTGGCTGTAAGTGTAGACATTTGCATACTAAATGTATTCATTGCAAGTTCCATTTACAACTGACTGAAATTGACTGTTCAGTTGCCCAGTTCCTTACTACTGGTCCTTCCCGAGCCAGTAATATTTTGTGCCCAATTCAAAATCAAAGTTTGGGCCAGCGTTGGTATGGAATTGGACATTGATTTCTAGTTAGTGTTTGCATATCTGGAGGTTCTAGATTTGTGTATGTAATACAGCAGAAGTGTCCCAGAGCCCATTACACAGCAGGGTTGAGTCATCACCATATTGCTAGACCTATTCAAGCCCCATCAGGTCAAACACTACAAAGATAGAGTATGGGTTAAAGGCCTTAATTAACCTGGGTAGAAAAATAAAAAAAAATAAAAAACTTCTCAGCCTGTAGGGCTTCCAACTTAACCAGGCCCATGTTATTGAAAATTAAGTATCCTTTGTTTGCTTTTCCATTCCATCACCCCTGACTGAGACTGGCTGCCTGTCGAGGACAAGTGATAGGAAGAACTAACCGCACGCAGCGCCTGTCTCTTGATTCTCCCTCTTCCCTCTCTCTTCATCCTTTAACTCTTTCTCTCCTCACCCTCCAGACGAAATTCTGCATCTGGTGACGTCAGCCCAACAATCTGCCCATTCATCCCCTCCTCCATCTTATCACATAATTTAAACCTACTGTTAATGTTGTCATTATCTTCTAATAACGTTTGCTAGCCATATCATAATATGTGAGATACACAGATTAACTAAAACACTAACACTACAAACACACAGAACAAAGAGAGCAGCAGTGCATGGACTTCGCTGTCTCCCTCTTCAAGTTCCCCTTCCTATTGAGAACAAGTGGCAGGCAGAACCTCCCAACAACACAGCACCCACCTCTATTCCAATTAAGTATTTCAGTCTGATTTCCATGTGAGTATTCAAAAGAGTCTGAAAATAAATTAATGACGCCTGTAACACAAAAAGATAAGTGTGTATATTTAAATCGCAAATATTGCCATCTGTTTCACAAGGTGTTCATTGCTGTAAATTGTAACGTATCCCTTGATGGTATTTGTTAGTTCAACATTTTTGTTGCATCCTGGGACCTATAATATGTACATATATAGTCAACCACATGGGTGTACTAATGAGCTATGTGAGATAGAAACTTATGTACTTATGTAATTGTATTGTCTTTTTTTCTATAAGAATGTTGGTGACTGTAACTATAACAATAGAATTATGTTTTTTTTGCCGACGTTTACTGACACCGGACATATTCAATGGGTGTTGAGCGTTCGTAAATTCATCAGTTATTCTGCACTCTCTGGTACAATCAGACGAGAGTGCTCTGAAATCGGAGTAGATAGCCAGCCTGAATTTACGAACGCACCCGAAAAGGTTACTTGCAAAGTGGAGTCTTTTGCTAAGAAATGTAGCCAGCTAGCTAGGTAAACAATGAAGCAAAGTCCCAACTCATGACGTTACTACCCTGCATGATTCTGCAGGTAGCTAACCAACCAGGTTCAATGTTAGCTAGCTAACATTAGGCTACAGCTAGCCAAGCTAATGACTGAGATATAAATAATAAGATCATACACGTAACATTAGCTAGATAGCAAGCCAGCTAACGTTAGCTAGCTGGCTAGGTAAACAATGACCCATAATCCCAACTCATGATGTTACTGCCTTGCATGAATCTGCAGGTAGCTAACCAACCAGGTTCAAATCAAATCAAATCAAATCAAATTTTATTTGTCACATACACATGGTTAGCAGATGTTAATGCGAGTGTAGCGAAATGCTTGTGCTTCTAGTTCCGACAATGCAGTAATAACGAGCAAGTAATCTAACTAACAATTCTAAAAAAAAAAAAACTACTGTCTTATACACAGTGTAAGGGGATAAAGAATATGTACATAAGGATATATGAATGAGTGATGGTACAGAGCAGCATAGGCAAGATACAGTAGATGATATCGAGTACAGTATATACATATGAGATAAGTATGTAAACCAAGTGGCATAGTTAAAGTGGCTAGTGATACATGTATTACATAAGGATGCAGTCGATGATATAGAGTACAGTATCAACGTATGCATATGAGATGAACAATGTAGGGTAAGTAACATTATATAAGGTAGCATTGTTTAAAGTGGCTAGTGATATATTTACATAATTTCCCATCAATTCCCATGATTAAAGTGGCTGGAGTAGAGTCAGTGTCATTGACAGTGTGTTGGCAGTAGCCACTCAATGTTAGTGGTGGCTGTTTAACAGTCTGATGGCCTTGAGATAGAAGCTGTTTTTCAGTCTCTCGGTCCCAGCTTTGATGCACCTGTACTGACCTCGCCTTCTGGATGACAGCGGGGTGAACAGGCAGTGGCTCGGGTGGTTGATGTCCTTGATGATCTTTATGGCCTTCCTGTAGCATCGGGTGGTGTAGGTGTCCTGGAGGGCAGGTAGTTTGCCCCCGGTGATGCGTTGTGCAGACCTCACTACCCTCTGGAGAGCCTTACGGTTGAGGGCGGTGCAGTTGCCATACCAGGCGGTGATACAGCCCGCCAGGATGCTCTCGATTGTGCATCTGTAGAAGTTTGTGAGTGCTTTTGGTGACAAGCCGAATTTCTTCAGCCTCCTGAGGTTGAAGAGGCGCTGCTGCGCCTTCCTCACGATGCTGTCTGTGTGAGTGGACCAATTCAGTTTGTCTGTGATGTGTATGCCGAGGAACTTAAAACTTGCTACCCTCTCCACTACTGTTCCATCGATGTGGATGGGGGGGTGTTCCCTCTGCTGTTTCCTGAAGTCCACAATCATCTCCTTAGTTTTGTTGACGTTGAGTGTGAGGTTATTTTCCTGACACCACACTCCGAGGGCCCTCACCTCCTCCCTGTAGGCCGTCTCGTCGTTGTTGGTAATCAAGCCTACCACTGTTGTGTCGTCCGCAAACTTGATGATTGAGTACTTCGTGGGTGAACAGGGAGTACAGGAGGGGGCTCAGAACGCACCCTTGTGGGGCCCCAGTGTTGAGGATCAGCGGGGAGGAGATGTTGTTGCCTACCCTCACCACCTGGGGGCGGCCCGTCAGGAAGTCCAGTACCCAGTTGCACAGGGCGGGGTCGAGACCCAGGGTCTCGAGCTTGATGACGAGCTTGGAGGGTACTATGGTGTTGAATGCCGAGCTGTAGTCGATGAACAGCATTCTCACATAGGTATTCCTCTTGTCCAGATGGGTTAGGGCAGTGTGCAGTGTGGTTGAGATTGCATCGTCTGTGGACCTATTTGGGCGGTAAGCAAATTGGAGTGGGTCAAGGGTGTCAGGTAGGGTGGAGGTGATATGGTCCTTGACTAGTCTCTCAAAGCACTTCATGATGACGGATGTGAGTGCTACGGGGCGGTAGTCGTTTAGCTCAGTTACCTTAGCTTTCTTGGGAACAGGAACAATGGTGCTAGCTAACATTAGGCTGTATCTAGCCATGCAAATGACTCTGAGATACAAATAAGATCATACATTAGCTAGCAAGCCAGCCAGCTAACATTAGCTAACTAACAGTACAATTTATATTGAAATGAAACCACTTCAAAATTAGAAATGTAAAATATCTGAAAATGTACCATCATTCATGGATGGGTGCGTCTCCTGTCGGATGCCAGGGTTGACCTTAGTTTGAAGAAGTAATCCGGAGGCAGGTGTTTTCTCCATCTCCTTAGCTATCATACTTGAATTCCACTGATTTTCAACACTTATGCAGTTTTACTACACGATACATTAAAAAAATCATGTTAGACAGGATTACCTAGACATACTGACCAGCTGAAATAGACAGAAGGTTGCTATATGGCAGACCAATCAAAACTTATCTCGGCATGTCCAGCACACTCATTATCTCAGACAATCATGGCTAGCGGGAAGGCTGCTGGCTTTTTCAGAGGCTAAACCAACAGGCTCGTAATTTAACAACTGTATTCTTGTTTACAGATGGCATACAAGTTTGTTATTATTATGATAGTTCACATGTTCGAGAAGCCATTTATCACAAAGATAGCGCCAACAGAGAGGGCTGCCTTGTTTCTAGTTCTTAGGAAACTTTGCAACAAGCATTTCATTACACCTGCAGTAACATCTGCTAAACACGTGTATGTGACCAATAAAATGTTATTCTATTTTATTTCTGCCCCCCAAAAAACACATTTTGATTAAAAATAAGTTCACGTTCAAACGGCTCGCCTGTGAAGTAGTGACCCACACCTAGCTTCCTGAAATGGGTCACAAATGTGGAAAAAGTCAAGGGGTCTGAATGTTTTCCGAATGCACTGAATATACAATTTAAAATATTACATGATATTATAGTTCATAAAACTTTACCCAATACATTTAGTATGTTCACTCAGGCCATTACTCCATTATTACATATTTACAATACAACATTCATGTGTACATCTGTAGAGTTCATGTCTTATCATGTGTATGTGACTTTTCCTATGTGAGTGTCTCTTCAGTCTCCAGCTGTTCCATAAGGTGTATATTTTATCTGTTTTTAAAATCTGATTCTACTGCTTGCATCAGTTACCTGACGTGGAATAGAGTGTCATGTAGCCATGGCTCTATGTAGTACTCTGCACCTCCCATAGTCTGTTTTTGACTTGGGGATCGTGAAGAGAACTTTGGTGGCATGTCTTGTGAGATACAGTTGAAGTTGGGAGTTTACATACACCTTAGCCAAATACATTTAAACTCAGTTTCACAATTCCTGACATTTAATCCTAGCAAATATGTCCTGTCTTAGGTCAGTTTGGTGATCCTCTTTATTTTAAGAATGTGAAATGTCAGAATAATAGTAGAGAGAATGATTTATTTCAGGTTTTATTTCTTTCATTACATGCTCAGTGGGTCAGAAGTGTACATACACTCAATTAGTATTTGGTAGTTTACCTTTAAATTGCTTAACTTGGGTCAATTGTTTTGTGTAGTCAGTCTTCCACAAGCTTCCCACAATAAGTTGGGTGAATTTTGGCCCATTCCTCCTGACAGAGCTGGTGTAACTGAGTCAGGTTTGTAGGCCCCCTTGCTCGCACATGCTTTTTCAGTTCTGCCCACAAATGTTCTATAGGATTGAGGTCAGGGCTTTGTGATGGCCACTCCAATAGCTTGACTTTTTGTCCTTAAGCCATTTTGCCTCAAATTTGGAAGCATGCTTGGGGTCATTGTCCATTTTGACACATTTGACACAAGACACATTTGTGACCAAGCTTTAACTTCCTCTGGTGTCTTGAGATGTTGCTTCAATATATCCACATAATTTCCCTCCCTCATGATGCCATCTATTTTGTGTAGTGCTCCAGTCCCTCCTGCAGCAAAGCACCCCCCACAACATGATGCTGCCACCCCCGTGCTTCATGGTTGGGATGGTGTTCTTCGGCTTGCAAGCCTCCCCTTTTTCCTCCAAACATAATGATGGTCATTATGGCCAAACAGTTAAATTTTTGTTTCATCCGACCAGAGGTCATTTCTCCAAAAAGTATGATCTTTGTCCCCATGTGCCGCTGCAAACCGTAGTCTGGCATTTTTTATGGCAGTTTTGGAGCAGTGGCTTCTTCCTTGCTGAGCGGCCTTTCAGGTTGTGCCGATATAGGACTCTTTCTACTGTGGATATAGATACTTTTGTACCTGTTTCCTCCAGCATCTTCACAAGGTCCTTTGCTGTTGTTCTGGGATTGATTCACACTTTTCACACCAAAGTACGTTCATCTCTAGGAGACAGAATCTCCTTCCTGAGCGGTATGACGGCTGCGTGGTCCCATTGTGTTTATACTTGCGTACTATTGTTTGTACAGATGAACGGGTTACCTTCAGGCGTTTGGAAATGATGAGCCAGACTTGTGGAGGTCTACAATTTTTTGCTGAGGTCTGATTTCGTTTGATTTTCCCATGATGTTAAGCAAAGAGGCACTGAGTTTGAAGGTAGGCCTTGAAATAAATCCACAGGTACTCTTCTAATTGACTCAAGTTATGTCAATTAGCATATCAGAAGCTTCTAAAGCCATGACATCATTTTCTGGAATTTTCCAAGCTCTTTAACAGCACAGTCAACTTAGAGTATATCAACTTCTGACCCACTGGAATTGTGATACTGTGAATTATAAGTGAAATAATCTGTCTGTAAACAATTGTTCGAAAAATTACTTGTGTCATGCACAAAGTAGATGTCCTAACCATCTTTCCAAAACTATAGTTAACAAGAAATTTGTGGAGTGGTTGAAAAACAAGTTTCAATAGTAGTCCAGGTTCAACAAAGTTAGAGCCTGTAGGACCTGCCCTGTTGATAGTGTTGTTAAAAAGGCTGAGAAGCGCTTTATTATGGACAGACTTCTCCCCATCTTAACTACTGTTGAATCAACATGTTTTGACCATGACAGTTTTACAATCCAGGGTTACTCCAAGCAGTTTAGTCACCTCAACCTTCTCAATTTACATATTATTTATTAAAAGATTTAGTTGAGGTTTATTGTTTAGTGAATGATTTGTCCCAAATACAATGCTTTAAGCTTTTGAAATATTTAGGACTAACTTATTACTTGCCACCCATTCTGAAAATAACTGCAGCTCTTTGTTAAGTATTGCAGTGATTTCACTCACTGTAATAGATGACATGTAGAGTATCCAAAGACACACTGGCTTTAGTCAAGGCCAGTGGCATGTCATTAGTAAAGATTTTTAAAACGTAAGGGGCCTGGAGCCAGATGCCCTGGAGAATTTCTGATTGTAACTGGATTACGTTGGAGAGGCTTCCATTAAATAACACCCTCTGTGTTCTGTTAGACAGGTAACTCTTTATCCATAATATAACAGGGGGTGTAACACAACTTTTTCCATCAGCAGACTATGATCGATATTGTTAAAAGCCACACTGAAGTCTAACAAAACAGCTCCCACAATCTTTTTATCATCAATTTCTCTCAGCCTATCATCAGTCATTTGTGTAAGTGCTGTGATTGTTGTCCTTCCCTACGGCATTGTAAATGGTCAAACATAATTTTTTCCAAAAGTTTACTAAGGGTTGGTAACAGGCTGATTGGTCGGCTATTTTAGCCAGTAAAGGCTACTAATTCTTGGGTAGCGGAATTACTTTTGCTTCATTCCAGGCCTGAAGGCACATACTTTCTAGTAGGCTTAGATTGAAGATATGGCTTATATGAGTGGCAATATCGTCTGCTCTTATCCTCAGTAATTTTCCATCCAAGTTGTCAGACCTTGGTGGCTTGTTATGGTTAATAGAGAACAATCATTTTTTACTTCTTCCACACCAGTGGTGGAAAAAGTACCCAACTGTCATACTTGAGTAAAAGTCACCCAGTAAAACCCTACTTGAGTAAAATTCTAAAAGTATTTTGTTTAAAATATACTTAAGTATCAAAAGTAAATGTAATTGCTAAAACATACGTATCATAAGTAAAAGCATAAATCATTACAAATTCCGTATATTAAGCAAACCAGCTGATACCATATTATTTTTTTTCTCTTTTTTTTCAGAAAGCAAGGGGCATACTCCAACATTCAGATATAATTTACAAACAAAGCATGCGTGTTTAGTGAGTCCGCCATATCAGTGGCGGTAGGGATGACCAGGGATGTTCGATTGATAAGTCCGTGAATTTGACTATTTTCTTGTACTTTTGGGTGTGAAGGAAAATGTATGGAGTAAAAAGTACAATCTAGTCTTAAGGAATGTAGTGAAGTAAATGTAAAATTAGTCAAAAATATAAAATATAAAGTAATGTACAGATACCCGCAAAAACTACTTAAGTAGTACTTTAAAGTATTTTTTACTTAAGTACTTTGCACCACTGTTCCACATTCACTTTACATAATTCAAAATTACAATGCTTGTCTTTCATATTTTGATCAGTTATATTTGGATGTGCAGTGTCAGTGTTTGTTACTGGCATTTCATGCCTAAATTTCCTAATCTTGCCAATGAAAAAAATCATTAAAGTAAATTGGCAATATCGGTGGGTTTTGTGATGAGTGAGCCATCTGATTCAATGAATGCCAGAAATTTAATTTAAGGTGCTCCAAAGCTTTTTACTGTCATTCATTATGTCATTTATCTTTGTTTCACAGTATAATTTATTCGTCTTTTAACTCAGTTTGGTTGTGCAGCCAGACTTATTTGCTATTCCTTTTGTCTCTTCCCTCTTGTCCTTCATCAATCCACAGGGATGTAATAGTTTTTACAGTAATTTTCTTAATGGGTACATGCTTATTAGGAACTGGAATAAGCAATTTCCTAAATGTATCAAGTGCAGTGTTTTGTTGCTACTCATTACACAGCACATAGCAACAAATATTATTTACATCAAGAACATATAAATCACTACAAAACTTATTCTATGACCTCTTATACACTATATTAGGCCCAGCCTTTGGAACGTTGGTGTTCCTAGATATGGCTTGTATATTGTGATCACTACATCTGATGGATTTGGATACTGCTTTAAAGCAAATTTCTGCAGCATTAGTAAAAGATGTGATCAATACATGTTGATGCTTTCATTCCTGTGCTGTTTGTAACAAATCTGGTAGGTAAGCTGATAATCTGAACAGGTTGTAGGCACTAGTTACAGTTTGAAGCTTTTTCTTGCGTAGGCAGCTTGATGGAAGCTTGTCAACATTTAAATCACCCAGAAAATATACCTCTGTCGATATCACATTCATTATCAAGCATTTCACACGTTATCCAGATACTGACTGTTAGCGCTCGGTGGTCTATAGCAGCTTTCCACCAGAATAGGCTTTAGGTGAGGTAGCTGTACCTTTAGCCTTATTACTTCAACAGTATTTAACATGAGATCCTCTCTAAGCTTTACAGGTACTGTATGTGGTTCTGAATATAAACGGAAACACCCCCACCTCTAGCATTTCCGTCAATTCTGTAGATGTTATAACCATGTATTGTTACCACTGTATCATCAAAGGTATTACCTAAGTGAGTTTCAGAGATTGTGAGAATGTCATCTGTTACGAGCAAATGATTGTTTCATGAACCTTGTCTCTTAAACTACATATGTTAACGTGGGTTATTTTAACACTTTTCTGGGATGCTTTCATTGCTCTACTGGGAAGCGTAGCAGAAGTAGACATGCTCATGTTATTTATGTTAGTGCAGAGTGAGCTGCACACAGTGGACTTCCTACTAGGGCACAACGCCTCAGTGCTAACTCTCACGTTTTAGGGAAGACACAGATGCAGACAGTGTCGAAGTAACAAACGTTTATTACAAGAACAGGGGCAGGCACAATGACAGGTTAAGGGCAGGCAGAGGTCAATAAACCAGATCTGGAAACAGGAGACAAAGGTCTGTGAGACATGGGTTGGATTTTAGACACATGACAGTGGGATGTAAACAAAGGGTATGGGGCAACAGAAGACGAACAGCAGAGGGGCTAATGACCTTGGAGATGGGGAAAGGGCCAATAAACCATGGGGAAAGTTTGCGGGACCCAACCAAGAGTGGCAGATCCTGGGTGGACAGCCATACCTTCTGCCCGAGACGATACCGGGGTGCCAGGGTCCGCTTGTCGTTGATACCTGGAGGTGGTCTTGAAAAGGGCCGACCGGGCTCTCTTTCAGGTATGATGACAGGGGTGGACAAACATCTGGACAGAAGTTATGCCGACCTCTTCCTCTTGCTCAGGGAAGAGCGGGGGCTTATAGCCCAGGGAACACTCAAAGGGCGAGAGTCCCCTAACACGGAGGGGGGCTGAGTGGGGATGCCTAGCTTGGACGCTAGGGTAGCGTCCATAAAGCTCTTATCGGCCCCAGAATCGATGAGCACCTGGAGAGATTGACTGGTTCCCCCATAGCAAAATGACATGAAAAGGGGTGCGAGTAAGGGGAGAGGACTCTCCATCGAAGCATTCCAGGGGAGGTAAGCGGGGTTCCCAGGAAACCGGGGTGGCTGGGGAGAACACGCTGCTACCAGCCAGGTTACTGAGGAGCTGGGAGGTTACCATCATGGTAGGCTGCCTAACAGCCTGCGGAATTTGCTCCAGCAATGTGTTCAGCACTCGGTCAGGGCGTTCTGCCAAGGTCTGGAACTCTTCCATAAGACCATGTAGCAACTCCTTGTGCCTTCCGATGGTGGCTCCCTGGGAGGAGATGGTGTCGCGGAGCTGGTCCGAGTCTGCTGGGTCAGTCATGGCCAGTTTGTACTCTCACATTTTAAGGAAGACCGAGATGCAGACCGTGTCAAAGTAACAAAGGTTTATTATTAGAACAGCGGCAGGCAAAACGATAGGTCAAGAGCAGGTAGAGGTCAGTAATCCAGATCAGAGTCAAAATGTACAGAACGGCAGGCAGTTTCAGGTTCAGGGCAGGCAGAGGTCAATAATCCAGGGTGGTGTGACAAGGCAGGTAGGCACAAGGTCAGGGAAGGTAGAATGGTCAAAACCGGAAAAACTAGAAAACAGGAACTATATAAAAAGACAGGAGCAAGGGGGAAAACACTGGTAGGCTTGAAGGACAAAATGAACTGGCAACAGACAAACATGTATAAATACACTGGAGATAATGGGGAAGATCACAACTTGCAGACTTGTTTACGTGCTGCTGTGTGTTTTGTTGCTAACCTTACTTTGCTACCTGACAACTTTACGGTTTTACTTTTTAATTACCGTTAATATTTTTAGTTTTTCCCTCACTCAACTTTTTTTTCATTCAACTTTTTCACTCACTTTATCTGAACGTGGTTCGTCAAGACCTCCATCATCCGAAGCTAAGTAGTAACATTAACATGATGCCTTCTAATTGCAGTCGCTGTACTCATAATATACAGGAGAACAATTGCCTTACGGCGAGGATAGCTGTGCTACAAGCCCAGCTTCAGATGCAATCATTAGGCAAGGGTAATTTCAGTGTAGGAAAGGATGAAACAGCGTCTGTGCCATCATACACTGTTTACCAGGGGGCAGGGCTACCGATATTGTTATCCACGTCGGCACCAACAATGTTAGGATGAAACAGTCAGAGGTCTCCGGGCACTCGAACATAGCTTCAGAGTGTAAATCAGCTAGAAAGATGTGTCGGCATCAAGTAATTGTCTCTGACCGCCTCCCAGTTAGGGGGAGTGATGAGCTCTACAGCAGAGTCTCACAACTCAATCGCTGGTTGAAAACTGTTTTCTGCCCCTCCCAAAAGATGGAATTTGTAGATAATTGGCCCTCTTTTTGGAACTCACCCACAAACGGGACAAAGGAGTGTTGAGGAGTGACGGATTACATCCTAGCTGGAGGGGTGCTCTCATCTTATCTATGAATATAGATAGGGATCTAACTCCCCTAGCTCCACAATGAGATAGGGTGCAGGCCAGGCAGCAGGGTTAGCCAGCCTGCCAGCTTAGTGGAGCCTGACACAAGCACAGTCAGTGTAGTCAGCTCAGCTATCCCTGTGCCTCGACCTAGGTTGGGCAAAACTAAACATGGCGGTGTTTCCCTTAGCAATCTCACTGGAATAAAACCTCCTCCATTCCTGCCATTATTGAAAGAGATTGTGATACGTCACATCTCAAAATAGGGCTACTTAAAACCTGTTAGGGATGACGCGATGAGGTTCCGATTACAATGCCTACAGCTTCCACACGATGTCGCCAGTACTGGCATTTCATGGCTGGTTTATCCTTGGTGAGATGACGTATAGGCACTTCCTGTCTTGGGGCGCACCGGAGGAAGTTATGAAAGTGGAAAAATGGACGATGATTTCAAGACTTGCTGCTATCGAATACAGATCGCCCCGTAATCAATTTGATCGATTATTAACGTTTATTAATACCTAAAGTTGGTTTACAAAAGTAGTTTGAAGTGATTTGTAAAAGTTTATAGGCAACTTTTTTAATTTTAAAAAGTGACGTTGCGTCTTGTAAAGGTGCATTTTCCTGGATCAGACCGGTCTTCATAAAATGACATTTTGGGGATACAATGACGGATTTAATCGGGAAAAAGACCCAATTGTGATGTTTATGGGACATATAGGAGTGCCAACAAAGAATCTCGTCAAAGGTAATGAATGTTTTATATTTTATTTCTGCGTTTTGTGTAGCGCCGGCTACCGCAAAATCTTTTGTTTAGGTCTCGTTCAGGTATTTTGGGGGGTGCATGCTATCGGATAATAGCTTCTCATGCTTTCGCCGAAAAGCATTTTACAAATCTGACATGTTGGCTAGATTCACAACAAGTGTAGCTTTTAATTGAGTATCTTGCGTGTGTGTTTTAATGAAAGTTTGAGTTTTATCGAGTACTATAGGTGGCGCTCTGAAACTTCCGCTGATTTGGTTCCTGTGCAGGAACCACATCCGTAACAGGTTTTAATGTTAGATCCCTCACTTCCAAGGCAGTTATAGTCAATGAACTAATCACTGATCATAATCTTGATGTGATTGGCTTGACTGAAACATGGCTTAATTAAGCCTGATGAATTTACTGTGTTTAACGAGGCCTAACCTCCTGGTTACACTAGTGACCAAATCCCTCGCTCATCCCGCAAAGGCGGAGGTGTTGCTAACATTTACGATAGCAAATTTAAATTTACAACAAAAAAATATATGTTTTCGTCTTTTGAGCTTCTAGTCATGAAATCTTTGCAGCCTACTCACTTTTTATAGCTACTGTTTTTACAGGCCTCCTGGGCCATATACAGAGTTCCTCACTGAGTTCCCTGAATTGCTATCAGACCTTGTCGTCATAGCAGATAATATTCATTTTTTTTGTGACTTTAATATTCACATGAAAAGTCCACAGACCCACTCCAAAAGGCTTTCGGGGCCATCATTGACTCAGTGGGGTTTGTCCAACATGTCTCCGGACCTACTCACCGCCACAGTCACACTCTGGACCTAGTTTTGTCCCATTGAATAAATGTTGTAGATCTTAATGTTTTCCCTCATAATCCTGGAATATCGGACCACCATTTTATTACGTTTGCAGTTGCAACAAATAATCTGCTCAGACCCCAACCAAGGATCATCAAAAGTTGTGCTATAAATTCTCAGACAACCCAAAGATTCCTTGATGCCCTTCCAGACTCCCTCTGCCTACCCAAGGATGTCAGAGGACAAAAATCAGCTAACCACCTAACTGAGGAACTTAATTTAACCTTGTGCAATACCCTAGAGAACTAAAAACATTTGTCATAAGAAACTAGCTCCCTGGAATACCCGAGCTCTGAAGAAAGCTTCCAGAATATTGGAATGGAAATGACGCCACATCAAACTGGAAGTCTTCCGACTAGCTTGGAAACACAGTACCGTGCAGCATCGAAGAGCCCTCACTGCTACTCGATCATCCTATTTTTCCAACTTAATTGAGGAAAATAAGAACAACCCAAAATATCTTTTTGATACTGTCGCAAAGCTGACTAAAAAGCAGCATTCCCCAAGAGAGGATGGTTTTCACTTCAGCAATGATAAAATCATGAACTTCTTTGAGGAAAAGATCATGATCATTAGAAAGCAAATTACGGGCTCCTCTTTAAATCTGCATATTCCTCCAACGCTCAGTTGTCCTGAATCTGCACAACTCTGCCAAGACCAAGGGTCAAGGGTGACACTCAAGTGTTTTAGTACTATATCTCTTGACACAATGATGAAAATAATCATGGCCGCTAAACCGTCAAGCTGCATACTGTACCCTAATTCCAACTACCTACTGAAAGTGCTGCTTCCTGCACTTCGCCCTCCTATGTTGAACGTAATAAACGGCTCTCTATCCACCGGATGTGTACCAAACTCACTAAAAGAGGCAGTAATAATGTCTCTCTTGAAAAAGCCAAACGTTGACCCAGAAAATATAAAAAACTATTGGCCTATATCGAATTTCCCATTCCTCTCAAAATGTTTAGAAAAACAACTCACTGCCTTCCTGAAGACGAACAATGTATATGAAATGCTTCAGTCTGGTTTTAGACCCCATCATAGCGCTGAAACTGCACTTGTGAAGGTGGGAAATGACCTTTTAATGGCATCAGACCGAGGCTCTGCATCTGTCCTCGTGCTCCTAGACCTTAGTGCTGCTTTTGATACCATCGATCACCACATTCTTTTGGAGAGATTGGAAACCCAAATTGGTCTACACGGACAAGTTCTGGCCTGGTTTAGAGCTTATCTGTCAGAAAGATATCAGTTTGTCTCTGTGGATGGTTTGTCCTCAGACAAATCAACTGTAAATGTTGTTGTTCCTCAAGGTTCCATTTTAGGACCACTATTGTTTTCACTATATATATATTTGACCTCTTGGGGATGTCATTCGAGAACATAATGTTAACTTTCACTGCTATGCGGATGACACACAGCTGTACATTGATGAAACATGGTGAAGCCCCAAAACCATGGAATGGTCTGCCTACCCATTTGAGAGTCTCAACCTTTAAGTCTCTATTGAAGATTCATCTCTTCGGTAGGTCCTATGATTGAGTGTAGTCTGGCCCAGGAGTGTGAAGGTGAACGGAAAGGCACTGGAGCAGCGTACCGCACTTGCTGTCTCTGCCTGACCGGTTCCCCTCTCTCCACTGGGAGTCACTGCTTACTGGTGTTCTTCCATGCCGTCCCAAGGAGGGGTGCGTCACTTGAGTGGGTTGAGTCACTGATGTGGTCTTCATGTCTGGGTTGGCGCCCCCCCCTTGGGTTGTGCCGTGGCGGAGATCTTTGTGGGCTATACTCTGCCTTGTCTCAGGATGGTAAATTGGTGGTTGAAGATATCCCTCTAGTGGTGTGGGGGCTATGTGGGGTTATATCCTGCCTGTTTTGCCCTTTCTGGGGGTGTCATCGGATGGGGCCACAGTGTCTCCTGACCCCTCCTGACTCAGCCTCTAGTATTTATGCTGCAGTAGTTTATGTGTCGGGGGGCTAGGGTCTGTCTGTTATATCTGGAGTATTTCTCCTGTCTTATCCAGTGTCCCGTGTGAATTTAAGTATGTTCTCTCTAATTCTCTCTTTCTTTCTCTCTCTCGGAGGACCAGAGCCCTAGGATCATGCCTCAGGACTACCTGGCATGATGACTCCTTGCTGTCCCCAGTCCACCTGGCCATGCTGCTGCTCTAGTTTCAACTGTTCTGCCAGCGGCTATGGAACCCTGACCTGTTCACCAGACGTGCTACCTGTCCCAGACCTGCTGTTTTCAACTCTCCAGAGGCAGCAGGAGCGGTAGAGATACTCTCAATGATTGGCTATGAAAAGCCAACTGACATTTACTTCTGAGGTGCTGACCTGTTGCACCCTCGACAACTACTGTGTTTATTATTATTTGACCATGCTGGTCATTTATGAACATTTGAACATCTTGGCCATGTTACGTTATAATCTCCACCCGGCACAGCCAGAAGAGGACTGGCCACCCCTCATAGCCTGGTTCCTCTCTAAGTTTCTTCCTAGGTTTTGGCCTTTCTAGGGAGTTTTTCCTAGCCACCGTGCTTCTACACCTGCATTGCTTGCTGTTTGGGGTTTTAGGCTGGGTTTCTGTACAGCACTTTGAGATATCAGGCACATGATTACTGCATACAATAGCTGTAGGTTTTAGATTAACTGTCTTCAAAGTAATGACTCGGGACGTCGGGTTGATATTAAAGCTTCTTTTAGTAATAATACTTGTTCACATTACATTTAACAACTTTAGATTATACAGAGCAATGCAGGTAAGATGCTAGCGGAAAATCAGCTTAATCAGTTAATCACCTTGCACCTGCACATAACTGGCGCGGTATCTCTCTCATTCCTGTCGCAAGGCATTCTGGAACTTGCAGTCAAAAGCGCAATTCAATACTAACCAATACAATTACATATGTAAATAACTGTAAAGCAATATCTTTAGATACCTCTCAATGAATTAACTTAAACATTAACTCTGTAACACATTCAAGTTACAACAGTAGGATCAGCAGAGGTACAGTGCCTTGCGAAAGTATTCGGCCCCCTTGAACTTTGCGACCTTTTGCCACATTTCAGGCTTCAAACATAAAGATATAAAACTGTATTTTTTTGTGAAGAATCAACAACAAGTGGGACACAATCATGAAGTGGAACGACATTTATTGGATATTTCAAACTTTTTTAACAAATCAAAACTGAAAAATTGGGCGTGCAAAATTATTCAGCCCCCTTAAGTTAATACTTTGTAGCGCCACCTTTTGCTGCGATTACAGCTGTAAGTCGCTTGGGGTATGTCTCTATCAGTTTTGCACATCGATAGACTGAAATTTTGTCCCATTCCTCCTTGCAAAACAGCTCGAGCTCAGTGAGGTTGGATGGAGAGCATTTGTGAACAGCAGTTTTCAGTTCTTTCCACAGATTCTCGATTGGATTCAGGTCTGGACTTTGACTTGGCCATTCTAACACCTGGATATGTTTATTTTTGAACCATTCCATTGTAGATTTTGCTTTATGTTTTGGATCATTGTCTTGTTGGAAGACAAATCTCCGTCCCAGTCTCAGGTCTTTTGCAGACTCCATCAGGTTTTCTTCCAGAATGGTCCTGTATTTGGCTCCATCCATCTTCCCATCAATTTTAACCATCTTCCCTGTCCCTGCTGAAGAAAAGCAGGCCCAAACCATGATGCTGCCACCACCATGTTTGACAGTGGGGATGGTGTGTTCAGGGTGATGAGCTGTGTTGCTTTTACGCCAAACATAACGTTTTGCATTGTTGCCAAAAAGTTCAATTTTGGTTTCATCTGACCAGAGCACCTTCTTCCACATGTTTGGTGTGTCTCCCAGGTGGCTTGTGGCAAACTTTAAACGACACTTTTTATGGATATCTTTAAGAAATGGCTTTCTTCTTGCCACTCTTCCATAAAGGCCAGATTTGTGCAATATACGACTGATTGTTGTCCTATGGACAGAGTCTCCCACCTCAGCTGTAGATCTCTGCAGTTCATCCAGAGTGATCATGGGCCTCTTGGCTGCATCTCTGATCAGTTTTCTCCTTGTATGAGCTGAAAGTTTAGAGGGACGGCCAGGTCTTGGTAGATTTGCAGTGGTCTGATACTCCTTCCATTTCAATATTATCGCTTGCACAGTGCTCCTTGGGATGTTTAAAGCTTGGGAAATCTTTTTGTATCCAAATCCGGCTTTAAACTTCTTCACAACAGTATCTCGGACCTGCCTGGTGTGTTCCTTGTTCTTCATGATGCTCTCTGCGCTTTTAACGGACCTCTGAGACTATCACAGTGCAGGTGCATTTATACGGAGACTTGATTACACACAGGTGGATTGTATTTATCATCATTAGTCATTTAGGTCAACATTGGATCATTCAGAGATCCTCACTGAACTTCTGGAGAGAGTTTGCTGCACTGAAAGTAAAGGGGCTGAATAATTTTGCACGCCCAATTTTTCAGTTTTTGAATTGTTAAAAAAGTTTGAAATATCCAATAAATGTCGTTCCACTTCATGATTGTGTCCCACTTGTGGTTGAATCTTCACAAAAAATACAGTTTTATATCTTTATGTTTGAAGCCTGAAATGTGGCAAAAGGTCGCAAAGTTCAAGGGGGCCGAATACTTTCGCAAGGCACTGTATTTAGGGCAGTTAGAGGGACATACTTGAGGTTACTTACATGGTGGCTTCCAAAGCCACTGGGATAATGTACATTTGCTGAAGCATTATGGCAACTCAGCGACACAACGGTAGGGATTAATTGAGGCTGGGCTTGGGTCATTGATAAGTACTTATCTCAACACTGCCTTATAAGGCTGTGAAAGGATCCAGGAACCCAAATGATTTTCATGTATCCCCTCCTCATTATAAAACAAGATTTGTTTCCAGAAGGTATCAAAATTTCCATCAAATGTTACACCCACAGAGCTGCAATAGTCTCGTAGCCGTTTATGGAGTTAAAAGTCTACTGGGGGGAGGGCACAAGGCTAGATATTATGGTGCATTTGTTGGTGTCAAGCAGATACCCAATCAGTTCTTTGAAATCCATCTTCAGCTGTTCTGAGCTGCCCTTCATAATGTCATTGAATCCCACATTAACTTTGATATACTCAATTTCCTGATGCAGGTTTAAAATGTTTGATGTCCTGTACTCATGCTCCTGGGTAGCACAAAGTTTTTGCTCCAGGGACTGAGACATTTTTCACCATTGAACTGCCCAATACAACGGCCGGAGAAGGGGATGGATAAATCTGCTCAATCCTACTCCTCACACAATTTGTTGAACCTTTCACGGGGCCACGATCTCTCTCCCTCTCTGCTCTGATAAACATGATTCTGCAACTCTCATCTCTCCAGCGTTGCACTTCATCATTTATTTCCTTACAGAATTGCGTGAATGGTTCTGAAGGAAATGCAGCACCCCGTGATAAATTGAAATAAATTAGCTAAAGTTATAGAATTACTGCTGTCTGTTCAGAAATAAATTAAATCATTCAGAATAGCCTACTACACCATGAGAAGGCCTATAATTTAGCCACAGAGGATCAATAGCTACTTAAAACAAATTGCCTAGCTGTGGATTGTAGCCCAATAACCAGGGAATAGCCTACAGTCGGGAACGCACTACAAATCTGTCAGTGAAAAAACAGCATGCAGACAAAATATGCCTTTCGCAACATTTAAAAAATATTTGAGGGAAAACAGGTTGGAAAGCAAATGTATCCTGCTGAAAAGAGAAGACTGTATTCTGTAGGCTACCAACTTCCAAATATTGTTTTACAAAGTTAAGCAAGAGAGAGAGAGGCTTATGACGCGAGCCTGTTGGCCATCACCAGCAAGTGAGCTGCTAATCATTGGGGGAGTCCGTGAAACTGGAAAGCATTTTTAGGACTATCATTTCCTCTTCATATTGTAGACTACAATATGTGTTAACACACTATTGATGGATTCAAGACAAGGTCGTTTTTATTGATCTCAGATTCTCAGTTTGTCAGTGTCAAAGTAGCCTGCCATTTCGATCATTTGTGCAGTATTAAAAAATATTCTGCTGAAGTCTCTAGTCAGCTAAAATGACGTAGAATTGCATGAAATGTGTTAATAAAAGGCCACATTTTTCCGGACCATAGGCTACTAAACATGTTCCTCATGTGTGCAACTTCTTTAAGTGCCTCTACTCTACTGCTCTATGTCACGACGCAAACACAATGATATACATGCAATGCTTTATAATAAATGTGGTTTTTTTTGTACCTCAAAATTCCCTAGGTGACCCCCCTCTCAATCTCACTTTTTGTTCCGGCACATCCCGATTTACAAATAAAGACTGCTAAATAGCTAACTAAATAGCTAACAAAATGGCTACATGGAGATGAGCTTTTGTATTTTATTCTTATTTTTGCACTGTTTCTATGCACACTCACATGGCCCTACAAGCTACGCACACTGACAAACACACATACAAACACTCACTAAATCATTTGCTCTCGTACACATAATATGCACATACATTTATGCTGACTCTCCACACACCCACTCACATACAATCATCAAATAAGCTGCTGCTTCTCTGTTTATCATATATCCTGATGACTAGTCACCTTACCCTTATACATATCTACCTTTATCGATCCAGTGTCCATGCACATTGTAAATATGGTACTGGAACTGACCCTGTATATAGTATGCTTACTTACTTTATCATGTTTTTCTTATTTACAATTTTTTATATCTTGTGTGTTTTTGTTCTACCTTATTATTTTTAATATAACATTGTTATTGATTACTGCATTGTTGGGGTTAGAGATAGCAAGAAAGGCATTTCACTGTACTTGTGCATGTGACATTAAAACTTGAAACATTAAAGGGAAACTACACCCCAAAACTGTAATTTTTCCAAGACCTAAAAAATGGTCTCCTGATGTGGTTCAAATATTGTTGTGGACTTGGAACAGCCAATTTTGTTGTTTTTCTATTTAAAACAGTCTGATTTTGAGAGTGAAAACCTGAATAAAATTTGAAAAACAAAATGGAGGAAATGGGATTTGGGAAAAAACTAAACAGATTTTTATAAGGCCCTACATATGCGCATACACAAATATGCATACACATAATATGCATGCGTACACGAGCACACACACACCTCAACCCTGTCTATCCTCCCACACCTTTGAAGGCTCTATTTCCCCACACAGGGGTCTGATTACCAGACCATTAAAAATGCACGTAGCATGCATTAATATTTTGGAATAAAACTACTGATGTCTTTCTGGGCCCTTGGGGCCTGTGTAACAAAGACAGAAATTATTCAAGATATTATCCCCTGATCCTTACCAGCAGCCTGAAAACAACATGACCACTAAAATACAATTATCTTGCTCCAGAAGATTTCAGTGTCATTCACATATCCTTCCCTAACAAGCAAGGAGAATATTAATTAATGTCTTCACAAAAGTGACGAAATGTTATCTTTTCCTTCCCAGTTACACACTAATAGGAGTCAAACATCAAATTAATATATTCAAAGTGTGTGGTCAAAGTGTAATTTATGAGATGCACTGTCTGGATTTATTTGACGAGATGACCTAGCTGAGGGTACCAAAGTTTTTATGGGTCTTGTCCCTGTAAAAAAAACACATTTAGATGGAGGTCTGAATTGGTCAAGCTTCAGCTTTACTGCCTAACTCTATCCTGTGGATTTACACTTTATACTGTACATCTACGTACTGACTTAAGGATACCAAATTGGGTCACGAGAACACATGATGGTTTTAAAGATCGTTTGATGTAGGATATTGCTACAGTACATACTATTTATATATACTAGAGCTCAAGGCATCAAGACTAAGGCTGTCAAACAGCATTGGTCTGGACTTCCATTCTCAGAATTAGCAGACCCCGAAGATATCCCTCTCTCTTTTCCCTCCTTGCTCTCGCCCTCAATGTGCAGCATTGGCAGTTGGCATAGCGTGTGATAGTTAAACCTTCCTGTTATACCTGTTAAACCTGACATGTCCTCCCCATGCAGCCAAGGTGATCACCCCCTGGGCGGTGTACTAACACTTGTCAAAACAGAGCTGGCTGTTCCCTTCAGAGACACGAAGAGGAGGGCTTCTTTTAATCAAAAATTATTAGGACTCCTGTAATGGTCCTGTCAGGTAGTAAACTTGCTGGCTGGCATGCTTTCCTATGTTGGCCAAGATTTCTCTCCTCAGCTGCTCTCCACACTTTAGGAGGGTAGGTTTAATTGCAAACAACAAATATATTTATCAATCTTTTACCATATATGGCATTGAAATATGAGTATACCACACTACTTGACATATAATTCATTTCAAATGCCTGCTGCTGGATCTCCCAGCAAGAAATATTTTGTTTTCCGAGCCAGGTTTGCTCCCATTTGGTTCTCCCCTTGCTAGTTATTTTGTCTGGCCTGGCAGAGGTGGAATTAAGCCACCTACGGGGACGAGAGGTGGGTCATATAATAAAAGGGGACACAAAATGAAAGTTTCATTATTGATATCTTCAAAATTGGATTTGTGGATGCTATCAGTGCTTGGGGCAAGGGGTAGCAAATATACTTTTTTTCACATTTACATTTTATTTATCTAACAAGGAATGACATGCTATGCACAGACTTTATAGACTAGACATTGTTCTGTTGATATTTTTCATGAATAGATTCCTACATTTGATACACAGCACAGGAATTGCATTACACTTACACAACATCACTGACAAAGCTAACCAGTAATTTTGTATTGCTGGGTCGCTAAATCACACAAGTCGGTGTCAGAAAGTCCGTCTTTCATTTTATGTATGCACAAGTCCGTCATCTGAGGATGTTTGGTAAAAGCAGCAACTCAAAACCTAGCCTGTCACATTTAGGCAATGAAGTTAATCTCAATCAATGTCACTCATGTGTGGTGATATTACAAAAGTATGTGGACAACCCTTCAAATTAGTGGATTTGGCTATTTCAGCCACACCCGTTGCTGACAGATGTATAAAATCGAGCACACAGCCATGCAATCTCAAAAATTGGCAATAGAATTGCCCGTATTGAAAAGCTTAGTGACTTTCAATGTTGCACCGTCATAGGATGCCACCTTTCCAACAAGTCAGTTTGTCAAATTTCTGCCCTGCTATAGCTGCCCTAGTCAACTGTAAGTACTGTTATTGTGAAGTGGAAACGTCTAGAAGCAACAACGGCTCAGCCGCACCGCGGTAGGCCACACAAGCTCACAGAATGGGACTGCCAAGTGCTGAAGCGTGTAGTGCATAAAAATTGTCCGTCCTTGGTTGCAAAACTCACTGCCGAGTTCCAAACTGCCTCTGCAAGCAACGTCATCACAATAACTATTCGTTGGGAGCTTCATGAAATGGGTTTCCATGGCCGAGCAGCCGCACACAAGTCTAAGATCACCATGCGCAATGCCAGGCGTCGGCTGGAGTGGTGTAAAGCTTGCCGCCATTGGACCCTGGAGCAGTGGAAACGCGTTCTCTGGAGTGATGAATCACGCTTCACTATTTGTCAATCCGATGGATGAATCTGGATTTGGTGGATGCCAAGAGAACGCTACCTGCCCCAATGCATAGTGTAAACTGTAAAGTTTGGTGAAGGAGGAATAATTTGCTGAGGCTGTTTTTCATGGTTCAGGCCAGGCACCTTAATTCCAGTGAAGGGAAATCTTAATGCTACAGCATAAAATTACATTCTAGACAATTATGTGTAGTTTAGCGAAGGCCCTTTCCTGTTCCAGCATGATAATGCCCCCGTGTAAAAAGCGAAGGGCCATACAGAAATGGTTTGTCAAATGGTTTGTTGGCCTAATCGCCCAACATCAGTGCCCGACCTTACTAATACTCTTGTGGCTGAATGGAAGCAAGTCCCCGTGGGCAATGTTCCAACATCTAGTGGAAAGTCTTCCCAGAAGAGTGTTAAGGCTGTTATAGCAGCAAAGGGGGGACCAACTCCAAGTTGATGCCCATGATTTTGGCATGAGATGTTCGATGAACAGGTGTCTTATTTCATTTTGGTAATGCATTGTATCTCTTAAGAAATTTCACAACTTAAAAACAAACGCTCCATTCATAAACTAAAAGCCAGTGTGAAAATGGCTGGGGAGGGAATTAAAAGGAAAATTAGGAAGAAGGAGACTCACAGCTTTCAAGCTGCATGGTACAGGTCTGAATATCCATGGGGAAATTCTTCAAGTCCATAGGGCAGGACAGGATGAGAGTCAGCCTGAGATAGAAAGAGAGAGAGAAAAGAGAGAAGGGAAGTTTTAGGTGAAGGTAAAGAGCAAAGGAGAGCGTGAAAGAAGAGAATTACAACATACAGGGACAAATTAAGACAAAGAGGCAAAGGAATACAGGTAGAATCAGAAATTCGCCAAGGCAACTTTCTAGGCCCCTTACTTTTTTCAATCTTTACTAATGACATGCAAGCCAGTTTGGCTATGTATGTGGATGACTTAACACTCTACATGTCAACTATTACAGCGAGTGAAATCACTGCAACACTTAACAAAGAGCTGCAATTAGTTTCAGAATGGGTGGCAAGGAATACATTTGTCCTAAATATTTCAAAAACTAAGAGCATTTTATTCACTTATCATTCACTAAACCCTAAGCCTCAACTGAATCATGTAATAAATAATGTGGACATTTAGCAAGTGACTGCCATGGCAGCAGCTAATGGGGTCCTCAATAAATACAAATACAGATGCAAAGGGACTTTGAAATCTGATTGAAAACATAACTAATGCTATGTTGGTACCAATAGTTATGGCCTACCCCCTAGATAAACTCTACTATACATTATGGCATGATTTGTGTGCGTTTTCTCCAATTATCAAAAAAGGCAAATTGCAAAGGATGCCATGAGTTACGGTGCCATTTGGTTACAGGGCTTTGCTGTAATAGCAAACTAATTGGTAGACACGTCCTTCCCTTTATTTATTGCAGCGCTGACGCATTGAGTCTTCAAGGAGCTGTGAGGAAGAGACAGAGCTATTAGGGAGTTTGGGTTTGAAGAGAAGCTTTGTAATTACCTGCTATAATGCATTGCCCAGAGGAGCGACGAGAGCCACCAGCTCTATGCTACTCGCAGGAGCCTCCATTGCTATTGTGCTGCGATAACGTGCAATACTAGGCCCAAAAATACAATGACGAATGAGCCTTCAAAGCTTCTCTGCGTGTGTAATTTATCCTTAGCTCAGAGAGGTAGCTACGAAAATTTATTTGGACTAGTGTGTGATGACTGTTAGCGGATACATCTGCCATTGTAATCAATATGGCATGCTTAACTGCATATTTTTCAATTCCCTTCATGGGGTCATGAATGTTGATGGAGGAGAGATATATCAACTCACAGCGGTGTATGGGTTGAGGGGCTAATACAGTATATTTGTATCAAAGTTATCGTAATGAATAAATCACTGCCGCCCTCTTTGACCATAGGCAGAATTGAATTGAATAACTCAATTAGCTCCCTCTGGGATCACAGACCGAACTGCCTCTGCTCACCTGATGCTATATAGTACGCTCCCATCTTGGAATATCCGCAGCAGTTTGTTGTCAGTGGTGACCTCATGAAAGTTAGCCCCCTTCTCGTTAGCGAAGAACAGGTCAGGCTTCCAGATGGAGTCCAACATGGAGGGATCCAGGTCCAAGGAGTTGTCCGGGTACTCCTGGTAAGCCAATCGGGGATCGTTCCATTTTTGCCGTAGGAACACATTGAGCCTGTAGTCCTGTGGATTGACCAAGAAATTGACTCATTGGCTCTTTCTCAATTAATCTTTTCTCGATTCTTTGCATCGCATCCTCTTTCCTCGCCTCCTCCTCAAAACGCATAGGAGAAGATGTCAGAAGGGATGAACTTTGGGCCTTCTCCTTGAATGCCGTTGAGAAGTAGGCGAGGTGATGGGATGTGAGGAATTGCAGAAGATACATCGAGGTTGAGCCATGATACTGTTGCCAGGTTTCAATTATTTAAATATCATGTTTTGTTCATGATAGTCTGTCTAAGAAGTGCAAAGTCTGATTAAATGAAAACCTTTACTGTTGTTAATTATACAAAAGCCAATGCGACAAAGGGAAGCTTATTTTCAATTAGTTCTTTGAAATGTAGGGTGTATTTATACTTCGAAAATAATGTGTATCTTGATCAGACTGATTTGAATTATTTATTTTTAGTATTTCCTTTAGGGGTAGGTTATCTTTAATATTGCAGATAGATTGTCAATGAAATTGTCTGCATCACATCCAGTCCCTCATATATTCTTTGCAAATATAGGCCATATATATATATATATATGTATATATAAACATACATATACATATACATACCTACACGTACACATATAAATACTTATAAATAAATATCTTCAAAAATATATATTTCCTTTATTACCCTCCAACCCTAAAACCCCTCCCCCAATTGGAGCAAACTAGTGAACAACAAACCTTAGGCCTTTATTTCCAGCTTATTCATACTATATACATTTTATGGTCACAGTCTATTTTACAATAGTTCCATTTTGTTTGTTTTTACTCCTGTCCTTCCTCTACCCTCAACCTCTCCCATCTATTTCTGATGTCCATTCTGTTTGATTTCTATTTGCCATATCTTTCAAACTGTGCTCTTTCAAAAAAGGTCTTAACCGTTCAAAAGTTTGGGGTCACTTAGAAATGTCCTTGTTTTTGAAAGAAAAGCAACTTTTTTGTCCATTAAAACAACATCAAATTGATCAGAAATATTTTTAAGTTCCTCGGCTTACACATCACGGACAAACTGAAATGTTTCACCCACACAGACAGCGTGGTGAAGAAGCCGCAACAGCTCCTCTTCAACCTCAGGAGACTGAAGAAATTTGGCTTGTCACCAAAAACACCCGTAAACTTTTACAGATGCACAATCGAGAGCATCCTGTCGGGCTGTATAACCGCCTGGTATGGCAACTGCTCCGCCCACAACCGCAAGGCTCTCCAGAGGGTAGTGAAGTCTGCACAACACATCACCGGGGGCAAACTACCTGCCTTCCAGGACACCTACACCACCCGATGTCACAGGAAGGCCAAAAAGATCATCAAGGACAACAACCACCCGAGCCACTGCCTGTTCACCCCGCTATCATCCAGAAGGCAAGGTCAGTACAGGTGCATCAAAGTGGGAACCGAGAGACTGAAAAACAGCTTCTATCTCAAGGCCATCATCAATAACATTGAGTGGCTGCTGCCAACATACTGACTCAAATCTCTAGCCACTTTAATAATTCAAAATTGGATGTAATAAATGAATATCACTAGTCACTTTAAACAATGCCACTTTTTATAATGTTTACATACCCTACATTACTCATCTCATATGTATATATTGTACTATACCATCTACTGCATCTTGCCTATGCCATTCGGCCATCGCTCATCCATATATTTACATGTACATATTCTTATTCATTCCTTTACACTTGTGTGTATAAGGTAGTTGTTGTGAAATTGTTAGATTACTTGTTAGATATTACTGCATGGACAGAACTAGATGCACAAGCATTTCGCTACGCTCGCATTAACATCTGCTAACCATGTGAATCAAATTTGATTTGATTTGAAATACAGTGTAGACATTGTTAATGTTGTAAATTACTATTGTAGCTGGAAACAGCTGATTGTTTATGGAATATCTACATAGCAGAGGCCCATTATCAGCAACCATCACTCCTGCGTTCCAATGACACGTTGTGTTAGCTAATCCAAGTTGATCATTTTGAAAGGCTAATTGATCATTAGAAAATCCTTTTGCAATTATGTTAGCACAGCTGAAAACTGTTGTTCTGATTAAAGAAGCAATAAAACTGGCCTTTAGACTAGTTGGAGCATCAGCATTTGTGGGTTCGATTACAGGCTTAAAATGGCCAGAAACAAAGACCTTGCTTCTGAAACTCGTCAGTCTATTCTTGTTCTGAGAAATGAAGGCTATTCCATGTGAGATATTGCCAAGAAACTGAAGCTCTCGTACACTGCTGTGTACTACTCGCTTCACAGAACAGCACAAACTGACTCTAACCAGAATAGAAAGAGGAGAGAGAGGCCTTGGTGGTTGAAGATATCCCTCTAGTGGTGTGGGGGTTAGTGGTGTGGGGGCTGTGCTTTGGCAAAGTGGGTGGGGTTAATATCCTTCCTGTTTGGCCCTGTCCGGGGGTGTCCTCGGATGGGGCCACAGTGTCTCCTGACCCCTCCTGTCTCAGCCTCCAGTATTTATGCTGCAGTAGTTTATGTGTCGGGGGGCTAGGGTCAGTTTGTTATATCTGGAGTACTTCTCCTGTCCTATTCGGTGTCCTGTGTGAATCTAAGTGTGCGTTCTCTAATTCTCTCCTTCTCTCTTTCTTTCTCTCTCTCGGAGGACCTGAGCCCTAGGACCATGCCCCAGGACTACCTGACATGATGACTCCTTGCTGTCCCCAGTACACCTGGCCGTGCTGCTGCTCCAGTTTCAACTGTTCTGCCTTATTATTATTCGACTGTGCTGGTCATTTATGAACATTTGAACATCTTGGCCATGTTCTGTTAAAATCTCCACCCGGCACAGCCAGAAGAGGACTGGCCACCCCACATATGCTCTCTCTAATTCTCTCTTTCTTTCTCTCGGAGGACCTGAGCCCTAGGACCATGCCCCAGGACTACCTGACATGATGACTCCTTGCTGTCCCTAGTCCATCTGACCGTGCTGCTGCTCCAGTTTCAACTGTTCTGCCTTATTATTATACGACCATGCTGGTCATTTATGAACTTTTGAACATCTTGGCCATGTTCTGTTATAATCTCCACCCGGCACAGCCAGAAGAGGACTGGCCACCCCACATAGCCTGGTTCCTCTCTAGGTTTCTTTCTAGGTTTTGGCCTTTCTAGGACGTTTTTCCTAGCCACCGTGCTTCTACACCTGCATTGCTTGCTGTTTGGGGTTTTAGGCTGGGTTTCTGTACAGCACTTTGAGATATCAGCTGATGTACAAAGGGCTATATAAATACGTTTGATTGGATTTGAACTGAGCAAGAGGACAAGTACATTAGAGTCTCTACACTGCCCGCATTGCATCACTTCCAATGGCAGCATGCAAACTCAAGAATCGCCGAGGTTCAATTCTTGAAGGCTGATTCGCGTGTTCATTCTACCTTGTGAATGAAAATAATGAGGGAAAAAAATGTAGATTTCAATAGGTTTTTGGTGTAGCAGGTAAAACGTCACATTGACACATTGCTGGTGGCAACGTGTGTACTGTAGCAGACTTGTTAGCATGGGATGTTAATTGCTTAATTATCTCAGAAACCACACCTGTGTGGAAGCACCTGCTTTCAATATACGTTGTACCCCTCATTTACTCAAGTGCTTCCTTTATTTTAGCAGTTATCTGTAGTGCAGGCTGAGGTACCAGATTCTGGCTTAATCCAAGTATTGTTCAGTGCCTGTTGAAATGACAAATATCAGCTTTGTGGGAAGCTAAATTAACAGCTATTTTGAAATTGGGTCGACAAAAAGTACATGTCCTCATTTAGTCACTGTAGATATTCAAGTAAATAATTCTAGTAAATGCTCATGGTAATGAGAGACTCTTTGGCTGTGTTCTTCCCTGGCAGTTTTCAACTGTATGTCTCCGTTCCCATGAGGTATCACAAATACACTAAGGACAGCACAACAAACACTGGGCCACAGCATCCAGTGACATCATTATAGTGTCCTCTCTGTCCACGCTGAACTAACCTGGGGTCAAGTCCTCAGGGCCCAAATATATTTTAACAGCTCACTGCTACAATCTACTGACCAAGCACTTTCCCCAATTCTTCATTTTAATTGCAGAGTGGACTGTTCATTATCAGAACATCACTGACCCACTGTTCTCTGAAGATTGCTCTGATAGGCTCGAGGAAATAAAGGGAGAGAGGTGAGGGAATTGCTCCAATGCTGAGCAGGCCAAAGGTTAGGAATGAACGGGTATTATATTAACTGGAGGAGAGCGTTCAGATTTCTCTTTTGTAAATTCTGGGATTTAGCTAGTGTAAACCTGCTCAAATATGATCCTTATCGAGGTAATTCATGATTATACTGAAAAACGAGACTGGCTTAGGGTTATCATGATTCCTGGATAATTATGGTATTTTGTTTAATGTGCATATTCATTTCAACATTTCATTTCACCTTCCTTTTTTATAGGTTTGTGTCTGAGATGAATCTCTTTTGCAAGAGAGACCTGTTCCGGACAGCAGTAGTCGGCAACATATTAAATTATTAAGCTTGAAAATGTATGGATTCCAATTCCAGGACGTTAATTGACTACGGAAATTCAATGAACTCATTTGACTTTTCTCAGACGTGTTTTCTCACCATAGTCGTTTCTGTGATGGACCCAAAGCTGTTGATGAAGATATTGCAGGTGACATTCACAGGCGGACCTGAAAAAGAACCAAAATAAAATCCTTTCACTGTTTTGACCTGCTGTAAAAAGGTTTCAGAAAGATTATTTTTTAAATATTTGACTGACACTGGTTTTTGTATGTGCAAGAAGTGGAGAGTGTCTTGTTGTCACCTCTATGATGTTGAGCAAGTATGAAATGTGTACGACACTATTGTAGATGGGTTATGGTGGGGAACGACTGCTGTAGTAGTGTGTACTGATTCCAGTGGCTCTCTAGTACGGAATACTGTGTCTCTCCTGTCGCTTTACAAGTTGAAAAACTAGGCATGAATCACTTTGTTTAACTTTTCAACAGAGAACTAGGCTAACAAAAAATGCATCACATTGGTATATGGAATTCTAAGTTAGGCAACCACATGGAATGTGCAGTTCCAAGCTTCCTATCCATTTCTACAGGTAAGTCCTGTCTTACTTTTTTTTTACCGGTGGCTGTCTGCTTGCATTAATTTAGTGAAGTTTCAGTATTTTTTATGGGAGCTGTGGCCTACTTCTGAACATACTTCTTGACGTACCTTTGAAGTTGGGTCTGATGCGAGCGTCATAGCCAGACCTTTTCCCCATGAGCTTGTCCAGGAAGTCAGACGGCGACTGCGAGGAGGGGACTGTCCTACTGGGGGACTTTATCTCCTCTTTACAGGAGCCCAGTCTGAAGAAAGACAAAAACAAAGACAAAGAAAGAGAGGAGAGAAAGCGAGGGAGGAAGAAGCAATAGTTAGGAAACAAGAAACTTTGACCGGTATCAGTGGAATACATAGGGAGAGAACAACAAGGATTTAAATGACTTTTGCACAGCCACCCCCGAAAACCCATCTAATTTCTCATGATGTTCGGGACATATTGTGTTTAATAGAACCTACCCACTGGGAACACACTGGTTGTTTCAACGTAATTTATCAACATATTGCGATGTCGAATCAACATGGAAAATACATTGGATTTGAAAAAATAAATCAACCAGTACTGTTGTCATCTCACTTCAACCAATGTTTCAAACATTGAAATTAGGGTAATACTTCAACTTAAATACGTGGACTTAACTTGACTAACAGGATGTTACATCAATCTATACTGTAAAATACAAACGCAAGATGCAACAATTTCTAAGATTTCACTGATTTACAGTTCATATCAGTCAATTATAATACAGTTATTCGGCCCTAATCAATAGATTTCACATGTCTGAGAATTGGTCACAGACACCTTAAAAGAAATGGATCTCAGGATATCGTCACGGTATTTCTGTCCATTATAATTGCCATCGATAGAATGCAATTGTGTTCGATGTCCGTAGCTTATGCCTGCCCATACCATAATCTCACCACTACCATGGGGGCACTCGGTTCACAACATTGACATCAGCAAACCGCATGCCCATGTAACAGTATAACTTTAGACCGTCCCCTCGCCCATACCCGGGCGCGAACCAGGGACCCTCTGCACACATCAACAGCAGTCACCCACAAAGCATCGTTACCCATCGCTCCACAAAAGCCACAGCTCTTGCAGAGCAAGGGGAACCACTACTTCAAGGTCTCAGAGCAAGTGACGTCACCGATTGAAACGCTATTTAGCACGCACCACCGCTAACTAGCTAGCCGTTTCACATCCGTTACATCCACACAACCCCATGCACGTGGTCTGCGTTTGTGAGGCCGGTTGAACGTTCTGGCAAGTTCTTAAAATGACGTTGGATGCGTTCTGGTAGAGAAATTCAACATTCAATTCAAGCTCTGGTAGACATTCCTGCAGTCAGCATGCCAATTGCATGCTCCCTTTAAAACTTGCCACATCTGTGGCATTGTTTTGTGTGACAGAATTGCACATTTTAGAATGGCTTTTTATTGTCCCCAGCACAATGTGCAACTGTGTAATGATCATGCTGTTTAATCAGCTTCTTGATATGCCACCTGTCAGGTGGATGGATTATCTTGGCAAAGGAGAAATGCTCAAAATTTGTGCAAAAAATTTAGAGAAATACTGTTTTTGTTGCTTATGGAAAATTTTGGGGATCTTTTATTTCAGATCATGAAACATGGGACCAACACTTTAAATATTTTTGTTCAGTAAAAGTTCAACATAATTATCAGAACTATGTATGCGCTGAAATTGTGTTAAATTACACAAGTAAATATATTTCTCTGCCCTCAACCGAATGACTCTCCAGAGGGTGGTGCCCAACACATTACTGGGGGCACGCTGCCTGCAGCAACCGGTGTCAACGGAAGGCCAAGAAGAACATTAAAGACCTCTGCCACCTGAGCCATGGACTGTTCACTCGGCGACCGTCCGACAGACGGAGACAGTACAGGTGCTAAGACCGAGAGACTAAAAATCAACTTCTAATACCATGCCATCAGACTATTGAATAGCCATCACTAGCAGTCTACCAGGTGATGCACACTCACTCACACAAAACACACACACAAGTTATCACACACACACACCTTATACTCACAAACACACGCACATACACACACACTCACAGACACACTCACACACACAGTACAAGATGCTGTCCCATTCTATAGAGACAATCAACCACCGGTCACTGTGGTTCACTGTTTATACACACTGCATATGTATTTCTACACTGGATTCTTGACATAGCTGACTCTAATAAATCTACTGCTATTACATATAATTCTTAGCTGATCTTACTGTATATAAATTGAGTATAGGTTGGCAGGTTCATTCCGCCGTTCTTGATTTCTTGTATTCTTTTTTTTCTTGCATTTTTTTGGTTTGACATTTTGCTGCATTGTTAGGACACAGAGGTCACAGCTGAAAATGGTAGAATACCACTACTCTAACTTTTCTTACACAATAGCGGTGCGTGGGTAAATTCACTGCGGAAGACAAGCCAGAGAAAAGCCATATTACAACAGTATGTGTTGTGATAATTGCATAGTTTGCTCCATAACCTGTTAGTTCATATGAATTGTGACCATGATAAATAATGTAGGCCTAAGGCCAAGACAATAAGAAGACACAGTGGCAGAATAAATTCAGCCACATCTTTGTTTCATCACAAAACCAGAAATCAACCTCTGTCCAGTAAAGTCCCCAAAGCATATTGCATGTAACAAACAGTTACATGACCTACAGCATTGTCAAGCAAGTTCATGTTACCAACATTTTCTCACTATTCTCTCACTACTACAGAGAGTTACCGCAAGTCGCAAAGAAATCAGGAGCTACACGCCACAGGAGTCGCTACAACGCGATGGGAAAAGGACATCCCGGCCGGCCAAACCCTCCCCTAACTTGGACGACGCTGGGCCAATTGTGCTTCGCCTCATGGGTCTACCGGTCGTGGCAGGCACGGGTCTCAAACCAACATCTGTAGCAATGCAGTTTGCACTGCGATGCAGTGTCTTAGACTGCTCTGCCACTTGGCAGGCTCCATCCACAAAGTTTTTAATGCTTATCAATTGAATTGCACAAAGTATCAAAATAATAAAATACTACACAGGACTCTTAAAGAATTTCATTTAAATGTTAATTGTATTTTTTTAACACAAAAATAATGAGAAAATATGGAAAAATCCATTTCAATTATTATACATTTCAATTATGAAATGTTAATTACATAGAGCAGCCAGTGTAATCATCTGCCAGAGAGTAGCCCCAATCGGCCCGAGCCCCAAGTAATACATTTGGGCCAGATAACTCACACTGGAATCGGCCCGAGCTCAATCCCCCATCCTAGGCATAAGTAATACCGCCCGAAGGCGGCCCAGGTTCGGGCCACATGATGTCAGCCGAGTTTGACTCTCAGCCGAGTGCCCTGACTCTCAGCAGGAATCGGCCCAGATCCACTGTGCTAGCTGGGTTGTGCCTGTATCCACATTCAATCTAGTATCCCTAGAGAATTGATGTTGATCATCTGTTGTTGTCTGCTTGATTTACAACAGGGTCTCATTCGTTTTATCAGAGAAAGTATTAAGGTAATATGTTCACGTTTCCATATGTTTTTGTACCTCGGATTGGACACCTAGTCTACTGTGCATAATTTAGTAGGATAGACTATTGTGCAACACCCAACGCTATTCCTATGAATTATTCTGGATATAATGACAACAGATTACATAGCCTAGTGGGCTTATTCACAAAATTATCTGGTAATGAAATAACATGATATATACAATTTTAAACAATACAAGGGGCTTGAAGTAGCCTCCATGAATATGGAGCTCAGAAATTAAATTACTGGAATAGGCCTACCTTGAAAATCAGACATTTCCTCAATTTGGTGCTTGAAACGTTTTTGTAATTATTGTTAACAATTTCTAAGTCTTCCTGCTTCCTTATAATTTTTCTGTGATTTAATTTTGTTTTCGTTTGTTTCCTGCGCTTCAATTGAAGAGTGTTGCACTACTCTGTTGCGGTAAAACTATTTGCAGTTATTATGAGGATGACAACATTTGTTGGCTTCATCTTGGCTTTCAAATCTTTCCAATAAAAAAGGAACCTGGTTTTTGGTTACTTTATCATTATAAAAACTGCGATGGTGAGATTAAAATGGTGAGATTAATGCTTACGTTGTTGGCTTTATTATGTGTCTCTGCTTCGGGCCACTTAGGCTACAGAACAATTGCCATGCATGCATCCAATCTGTTTAGTAAGGCAATGTCCACATTATACCCACATATTTTACAATGTAATAATCATTTTGATATCAATGCATGGCCTAAGAAATGTATTATTCTGAAATTGGTAATGGCCTACCTTTTTTTATCTCAATATTATTGAAAATTACAATGAAGTGCTTGAAAAAGTCCCTGAAAGTCCTTGAACACATTGAGTTTTGGGCCAATTTGCATATATTAACTTTTATTCCTCTAAGTACATGTGCATGTGCATCCTTTTTATTTTAGTTTCAAACCATTTAGAAATGTTGATCCCAATTTCACACATCGGCCTCATTATTCATAGAAAGACCCATATGAAGGATGGTTGGTTGATTTCAAATTTAATCTACAAGTTATGTTGTATTCACTTCTCCATCTTAACCAAAAATCTAATTTGAAGAGAAGGACTAAATCAAATCAAGCTTTATTGCAGTGCCTTCAGAAAATGTTCTTACCCCTTGACATTTTCCACAGCCTGAATTTATTGATTAAATTGATTAAATGTATTGTTCTCTCACCCATCTACACAAAATACCCCATAATCACGAAGTGAAAACAGTTTTAGCAAAAAAATAAACATGAAATACGGAAATATCTCATTTACATAAGTACTCACACCCCTGTAGAAGCACCTTAGGCAGCGATTAGAGCTGGGAGTCTTTCTGGCTAAGAGTATTCCACACCTGGATTGTGCAACAAATGCCCATTATTCTTTTCAAAATGATTCAAGCTCTGTCAAATTGTTGATCATTGCTATACAACCATTTTCAGGTCTTGCCATAGATTTTGAAGTAAATTTAAGTCAAAACTGTAACTCGACTACTCAGAAACATTGTTCTGTGTAGATTTTGCCTTGCATTTTAGGTTATTGTCCTGCTGAAAGGTGAATTAAACCAGGTTTTCCTCTGGGATTTTTCCTGTCCTTAGCTCCATTCCGTTTATTTTTTATCCTGAAAAACTTCCCAGTCCTTAATGATTAAAAGCATACCCATAACATGATGCAGCCCCCATTATGCAGCCACCGCTATACTCTGTCAATTAGGTTAGTACTGTGGAGTAATTACAATGTGTTGATCCGTCTTCAGTTCTCCCCTATCACAGCCATTAAACTCTGTCACTGCTTTAAAGTCACCTTTGGCCTCATGGTGAAATCCCTGAGTGGTTTCCTTCCTTACTGGAAACTGAGTTAGTAAGGATGCCTGTATCTTTGTAGGGTGTACACCATCCAAAGTGCAATTAATAACTTCACCATGCTTCACTGGAACGAGCTGCAAAAAAAACACTCAAACTGGACCGTTTTATCTCCATCTTCTTTCAAAGACTCGGTCATAAACACTCTTACTGACAGTTGTGGCTGCTTCCCGTGACGTATTGTTGTACCGTGTTTTGTGCTGCTACCATGTTGTGCTGCTGCCATGTTGTGTTGCTGCCATGCTGTGTTTTCATGTGTTGCTGCCATTCTATGTTGTTGTCTTAGGTCTCTTTATGTAGTGTTGTGGTGTCTCTCTTGTCGTGATGTGTGTTTTGTCTTATATTGTTATTACATTTTTGATTTTTAATCCCCCGTCCCCGCAGGTCGCCATTTGCCTTTTGGTAGGCCGTCATTGTGAATAAGAATTTGTTCTTAACTGACTTGCCTAATTAAATAAAGGTTAAATAAAATTTAAAAAAACAATTATTCAGTGTCTGCTTTACTACTTCACTACCATTACTGATCTACCAATAGGTGCCCTTCTTTGCGAGGCATTTGTCTATGTGGTTGAATCTGTATTTGAAGTTCACTGCTTGGCTGAAGGACCTTGTATGTGTGAGTAACAGAGATGAGGTATTCATTCAAAAACCTTACAGATACTTGTATGTGTAAGTAACAGAGATGAGGTATTCATTCAAAAATAATGTTAAACACTATTGCACACAGAGGGAATCCATGCAACTTATTATGTGACTTGCTAAGCACTTTTTTAACTCCTGAACCTATTTAGGCTTGCCTTAACAAAGGGGTTTCAGATTTGAGGAACATTATTCCCTTTGGCATCATGTGTGTAGGCCAGTGACAACAATGTTATCCATTTTTAATTCAGCCTGTAACACAACAAAATGTGGAAAAAGTGAAGTTGTTTGAATACTTTCTGAAGGCACTGTATATTATGAAAAACATGATTTTGGTGCAGTATCCTATTTATAAGGCTAATGGTAACTACTTTTAAACTTCCAAAGATCCAATCAACCATGGACGAATAATGGTATGTATAACTAGCTTCACGTTGAAATGATGGTTTCCTTTTGGCAAATCAGATGTCAATGAGGCCTACATCAACCCAACCTCACTCAGCATTTACTTTCATTTACCTTCAACATGTTAGTCGGGTTAATAATAAAAAATGGGATGTAATAAATGTATCACTAGTCACTTTAAACAATGCCACTTTATATAATGTTTACATACCCAACATTACTCATCTCATATGTATATACTGCACTCCGTTCGGCCATCGCTCATCCATATATTTACATGTACATATTCTTATTCATTCCTTTACAATTGTGTGTATAAGGTAGTTGTTGTGAAATTGTTAGATTACTTGTTAGATATTACTGCATGGTCGGAACTAGAAGCACAAGCATTTTGCTACACTCACATTAACATCTGCTAACCATGTGTTTGTCACCAATCAAATTTGATTTGATTTGAAATACAGTGTAGACATTGTTAATGTTGTAAATGACTATTGTAGCTGGAAGCAGCTGATTGTTTATGGAATATCTATTATGGAAAATCAAATTTGATTTGATTTGATTTAAACTTCAACTTAAATACGTTGACTTAAAGTTGCTAGAGATTTGAGTCCGTATGTTGGCAGCAGCCACTCAATGTTAGTGATGGCTGTTTAACAGTCTGATGGCCTTGAGATAGAAGCTGCTTTTCAGTCTCTCGGTCCCAGCTTTGATGCAACTGTACTGACCTCGCCTTCTGGATGATAATGGGGTGAACAGGCAGTGGCTCGGGTGGTTGTTGTCCTTGATGATCTTTTTGGCCTTCCTGTGACGGGTGGTGGGTGGTGTAGGTGTCTTGGAGGGAAGATAGTTTTCCCCCGGTGATGTGTTGTGCAGACCTCACAACCCTCTGGAGAGCCTTGCGGTTGTGGGCAGAGCAGTTGCTGTACCAGGCGGTGATACAGCCCGACAGGATACTCTCGATTGTACATCTGTAAAAGTCTGTGAGTGTTTTTGGTGACAAGCTGAATTTCTTCAGCCTCCTGAGGTTGAAGAAGCGCTGCCTTCTTCACCACGCTGTCTGTGTGGGTGGACCATTTCAGTTTGCTCCCTCTGCTGTTTCCTGAAGTTCAAGATCATCTCTTTTGTTTTGTTGACGTTGAGTGTGAGGTTGTTTTCCTGACACCACACTCCGAGGGCCGTCACCTCCTCCCTGTAAGTCCCTCTCGTCGTTGTTGGTAATCAAGCCTACCACTGTAGTGTCATCTGCAAACTTGATGATTGAGTTGGAGGCTTGCATGGCCGCGCAGTCACGGGTGAACAGGGAGTACAGGAGAGGGCTGAGAATGCACCCTTGTGGGGCCCCAGTGTTGAGGATCAGCGAGTTGGAGATGTTGTTTCCTACCCTCACCACCTGGGGGTGGCCCATCAGAAAGTCCAGGACCCAGTTGCACAGGGAGGGGTCAAGACCCAGGGTCTCGAAATTAATGACAAGTTTGGAGGGTACTATGGTGTTAAATGCTAAGCTGTAGTCGATGAACAGCATTCTTACATAGGTATTCCTCTTGTCCAGATGGGTTAGGGCAGTGTGCAGTGTGATTGTGTCGTCTGTGGACCTATTGGGGCAGTAAATAAATTGGAGTGAGTCTTTAATATGTCTGTAAACACACCAGCTAGCTGGTCTGCACATGCTCTGAGGACGTGGCTAGGGATGTAGTCTGGGCCTGCAGCATTGTGAGGGTTAACACGTTTAAATGTTTGACTCACGTTGGCTGTGGTGAAGGAGAGCCCACAGGTTTTGGTAGCGGGCTGTGTCGGTGGCACTGTATTGTCTTCAATGCGAGTGAAGAAGTTGTGTAATTTGCCTGGGAGCAAGACATCGGGGTCCGCGGCGGGGCTGGTTTTCTTTTTGTAGTCCGTGATTGACTGTAGACCCTGCCACATTTCTCTCGTGTCTGAGCCATTGAATTGCAACTCTACTTTGTCTCTATACTGACGCTTAGCTTGTTTGATTGCCTTGCGGAGGGAATAGCTACACTGTTTGTATTCCGTCATGTTTCCCGATCGCCTTGCCATGATTAAAAGCAGTGGTTTGCGCTTTCAGTTTTGCGCAAATGCTGCCATCAATCCACGGTTTCTGGTTGGGGAAGGTTTTAATAGTCGCGGGTGGTACAACATCACCAAAGCACTTGCTAATAAACTCACTCACCGAATCAGCGTATACATCAATGTTGTTGTTCGACGCTATCCGGAACATATCCCAGTACATGTGATCGAAGCAATCTTGAAGCGTGGAATCAGATTGAACGGACCAGCGTTGAACAGACTTGATCACGGATGTTTCCTGTTTAAGTTTGTGTCTATAGGCTGGGAGCAACAAAATGTAGTCGTGGTCAGATTTGCCGGAAGGAGGGTGAGGGATGGCATTGTATGCGTCGCGGAAGTTAGAATTTTCTCAGCCCGGGTCGCGCATTCGTTATGCTGATAAAATTTAGGGAGCCTTGTTTTCAGACCCTAATTTCAATGTTTACAACGCTGGCCGAAATGAGAGGAAAACAGTACTGGTTGATTACTTTTTAAAATCCAATGTATTTCACATATAGATTCCATGTCACAATACGTTGACAAATTACATTAAAACAATGTTGATTCAGTCAGTTTGTGCCCAGCGGGTAACTACAGTGAGGCCGCAATGTACCTCCACAGCCAACCCCACCTCCTCTCTCACTGTGTACTCCTGCCTGGTTTAGCAGAAGTGGGGCCTGACAGATTGATGGCTCTATTGAAATGCTGTGAATGTCACACCAGGGGAGGAAGGCTTTGATTCCGGCTCCAGCATGGCTTGCAGTCTGCCACTGACAGGCACGATAGGCCAAAGAGAGAATAGAGGGGGAGAGAGCGGTTTCGGAGCCCACAGGCCCTGGCTTGTGTGATGGATCTCTCCTGGCTGGCGTGCCGCTGATTTCTCCCCATGCTTTTGATGCAATTGTTAGAGGATCGGTCATGACCCGGGATCCCTCCTGTGAAGTATGGACGACTATCCCACCCCAATTCCCTCCCTGAGGCTCCCTGTGTGCTGTCTGGCCTGTGTAACCTGGGTCGTGAATATCCAAACAGACTGATCACAAAGTCTCTGAACTCTACTTGTCTGCTGCTGCTGAGTCCCATAGACTCTTTGAAGCTTTCAAGCACACAGGGTTGGGACCGACTAGTGTTCAAACCCTTTAATTAATATGGAGTTGTTCCCCCTTTTGCTGCTATAACAGCCTCCACTCTTCTGGGGAGGCTTTCCACAAGACGTTGGAACATTGCTGCTGGGACTTCCATTCAGCCACGCGCATTAGTGAGGTCGAGCACTGATATTGGGCGATTAGGCATGGCTCGCAGTCTTCGTTTCAAAGATGTTTCGATGGGATTGAGGGTTGCCCGTCAGTCAAGTTCTTCCACACCGATCTCTACAAACCATTTTTGTATGGACCTCGCTTTGTGTATAGGGACATTGTCATGCTGAAACAGGAAAGGGCCTTCCCCAAACTGTTGCCACAAAGTTGGAAGCACAGAATCATCTAGAATGTAAATGTAGGGTGTAAAGTTAATATTTCCCTGTTCTGGAACTAAGGAGCCAGACCATTATTCCTCCTTCACCAAACTTCACCACTCCAGCCGACAATTGGAATTGCGCATGGTGATCTTAGGCTTGTGTGCGTGCGGCTGCTCAGCTATGGAAACCCATTTCATGAAGCTCCCGACGAACAGTTCTTGTGCTCAAGTTGCTTGCAGAGGCAGTTTGGAACTTGGTAGTAAGTGTTGCAACCGAGGACAGACGATATTTACATGCTTCAGCAGTTGGCGGTCCCGTTCTGTGAGCTTGTGTGAGCCTTTGCTGCTCCTAGATGTTTCCACGTCACAATAACAGCACTTACAGTTGACAGAAGCAGCTCTTGCAGGGCAGATATTTGACGAACTGACTTGTTGGAAAGGTGGCATCCTATGACAGTGCCACGTTGAAAGTCACTGAGCACTTCTATAAGGCCTTTCTACTGCCAATGTTTGTCTATGGAGACTGCATGGCTGTGTGCTCGTTTCGTCAAATCCACTAATTTGAAGGGGTGTCCACATACCTTTGTAAATACAGTACCAGTCAAAAGTATTGACACATTGAAGGGTTTCTCATAATTTTTTTACTATTTTCTACATTGTAGAATAATAGTGAAGACATCAAAACTATGAAATAACACATATGGAATCATGCAGTAGCCAAAAAAGTGTTAAACAAATCCAAATATATTTAGATTTTCGATTCTTCAAAGAGCCACTCTAAACGGCTCTCTATCCACCGGATGTGTACCAAACTCACTAAAAGTGGCAGTAAAAAAGCCTCTCTTGAAAAAGCCAAACCTTGACCCAGAAAATACTTAAAAAACTAAATCTGCTTATAACGAATCCACCATTCCTCTCAAATTTTTTTTTGAAAAAGCTGTTGCGCAGCAATTCACTGCCTTCCTGAAGACAAACAATGTATACGAAATGCTTCAGTCTGGTTTTAGACCCCATCATAGCACTGAGACTGCACTTGTGAAGGTGGTAAATTACCTTTTAATGGCGTCAGACCGAGGCTCTGCATCTGTCCTCGTGCTCCTAGACCTTAGTGCTGATTTTGATACCATCGATCACCAAATTCTTTTGTGGTCTACAAGGACACGTTCTGGCCTGGTTTAGATCTTATCTGTCGGAAAGATATCAGTTTTTCTCTGTGAATGGTTTGTCCTCTGACAAATCAACTGTAAATTTCGGGGTTCCTCAAGGTTCTGTTTTAGGACCACTATTGTTTTCACTATATATTTTACCTCTTGGGGATGTCATTCGAAAACATAATGTTAACTGTCACTGCTAAGCGGATGACACACAGCTGTACATTTCAATGAAACATTGTGAAGCCCCAAAATTGCCCTCGCTAGAAGCCTGTGTTTCAGACATAAGGAAGTGGATGGCTGCAAGCTTTCTACTTTTAAACACAAAATGGAGATGCTTGTTCCAGGTCCCAAGAAACAAAGAGATCTTCTGTTGAATCTGACAATTAATCTTGATGGTTGTACAGACGTCTCAAATAAAACTGTGAAGTATCTCAGGGTTACTCTGGACCCTGATCTCTCTTTTGACGAACATATCAAGACTGTTTCAAGGACATCTTTTTTCCATCTACGTAACATAAAAAAAATCAGAAATGTTCTTTTAAAAAATGATGCAGAAAAATGTATCCATGCTTTTGTTACTTCTAGGTTAGACTACTAGGTTAGTGCTAAATACGGCTGCTAGAATCCTGACTAGAACCAAAAAATGTGATCATATTACTCCAGCGCTAGTCTCCTTACACTGTCTTCCTGTTAAGGCTAGGGCTGATTTCAAGGTTTTACTGCTAACCTACAAAACATTACATGGGCTTGCTCCTACCTATCTTTCCGATTTGGTCCTGCCGTACATACCTACACGTACGCTATGGTAACAAGACGCAGGCCTCCTAATTGTCCCTAGAATTTCTAAGCACACAGCTGGAGGCAGGTCTTTCTCCTATAAAGCTCAATTTTTATGGAATGGTCTGCCTACCCATGTGAGAGACGTAGACTCGGTCTCAACCTTTAAGTCTTTACTGAAGACTCATCTCTTCAGTGGGTCATATGATTGAGTGTAGTCTGGCCCATGAGTGTGAAGGTGAACGGAAAGGCTCTGGAGCAACAAACCGCCCTTGCTGTCTCCGCCTGGCCGGTTCCCCTCTCTCCACTGGGATTCTGGGTTGGCGCCCCCCCTTTGAGTTGTGCCATGGCGGAGATCTTTGTGGGCTATACTCGGCCTTGTCTCAGGATGGTCAGTTGGTGGTTGAAGATATCCCTCTAGTGGTGTGGGGGCTGTGCTTTGGCAAAGTGGGTGGGGTTATATCCTTCCTGTTTGGCCCTGTCCGGGGGTATCATCGGATGGGGCCACAGTGTCTCCTGACCCCTCCTGTCTCAGCCTCCAGTATTTATGCTGCAATAGTTTGTGTCGGGGGGCTAAGATCAGTTTGTTATGTCTGGAGTACTTCTCCTGTTTTATCCGGTGCCCTGTGTGAATTTCAGTATGTTCTCTCTAATTCTCTCTTTCTCTCTTTCTTTCTCTCTCTCGGAGGACCTGAGCCCTAGGACCATACCTCAGGACTACCTGGCATGAAGACTCCTTGCTGTCCCCAGTCCAACTGGCCGTGCTGCTGCTCCAGTTTCAAATGTTCTGCCTGCGGCTATGGAACCCTGACCTGTTCACCGGACGTGCTACCTGTCCCAGACCTGCTGTTTTCATCTCTCTAGAGACAGCAGTAGTGGTAGAGATACTCTTAATGATCGGCTATGAAAAGCCAATTGACATTTACTCCTGAGGTGCTGACTTGCTGCACCCTCGACAACTACTGTGATTATTATTATTTGACCATGCTGGTCATTTATGAACATTTGAACATCTTGGCCATGTTCTGTTGTAATCTCCACCCGGCACAGCCAGAAGAGGACTGGCCACCCCTCAAAGCCTGGTTTCTCTCTAGGTTTCTTCCTAGGTTTTGGCCTTTCTAGGGAGTTTTTCCTAGCAACCGTGCTTCTACACCTGCATTGCTTGCTGTTTGGGGTTTTAGGCTGGGTTTCTGTACAGCACTTTGAGATATCAGCTGATGTAAGAAGGGCTATGTAAATACATTTGATTTGATTTGCCTTGATGACAACTTTGCACACTCTTGGCATTCTCTCAACCAGCTTCATGAGGTAGTCACCTGGTATTAATTTCAATTGTGAGAAGCTAGTGGGTGTATACAGAAGATAGCCCTATTTGGTAAAATACCACATCTATATGGCATGAACAGCTCAAATAAGCAAAGAGAAACACAGCCCATCATTACTTTAAGACCAGAAGGTCAGTCAATACAGAACATTTCAAGAAATTTGAAAGTTTCTTCAAGTGCAGTCGCAAAAACCATCAAGCGGTATGATGAAACTGGCTCTAATGAGGACCGCCACAGGATAGGAAGACAAAGAGTTACCTCTGCTGCAGAGGATAAGTTCATTAGAGTTAACTGCACCTCAGATTGCAGCCCAAATAAATACTTCACAGAGTTCAAGTAACAGACACATCTCAACATCAACTGTTCAGAGGAGACTGGGTGAATCAGGCCTTCATGGTCGAATTGCTGCAAAGAAACCACTACTAAAGGACACCAATGAGAAAAGAGACTTGCTTGGGCCAAGAAACACGAGCAATGGACAATAGACCGGTGGAAATCTGTTCTCTGGTCTGATGAGCACATATTTGAGATTTTTGGTCCCAACCGCTGTCTTTGTAAGATGCAGAGTAGATGAACAGATGGTCTTTGCATGTGTGGTTCCCACCATGAAGCATGGAGGAGGAGGTGTGATGTTATTGGGGTGCTTTGCTGGTGATGCTGTTGGTTATTCATTTATAATTCAAGGCACACTTGACATGGCTATCATAGCATTCTGCAGGGATACCCCATCCCATCTGGTTTGCGCTTAGTGGGACTATCATTTGTTTTTCAACAAATTTCTGGGTGACTGCAGCATCAAATTACCTACCCTCCACAATCACCCAACCTCAAACCAAGTGAGATGTTTTGGGATGAGTTGGACCACAGAGTGAAGGAAAAGCAGCCAACAAATGCTCAACATATGTGGGAACTCCTTCAAGACTATTGGAAAAGCAATCTTCATGAAGCTGGTTGAGAGATTGCCAAGAGTGTGCAAAGCTATCATCAATGCAAAGGGTGGCTACTTCAAAGAATCTTAAATATAAAATATATTTTCATTTGTTTAACACTTTTTTGCTTACTACATGGTTCCATATGTGTTATTTCATAGTTTTGATGTCTATTATTCTACAATGTAGAAAATCATAAAAATAAAGAAAATCCTTTGAATCAGTAGGTGTGTCCAAACTTTTGACTGGTACTGTATCGTGTATGAGAAAACATAATGACACCAAACATGCATTGGCCAGCTACGCAAGCAAATACCTCGAAAAGCCACAACACTGACTTGATTAAATAGTGGATAAACCCCCAATCCTGATGCAACCGAATAGCAAACCTACATAGATATGATTATGGAATTTTTTTGACTTGATTGGGATGTCCTGGTTAATTGGGATGTTCTGGTAAATGGAAAGAAAAAAATAAGTGTTTTAAAAAGAATTGAGTAGTATTACACATCACATTACCGCTCAGTGGACAAACCCTTCTTAATACAAGCAGAACCATCTGATCATTTATCACTCCAGTGTTAATCTGCAAAATTGTAATTATTCGCCTACCTCCTCATGCCTTTTGCACACAATGTATATAGACTCCCCTTTTTTTCTACTGTGTTATTGACTTGTTAATTGTTTACTCCATGTGTAACTCTGTGTTGTCTGTTCACACTGCTATGCTTTCTCTTGGCCAGGTCGCAGTTGCAAATGAGAACTTGTTCTCAACTAGCCTACCTGGTTAAATAAAGGTGAAATAAAAAATTTAAAAAATAAAAAGAACAGTCTGGGAAAAGTTGAAGATTAATATTTTGAAGCATAAATAGTTAACAATTGCGCAGGAGTTTGCATGAATTTCTGGGTGACTGTGACGGGCGGGAAGGTGACTGACGATGACCCGAGAAAATCTAACATAAATTCTTCAGAGGGTGTACGTTTTATGACTCCTCTGTCAGTTAAGCAAAAGGGTTCACTGGAGTCAGATAAACTATTATTAAAGTTCTCACACAAGACAAAGTGAGCTGAGCACATTAGCCAACACACTTTCCTCTCATATATCAGCGAGTCAATATTTTTGAGCCAAATCCATTAGACAAAACTTACATCTGCTACAATCATGGAGCAGTCTTTGGGTGGCTCATTCTGTGCCTGTTGATGCTAACAGGCACTGAGGACACAGCTGAGTTCCTCATCTGGTTTATAAAAAATCTGTTACTTAAGAAGCTGTTTTTTCTTAAATGTATCTTTTTACAGGACTGAGAATATCTTTACTTGGGACGTTCAACCCACCCGTAGCATACCGACTGCTACTATAGTAAGTTATCCTTCAAAGAAATTTAAAAAAACATTTGGATCCTTCCCAACATTATATCGGCTTCATTCCGTCCACAACAGTTCAGCAGTTCCTAGGTCCTGTTTGTAATGGTCTGCAGCCCCCTCTGCTGTAATGATGACCATAGTTTAATCTTTACCCATGTGCACTTGAAAAGGCTTTGGGATTCCTATGCATCCTCTCAGACTTACATCACTTCTCCGTCAACCCTCATGGATTTCTAATAGAATTCTTGCCTACATTGGCCTGCGCCGGCAAAGGTAGAAAAAAAGTATTCCTGTTAAGCCTGTTAAATTTGCCAACTACAACAATTAAGCAGACAAAATAACAACACTAACACTGAGGTCTGACAACTGGGTTTTTCTTCAGACAATTGACAATATCCTGATGAACACTGTATTACCTGACGTTGAATGTAAATTGTGCCACTTCTATCTGACATTATTTGTTGTGGCACCATTCAAAGCTGCATTGCTTGTATCTTGATGTCAGTGGTGATTGATCTTGACAGAGCAGCAGGAGACTGTCAGTAGCAGGACACTGTTAGAAAAAAACAATAGCCTCTTCCTAATCATTCAGATGCAAGTTTGGGACATTTAATGAGCCTGATCTTTTCAGGCCTCCCGTACCTCTTGTCTGAACTCTGCATCCATATCGGAGCGTCGCCAAGAATACCTAACAAATCTCTCTCTTCCTAATCTCTCTCTTTCCCTCTTCCCCTTCCTCCTTCCTCACAGAACAATGGCACATATTTTCTGTGTATCAGACTCCTATAATGCAGTTAGTTTATTATTGCGTTTCAGACAAAGAAGAAATGTTGAAGTCAGTATTTCTGCCACAGTTCAAATGCAATTGGGAATGTCATAAAACTGTGGGATTGGGTAAACCTTGAATAGTGCTTTTGCCAAATACAACAGGAGAATTGCATCATAACTCAACAGCTGTTCAGAATGCATTTTGGTGGGAAAATAACCCTGTAAAACATAGTTGTCACTGAATTTTGCATGCTGAACTAAATCGTTTTCGTTTCTATTTTGTACTTCTTTCTATGAGCAATTACCCAGACAGATGAACGCACAGCGAGAATTAGGCATTTCATGCCATGTGACTAATGATTATTAATGTGGAAAAGTGCATTCAACTCCCTATCTTGAATCTCAGTTTTTGTTTAGCCTCAAAGACGGAATTGCATGGTATTAATTCAAAACGAGTGCTATATTTCATTACTATCAGAAAACCACAGGTCCAATATTTCACATTTCAATAATGGAGGTGAGGGTGTATGGCAGTTGCTCATCCTGTGTTGATATTGTGTCGAGACAATGTAATAAGCTGACAGTCTGTGGTTTGAGAAGGAAGCAGTGTCGACTTCTGTCAGCCCCGTCAGAAGCAGTGAGTGGACTGTCAGCACAGCAACAGCATTTGACAGTCCTGTAACTATTGGTAACGTCTTTGGAGGTCTCTTTTTCCTGCTAGTCAAGCTTTCATCACTTCTTTGACACACAAATATTAATCAATTTCTTATGTCATTAGAAAAATCTTTAGGCTTACAATATAATATTTTGCTCATGGGCATAGGAAGCAAATGTGCGACAAAGTAATGCGTTGTAGAACAAATTAACTGTCTGACTGCATTGAACAGCACATTGTCTTGCTGCTTTTTGTTCTATGTTGCTCTGTCTGTATGCTATGTTTTGCTTGTCCTATGTTGCTCTGTGTGTGCTCACTGCTCAATGATTATCTATATTGTAATTGTTTTTAATAACCTGCCCAGGGACTGCTGTTGAAAATTAGCCGGTTGGCTAAAACCGGCACTCTTACTGAAACGTTGATTAATGTGCAATGTCCCTGTAAAAATAAAATAAACTCAACTCAACTCAAATGTATGTCAACTTGAAAAAGGGTGTCTGGGTCAGTGCCAACTCTTCTCTCCACTCTCCCTCCATAGGCATCATTGGACTCCTAGGAGTTTATTACGCATACTTCTTTACTCCCTCTTTCCTCACATTGAAGCTATAGCCGACACCATTAGCTTGACAGCCTTAACTAATACATCCTTGTCTCTGGACCAACCTTAATGCAAGTCTCAAACCATTTTACTCAAGCACTGACAACAGGCAGTCTTTGTGCCAATGGAGCTGGCTATTATTTTGTATACTCTTTGATTGGCAGTGCCTCTGCGCAAAATTCACTGAACTAGATTAGTTTCAATTAAACCCAGCCCTTATTCAGTGCCTGAATTGCAAACATATGCTACTAATTGCTTTTCATTAGCGAGCCCAGTGATAAAAAGCATATCAATTTGGAATAGTGGCCCCACCACTCCTTGGATTCGGTACGCATCACGGGAAGTCAGTCATTTAGACAGCAATGCAGTGGAACCCCAGGTTTTTAGTGTCATTAGCATCATGGGAGATTGAACAAAACAGGTCTCTCCACCTGTTAGAATAGGTCTTAGTAATTTCCCATAGCCGGGAAATCCTCCTTTAGGTCCACTCAAGCTTTAGATTTTGCTCTCAGACAAAGGCCATGTTCATGGCAATTTTGTATGCACGCTTGACTGTAGTCGCTTTGGATAAAATCATCTGCTAAATGGCATATAATATTTATTATTATTATCAACCAGATCAGATTGAGTTAGTACATCTGTCCATACCAGCGCGTTTCACAAGCAAAAAATAAAATTTGGTTACATCGCAATTTGGTTACATTGCAAAGTACACAGATGTGATGCACAACTGACTGCTCATCTGATAGTCACGCAATCACTCAAAATGTCAACAATGTGCATTATTTCTACGATAAATGCAAATAGAACCTTGTCATAAACAGACCGTTGACAAGCCCTATTTCATGTTACGTCTCCACTGACCCAATAATGTAATAAATCAACATGTTGTCTTTTGTCAATTGACCAATGTGGACCTTCTCTTTCCATGGCACTGTATGCATGTCGTGGCCTGGAGCGGAAGCCCTTTGCTATTGATCCTTATTGGATCATGGGATTTGGAACACATTGCAATTTACCCCTGCACATTCATTGTCAGTGATGTGACCCACCGCCACTCCACTATAGTGATGGCTATGCCTATGGCGACACAAGACACAGACAGAGATGGAGCTCTATTACAGTAGCAGGCTTCACCAATTCCCAGTCCCAGTCCACCCCCACAAGAACAAAGTGATAGCATCAAATACTGGACAAAATGCTCTATCCAAGGAATTGTCAAAAATGTGCATAGGTCAGATGTAAAGGGCAGATCTATCTTTTGTGAGCATGGGGCGAAACCACACACCACAGCATACTGGAAAGTCTAGATAGAAATACAGTGCAAGGGGAAGAGATTGCTGCATGAATCGAGGAGCAAACTGAAATACAGAAATATACCTGGTAGGAAAAACTTTTTTTTTGTTGAGTCGTGACTGAGTTGTGAAAGAGAAGTCATAAATGGTGAGAGGGGAGTTACTGATTAGATTTCCAGAGGCAAAAAAAATTCACTGCTGGGATGTACCTGTCAGAAATGCATAACTTTAGGTAATTTAAATGTGTTCTAAATAGTTTTTTTCACTGCTGGGCTGTTAATGTAAAAAATGTACAACTTCAGGTCATTTAAATTTCTTCAAAATTGTGCACACATTTCAGCTTCAACTGTTTTGTAATCAATGCGGTCGGCTTGGTTGGGTTGTGTTTCGGGGGATGCACGGCTCTCGACCTTCGCCTCTCCCGAATCCGTACGGAAGTTGCAGCAATGAGACAAGACTGTAACTATCTGGGTGAACAGACTGCAAAAGGAAGAGTGGATCCAAGCCTGAAAGATGGAGGACTGAACACAGCTATGTAGACCACCTTAAGATAAAAACGTAATATTCAATATCGGTAAGTTAGACTAAATATTAGCACTACACAATCTGGTGGGTAATAACAGTAGAAGGGGAACCTATTTCAAAATGAAACGTGACTCTTCTACAGACACAGACAATTTAATATTTTCACCACCGGGAAAGGTCGAAACCGATCTGTTAAAATCAATAAATGACAAACTGGGTATACATGAACTAGTCAGTAAGGATATAAAAGAGTTGAAGGCAAGCCTCGAGATGAGTGACGAAAAAGCTGCGACATTGGAGAAAGACACAAACAAGCTAAAAGGGACAGTCAGTAAGATTGAAACGGAAGTTAATGAACTTAAAAGGAGAACATTGTTCTGAGAGAAGCCTTTACATGACATACAGACTAGATCCATGAGAGAGAATCTGATACTTAGAGGTATCCAAGAGAAAGAAGGAGAAGTTCCTGAATCTGTAGTTAGAGAGGTCCTCTACAGAGCTTCAGAACCCACGCGAAGCTATCGACAAAATCCAACGTGTACACCGCTTCTGACAGAGAGGGCAGAGGTATGAACACCCAATCGTTGCCAAATTTGCTTTCTTTAAAGATAAAATAATGGTTAAAAGTCTGGGTAAAAGACTTGTTGGCACAAAAATAGGAATGAATGACCAGTTCCCGAAGGAAATTCCAGAAAGTCACAAAGTTCTGTATCTAATTTTCAAGGAAAATAGATGGAAAGGGAAACACGTAGCTCTCGTGGTCGATAAACTGTATATTGATAACCAGTTGTTCATAGACACAAATACTACTCCATGGCTATTCTAAAAATTACAAAGTTCTCATAGAGGAGGCAAATAATGAAACACACAATTCTAGCCCTGTTATGGATTGTAATAACACAACAACAAAACATATAGCTTTTCTATCTATCTTCAAATATAACTAATTAAAACATAACCAATGTATTTCTGTGAGCAGGGGATGTGAGAGCGTTTTCAATTTTGTGCAGATGAGGGATATACATTTTATAATGAATTATACACTTATTTATATATTGTCCTATCATAGTGGAACAGCGTTTTAAAATAAATTATACATCTAATGGATTTATTTATGGAACAGTCCACAACCCTATGCCCTAGACACCCATCTGAATGACCTAGATACTAAGGAGAAGTCCCTATCTGTTTTATGGGCCTGCTGTAAGTGGCCTGTATGCAGCCAAAATGCGGTCAGAGACCTTCTAGAGCAACACCGCCCACTCAAGATTCTGAGCCTGCTTGGCAGGGTTGGTCCTGCAAAGCCAAAGCCCCCTGATGGGAAATTCTCAAAGCTCCTAATGAGAACCTTGACGAACTTGTACCTAGCTGGTGGGGATTCCGGTGGGGTGCCTCCACCCAGGCAGTGACAGTGCTGGCAACACTAGCTGCAGTAACCCATGGGGAGGGGTTCACATTCAGACATGGGGCACATTATTGTGGCCCTGGTGGCACAAAATCAAAGGTCTGACTGCATGGAGATGCTTGGGAATATGGTCACTACGGGGGACCACGTTGTGGGTGTTTCAGGGGAAGGAGATATATCTGACCACCATCATCTAGGACGTGACAATGGTTAATCAAATCTCCCCATTTCTATTCTTAGTTTTGCAGGCCTTCTCATACAGCTGCAACTGTATATGCATTTGTAAATCAAGACCTTTCTTGAGTTGGGCTCTGGGATGGTGCAACTGTTGAGATTCTGAGTCTATGGTTGTTGTGGGGGAAAGGGGTTGAGAGTGTATGAGTGTGTATGAGTGTGTATTAGTGTGTGTGTGTGCGTGTGTCCCACAACTGTTGTGAGGGAATAAAATATGTTAGGGACAATATAGGATGATTCACAATATGTAACGGTTCTCTTTAGTTGAAGGAGAGGGTGACCAAAATGCGGCGTGATGATGATTCATGTTTGTTTAATAAAGGAAAACTATACATGAATAAACTACAAAAACAATGAAATGTGAACACTCAAAACAGCCCTATCTGGTGCAAAACACAGAGACAGGAACAATCACCCACAAACACACAGTGAAACCCAGGCTACCTAAATATGGTTCCCAATCAGAGACAATGACTAACACCTGCCTCTGATTGAGAACCATATCAGGCCAGACATAGAAATAGACAAACAAGACAACCAACATAGAATGCCCACTCAGATCACACCCTGACCAACCAAAAAATAGAAACATACAAAGCAAACTATGGTCAGGGTGTGACAGTACCCCCCCCCACCCCCCCAAGGCGCGGACTCCGGCCGCAAAACCTGAACCTATCGGGGAGGGTCTGGGTGGGCATCTGTCCGCGGTGGTGGCTCTGGTGCTGGACGTGGCCCCCACTTCACCGTAGTCTTAGTCCCCCACCTTGTCCGCTTCCGTGGCCTCCTAGCCACGGCGACCCTACTTAATGACCCCACTGGACTGAGGGGCAGCTCGTGACAGAGGGGCAGCTCGGGACAGAGGGACAGCTGCTCGGGACAGAGGGAAAGCTGCTCGGGACAGAGGGGCAGCTGCTCGGGACAGAGGGGCAGCTGCTCGGGACAGAGGGGCAGCTGCTCGGGACAGAGGGGCAGCTGCTCGGGACAGAGGGGCAGCTGCTCGGGACAGAGGGGCTGCTGCTCGGGACAGAAGGGCAGCTGCTCGGGACAGAGGGGCAGCTGCTCAGGACAGAGGGGCTCTGGCGCCTCTGGGCTGACTGGCGGCACTGGCGGCCCCTGGCTGACTGGCGGCACTGGCGGCCCCTGGCTGACTGGCGGCCCCTGGCAGACGGGCGGCACTGGCGGCTCCTGGCAGACGGGCGGCACTGGTGGCTCCGGGCAGACGGGCGGCTCAGGCGGCGCTGGGCAGACGGGCGGCTCAGGCGGCGCTGGGCAGACGGGCGGCTCAGGCGGCGCTGGGCAGACGGGAGTCTCCGGCGGCTCTGGACAGGCAGGAGACTCCAACAGCGCTGGAGAGGAGGAAGGCTCCGGCAACGCTGGACAGGCGGGAGCACCTGTAAGGATGAGCCGGAGAGACAGCCTGGTGCGGGGGGCTGCCACCGGAGGGCTGGTGCGTGGAGGTGGTGACGGATAGACCGGACCGTGCAGGCGCACTGGAGCTCTTGAGCACCGAGCCTGACCAACCTTACCCGGTTGAATGGACCCGGTCGCCCTGCCAGTGCGGCGAGCCCGCACTGGCCTATGCAGGATTTAAAAGGTCTTGTCACATATTACTCAACCGAAACAGACAGGTTTTTTTACATGGAGAATACATTGGAGATAATTTAAGACAAGTACTGGAATACTATGAAACATTGGGGAAACCAGGCCTGGTTTTCATAACGGTGATTTTGAAAAGGCTTTTGATAAAGTACAACTGGAGTTTCTATAAAAATACCTAGAATATTTAAATTTTGGAGAATCTCTTATAAAATGGGTTAAAGTTACAGTATGTATGGTAACCATGGTTTAAAGTAGTAAATAATGGCTACATCTCAGACTGTTTTAAATTGTCAAGAGGAGTAAAACAAGGATGTCCACTATTGGCATATCTATTTATTATTGCCATTGAAATGTTAGCTGTTAAAATTAGATCAAACAATAATATTAAGGGATTAGAATCTAATCCCTTAATATTATTGTTTGATCTAATTTTAACAGCTAACATTTCAATGGCAATAATAAATAGATATCCCAATAGTGGACATCCTTGTTTTACTCCTCTTGACAATCCGTGGCTTAAAAACAAAGGTGTCATTGATGTTGATGACTCATGTTTTCTTTTAAAACCACAATTAGAATCCCTCCACAGCCTCATAGAGAATCTATATACTTTTGCTAACCTCTCTGGATTTAAACTAAATTATGATAAGTGTTCTATATTACATACTGGATCACAAAAAATGCAACTTTTACATTACCATGTAGTTTACCAATAAAATGCTCTGACTGGGATGTGGACATACTCGGTTAACAAATCCCAAAAGAAAGAAATGATTCCACTCCAATAAATGTTTATAGAAAGTTAGCAAAAATATCTTGCTAGCATAGAAAGGAAAATACCTGTCTATTTGTGAAAAAAATCACCCTGATTAACTATTTAGTCATATTACAGTTTGCCTATTTGCTTATGGTTTTGCCTACACCTAGTGACCTGATTTGTAAATTATAAAAAATATTCCACTTTATTTGGGATGGCCAAACAAGACAAAAATAAGCATTAGACATCTCACTAAAGGCACCAGTCATGCAGAAGTTATACTTAAATCCTAAATTCTTCTCTGGTAAATTAGTAAAAATGTCTCACCCAATGTTCAAGAATGGCCTTCTTTTTACAGATTACAACTGCTCACTTTCGGTTATTTGAAAACAAAATCATCTCCAAAATATCATTCTTTTTTAAACAAGCCTTAGAAAGTTGGTTGCAATTTCTTTTTAATCCACCTGAAAAGACAGAACAAATAATACAACAAATATTGTGGTTAAACTCAAATATACTAATTGATTTTTTTTTAAGGTATAATTTTGAAAATTATATCATAAATAGGACTGGTGGAGTTATGTCACACATAGAGCATAACACAGACGTATGGAAATGTCTACTCTACCCAAAATTACAAACAACTAATTGTAGCATTACCACAAGAATGGAAGAGGCAAGAAGAAGGGCCCTGCATTAAAGACCATAAATGGTTAAATAAAATTTAGATAATAAAAACATATACCAATTTAATTTAAGGACCAAATAAAACTTAGAATTTTTCTATTTAAATTATTATACAAAATTCATGCAACCAATAGAATGTTTGGGTATATATGGGTGATAGAATCTTCACAGCTCTGAAGATTTTGTTGCGAGGAGGCAGAGTCATTAGATCATTTATTTTGGTACTGTCGATATGTAGCTCGTTTTTGGTCACAGGTCCAGGAATTGCTGTAAAATTGCAACATTTACCTGGAACTAACGCTGCAGATAGCAATACTGGGTGATTTGAAAAGTCATAGTCAATCAATCAATAAGCTTTGAGAATAGAAAGGTTCAGTACTTTTGTGAAGCACCACAGCACAGTTGAAAAATATATAGCAAATAGAAATTCAAAATGGATGGTGTTAAGATAGATGGGAGAGGTTGAATGGAGCTGAAGGGTGGGACAAATAACATCAAGATAACCAATGTAAAACATACGGGGTCTGTAAAATGTAAATAGGTTCAGACATTTTGTGAATAGCACAGTTACAAATAGAAATCATACTGGATTGACATCAGAAATAGAGGACGGACTACAAACAAACAAAATATAACTATTGTAAAATATATTGTGTCTGTAAAATGTGTATAATATGTATAAACTGAAGGTAGAAGCCTAAGTGTTGTTGTTTATTAGTTTACTCCAATTGGGGGAGGGGTGGTAGGGCTTGCAGGGAATAATAAAGGTATATTCCTTGTGAAAGTACAGTGGTTCCGTCTTTAAAAGTTGTGTCATACTGCGGTACACCCATTCTGTGGCACGTCATTTAATTCTCATCCATTTCTTCTGTTACTGCAAGTTATTGCTAGTTTGACCACCAGAGGGCATCTTTGAGAAGCATTTGATAGTATAACATATGGGCATTACCAGAGAATTTAAAACCTTTTTTGTAATAACATAGTATATGGGATTGATTTTAAGAAACACTATTATGGTGTTTCCATTCAGAGAAAAATTGTCCGTTTGTAAATTCAGACCGTTTCGTTCTCGGAGTGTACACTGGACGTTCGGGCCGAGGAGTAGGGTTGATTTGAGGGTTCTGGCCTTACAACGGCAGTCAAGCACCCAAGCTAACGTTGGCTAGCTACTTCCAGACACAAATGAGACCACTCTGATCATTTTACTCGCCCTAGCCGAGCTGGTAAGGCAGATTTCGTGTTAACCAGAGCCTTGGTGACCGTAAATGTGCTGCTGGAAACAATTTAATTATGTTTTTTCCCCGATGTTTACTGACACCGGCCAAATTCAACAGGTGTTGAGCGCTTGTAAAGTAATTATGGTACACTGGTACACTCAGACGAGAGTGCACTGAAATCTGTGTAGATAGTAGGCTGGAGACATTACATTTTTAATGTAATTTTTTTTATAAAAACTAGTTCATTGCATCCACCGTGGAGTCCAGTTTCATCATTTGACTACATTTCCCAGCTGCTTGCCGTCGTTTTGAAGTAATTGCAAAAAAAACAGGCCTTATTTTAGTGCATTTTTCACCCTGCCAGTTCCTTTTAGTTCTATTGAGCACCATGGCACTCGCCTTCCAAACGTTCTATTCCCAGCTTATTGATCAACGTCACAATGCTTGCGTCGCTATTGTTGGCAATGAGACATGTTCACATTGTTTTATAGTTCAAATGTAAACAACAATAATAATTTTGGAACTCTGCGGTCTTCCCATTGTTAACTATGGGGGAAATATAAACATGTCTGTCTATTTCGCCAAATATCTCGCAATGTGTATATTTTGATTTGTGTGTGGTGTGAAATGGCTAGCTAGTTAGCAGGGTGCGCTCAAATAGTGTTTCAATCAGTGACGTCACCCGCTCTGAGACCTTGAAGTAGTTTCCCTTGCTCTGCAAGGACCGTGGCTTTTGTGGAGCGATGGTAACGATGCTTCGAGGGTGGCTGTTGTCTATGTGTGCAGTGGGTCCCTGGTTCGAGCCCAGGTAGGGGCGAGGAGAGGGACGGAAGCAAAACTGTTACACGGACACCAATTTTAATCAGGAGAATCTCCTCTTTGTAATTATGTCTGGGCAGCGAGCTTGTTTGTCATCGATCGCTAGACCAGAAATAGTCAGAAGTTTAACATTTTTCCCTACTTTTTCATTACACAGACATAAGCGCAGTTGACACCATCGAGGTGTGGATGATTACTTTCTACACAAGTTGTTTTTTTCCAGTTTCGTCCGACAAACAGATTGTAATGGTTAAATAAAATGGGATACATTTTTTAATGGAATTCTAAGCATCACTCCAGTCAAAACAGGCTCTGCGAACGTTCGATTCCATTAATTTGTTATGGGCTCATGCCAGTGTTCAAGTTTAGCGAACAATCTTAAGACGTTTTTCAGCCTTGGGTGAAGAGCAAATTTACGAAAGCACCTGAATGTCCATTGAGAAAGCACAACGACTATACCATTTAGCTAAGCTAAGAATGACGAGAATAATCAAGTCAATAAACGTTGGGTAGTTAGATAGCCTATAGTTAATATACTGGCAAGTTTGATGTGTAACTACTAACGTTAGGTAGCTAGCTAACATACCGGTACATACTGCTGTAATGATATGCTATGTGGTTCGTAAGGACAGCTAACAAATTGTCAGCCAACATAATATGAGGATGTGTCCGCATCTTCGGTTGTGTCAAGAATTCTGCATGCAGTATCACGTTTGTATGAAGGTGTGGTTATTCACAGGCAAATTGCCTTGGAGGTACATTTGTGTCTTTTTGTTGAGAGCAAAACTGTTCTGAAAGCAACTTTTTTCCGACACAAAGGAAGTCAAAGCGGACACATACGAAGATGACATCTCAGGTAAGCAGCACTTGGCTGTATTGACTTATCCTAAAAATGACATCTGCTGCTTTAGTTGTTGTTTTCTTTACATTCAGAGAGCGAGCTGACCGAGGGGTCGAAAATGTACAGTAGATATTGCCAGATGTTCACTGTCTGAGGAACACGCCGTTGAAGCTTTATTGCTGGCATAAATGTTCATAACCAGAGGTAATTAAAAGGTTCTGTGTTCATTTTCTCCATCTTTGCATATCTTGTTGTACATGGAACCTGTCTCACATGCATTCATTAAAAAAAACTTCAATATCAGCTGCTAATTTTCAGATTTACACCACATGAACACAGCCATTTCACTGGACTATCTGTTGCTGCCAAGTCATGGTGAGATGAGACACACATACTGTATGAGACACATAGCCCTCCATATTTAAATGTTTCAGGTACACTCTGATAGGTGTCTGCGTAACATACAGTATCTACTTTTGACATTATCTTCTATTGTTTGTCCTCATGTGTCTGTTTTTCAGCATAAAGTACTCTGTAGCCATTTAGTGTGGACACCAGGTGAGACCACACACACACAATAACAGTCGCTCTTCTTCACTTCATCCCTCTCCCCCTTCTCCCTAAATCCTCTAGGTTATATCAGCTGTTTTGGTGATGTCACGCCCTGACCTTAGTTTTCTATGTTTTATGTATTATTTTGGTCAGGTCAGGGTGTGACGAGGGTGGGTATGCTTGCTTGTCCTGTCTAGGGTTTTTTGTATATCTAGGGTTATTTGTTAGTCTAGGTTTATTATAGGTCTATGGTGGCCTGAATTGGTTCCCAATCAGAGACATCTGTTTATCATTGTCTCTGATTGGGGATCCTATTGTCATGCATAGGTGTAATAGGTGGCAGGGAAGTCAGGCGCAGGAGAGTTAAATGGAGTGTAAAATGGAGTCTTTTAATAAAGTCCACGGAGTATGCTCCATAACACTAAATGTACATAAACACACAAACATGGGTACGAGGACCCGACGCGCACCTATACAACAATCATACTACACTGACAATAAAACAATCTCTGACAAAGACATGAGGGAAACAGAGGGTTAAAGAGGGTGTGTGGGAAGACAAGACAAAACCAATGGAAAATGAAAAAAGGATCAATGATGGCTAGAAGACCGGTGACGTCGAACGCCGAGCACCGCCCGAACAAGGAGAGGCAATGACTTCGGCAGAAGTCGTGACAGTACCCCCCCCCCAGACGTGCGGCTCCAGCTGCGGTCGACACCGACCTCGGGGACGACCCGGAAGGCGAGGTGCAGGGCGATCCGGATGGAGACGGTGGAATTCTGATAACATGGAAGGATCTAACACGTCCTCCACCGGAACCCAGCATCTCTCCTCCGGCCCGTACCCCTCCCAGTCCACGAGGTACGGAAGGCCCCTCGCCCGACGTCTCGAATCCAAAATGGATCGAACAGAGTATGCCGGAACCCCCTCGATGTCTAGAGGCGCAGGAAAATTACGCACTTCAGCCTCCTGGAGCGGGCCAGCCACCATCGGCCTGAGGAGAGACACATGGAACGGGTAGTGGGTAGTTGTAACCTATAACATACCTCGTTCACTCTCCTCAGGACTTTAAACGGCCCCACAAACCGCGGACCCAGCTTCCGGCAGAGCAGGCGAAGGGGCAGGTTTCGGGTCGAGAGCCAGACCCTGTCCCCTGGTGTGAACACTGGGGCCTCACTGCGGCGACGGTCTGCGCCAATTTTTTGGCGCCTTATGGCACGCTGAAGGTGGACGTGGGCTGCCTCCCAGGTCTCCTCAGCGTGCCGAAACCAATTGTCCACCGCAGGGGCCTCGGTCTGGCTCTGGTGCCAAGGAGCCAGAACCGGCTGATACCCTAATACACATTGAAAGGGAGTAAGGTTAGTGGAGGAGTGACGTAGCGAGTTCTGAGCCATCTCTGCCCAGGGCACGAACTTCGCCCACTCCCCCGGCCGATCCTGGCAATAAGACCGCAGAAACCTACCCACATCCTGGTTAACTCTCTCCACCTGCCCATTACTCTCGGGGTGAAAACCTGAGGTAAGACTAACCGAGATCCCCAGACGCTCCATGAACGCCTTCCAGACCCTTGATGTTAACTGGGGACCCCGATCAGACACTATATCCTCAGGCACCCCATAGTGCCGGAAAACGTGTGTAAACAGGGCCTCTGCAGTTTGTAAGGCCGTAGGGAGACCGGGCAAAGGGAGGAGACGACAGGACTTAGAAAACCGATACACAACGACCAGGATCGTGGTGTAACCCTGTGAAGGTGGAAGATCAGTCAAAAAATCCACCGACAGGTGCGACCACGGCCGTTGAGGAACGGGTAGAGGTTGTAGCTTACCTCTGGGCAGGTGTCTAGGAGCCTTGCACTAGGCGCACACCGAGCAGGAAGAAACATAAATCCTCACGTCCTTAGCTAAAGTGGGCCACCAGTATCTCCCGTCAAAACAGCGCATGGTCCGACCTATCCCAGGATTACCAGAGGAGGGTGACGTGTGAGCCCAATATATCAATCGGTCGCGGACAGCAGACGGAACGTACAGACGACCAGCTGGACACTCAGGGTGAGAAGGCTCTGCACGTGACGCCCGCTCAATGTCCGCGTCCAGCTCCCACACTACTGGCGCCACCAAACACGAAGCTGGGAGTATGGGAGTGGGATCCATGGACCGCTCCTCTGTGTCATACAGCCGAGGCAATGCGTCTGCCTTAACGTTCTGGGAGCCTGGTCTGTAAGAAAGAGTAAACACAAAACGAGTGAAAAACATGGCCCACCTTGCCTGGCGAGGATTCAATCTCTTCGCCTGCCGGATATACTCCAGATTGCGGTGGTCAGTCCAGATGAGAAAAGGGTGTTTAGCCCCCTCAAGCCAATGCCTCCACACCTTCAAAGCTTCTACGACAGCTAACAGCTCTCAGTTCCCCACATCATAGTTTCGCTCCGCCGGGCTGAGCTTCTTTGAAAAGAAAGCACAGGGGCGAAGCTTCAGTGGCGTACCCGAACGCTGAGAGAGCACTGCTCCTATCCCAGCTTCGGATCCGTCCACCTCCACTATGAATGGCAAAGAGGGATCCGGATGAGCCAGCACAGGCACCGAGGTAAACAGAGTCTTCAGGTGCTCAAAAGCCCTGTTCGCCTCAGCCGACCACTGCAAGCGCACCGGGCCCCCCTTTAGCAGTGAGGTAATGGCAGCTGCCACCTGACCAAAACCCCAGATAAACCTCCGGTAGTAATTGGAAAACCCCAAAAAACACTGCAACTCCTTTACCGTGGTTGGAGTCGGCCTATTACGCACGGCTGTAATGCGGTCGCTCTCCATCTCCACTCCTGAAGTGGAAATCCGATGCCCTAGGAAGGAGATGGATTGTTGGAAAAACAAGCATTTCTCAGACTTGACATATAGATCATGCTCCAACAGGCGACCAAGCACCCTGCGCACCAGGGACACATGCTCGGCGCGTGTAGCAGAGTATATCAGAATATCATCGATATACACCACTACACCCTGCCCGTGCAGGTCCCTGAAGATCTCATCTACAAATGATTGGAAAACTGATGGAGCATTCATCAACCCATATGGCATGACCAGGTACTCATAATGACCTGAGGTGGTGCTAAATGCCGTCTTCCACTCATCACCCTTCTTAATAAGCACCAGATTGTACGCACTCCTGAGATCCAATTTTGTGAAAAAACGTGCCCCGTGCATTAACTCAATAATCGTATTGATCAGAGGTAGCGGGTAACTATATTTCACTGTGATTTTATTAAGACCTCGATAATCAACGCACGGGCGTAAACCGCCATCCTTTTTTTTCACAAAAAAGAAACTCGAAGAGACGGGTGAAATGGATGGCTGAATGAACCCCTGATGCAGGGATTCAGAGACATATGTCTCCTTAGCCTCCGTCTCCGCTTGCGACAGGGGATACACGTGACTCTTGGGATATGCAGCGTCTACCAGGAGATCTATCGCACAATCCCCCCGTCGATGGGGTGGTAATTGAGTCGCCTTCTTTTTACAGAAGGCGAGAGCCAAATCTGCTTTTTTGGGGGGGAATGCGCACGGTGGAGACCTGGTCTGGACTTTCCACCGTAGTAGCACCAACGGAAACCCCTAAACACCTACCTGAGCATTCTCGCGACCACCCCGTGAGAGCCCTCTGTGGCCAAGAAACAGTGGGGTTATGACAAACTAACCAGGGTAGGCCTAGCACCACAGAATACGCAGGAGAATCAATAAGGAAAAGACTAATCTTCTCCTTGTGACCCTCCTGCGTTATCATACACAAAGGTGCGGTTACCTCCCTGATAAACCCTGACCCTAATGGTCGACTATCTAAGGCATGAATAGGGAAAGGCATATCCACAGGAACAATAGGGATCCCTAAACTATGAGCTAGACTTTTATTAATGAAATTCCCAGCCGCACCCGAATCTACTAGCGCCTTATACTGGGAATGCAGTGAAAAATCAGGAAAAGAGACAGAGACAAACATTAGTGCAGCAGAGGGCTCTGGATGAGAATGGTGCCTACTCACCTGGGGTGACGCCAGAATGCCCTGCCTGCCCTCTCTATTCCCAGAGGAACCAACCCGGCACCGACCAGCAGTGTGCTCTCTGCGACCTTGAATGGTGCTCGAGCGGGAACCCCCTCCGGTCTCCCTGCGCACCATCCCTGTCCAGCTTGATGGACATGTCCACCAGCTGTTCGAAGGTGAGGGTGGTGTCTCTACAGGCCAGCTCCCGACGGACGTCCTCGCGTAGATTACAACGGTAATGGTCGATCAGGGCCCTGTCGCTCCATCCAGCGCCGGCAGCCAAGGTCCTAAACTCCAAAGCAAAATCCTGTGCACTCGTCATCTCCTGCCTCAGATGATAGAGAAGCTCACCCGCTGCTTTGCCTTCAGGTGGGTGATCGAATACTATCCGGAATTGGCGGGTGAACTCCTCAAAGTGGTCCAGCGCCGCATCCTCCCTACTACACACAGCGCTGGCCCATTCCAGGGCTCTCCCGGTGAGGCATGAGACGAGGGCGTAACTCTTCTCACGGTCAGATGGTACTGGGGAGGCCGTGGCTAGATACAAGTTCAGTCTAAGGAGGAAACCCTGGCAGCCGGCAGTATCTCCGTTGTATCCCGTAGGTAGGGATAAATGGATCCTCGATTCCGGAGAGGAAAAAACGTTCGCGGGAGATTCCGGTTGTGGTGGTGGTGGCGCTGGAGAAACTCCCTGTCTCTCCCAGCGATCCATTTTCATGACCATGTGATCCATGACGGAGCTGATAACGTCAAGCTCCCTCGCTTGTTCCAGAACGCGTTCCTCCAGCTCCATGGGCATAGTGTCCTCTCCTGCTGACTTCATATATTGGTCAGAGATTCTGTCATGCATAGGTGTAATAGGTGGCAGGGAAGTCAGGTGCAGGAGAATCAAATGGAGTGTAAAATGGAGTCTTTTAATAAAGTCCACGGAGTATGCTCCATAACACTAAATGTACATAAACACACAAACATGGGTACGAGGACCCGACGCGCACCTATACAACAATCACACTACACTGACAATAAAACAATCTCTGACAAAGACATGAGGGGAAACAGAGGGTTAAATACACAACAGGTAATGAATGGGATTGAAAACAGGTGTGTGGGAAGACAAGACAAAACCAATGGAAAATGAAAAAAGGATCAATGATGGCTAGAAGACCAGTGACGTCGAACGCCGAGCACCACCCGAACAAGGAGAGGCAACGACTTCGGCAGACCTATTTAGGTTGCCATTTTCCAATTTGGTTTTGTGAGTTATTGTCTATGTGTAGTTGCATGTCAGCACTTGTTGTATTAGCCTCACGTTTGTTTGTGTTATTTTGTTTAGCGGTCTTCGTTTATTAAAGAAGATGTATTCATATCACGCTGCGCCTTGGTCTCATCACTATGACGAACGTGACAGGTGAACCCCTCCCGCATCTGAATTGGCTGACACAGAGGGCACAACATGATCATAGGTGAGATGGCACTTGGTCGGGTCAACAGGAAGTATTATTAAAGAGATGTTTTACATTGTAATAAGAATAAATTAGAAGAAAAAACAAGGCTTAATCATGCTCTCTCTCTATCCATCTCACTCGTCTGCAGGTATGTTTTGATGTGAGAGAGGAAGCCAGTCCCGTCATTGCCACCTCACCCGATCTTAAGATGACCTTCGGGCCAACTGGGGGCCCAAGGATGGTTGGGAGACATTGTGATGAACTGAGAGAATATTAGGGTAGCACTGTATTAAATGCTGTCTGCCGCTGTTCTTACCTCTTTCCCTTTCTGTCTTCTATACCTCTCTCTCCTCCTCGTTTTATAATGCACACAATATGTGCTTTGAAGTATAGATTGAACTTGAATTTATAATATTAGGTCTATTTATTATAATGTATTTATAACAACTGAATATTTAACTTCTTTCAATAAAGCGTTTCACATTCTCCACTGGTTGAAATTAAGTATCTCATTGAAATACTATCCTCAGTCCTCAGATTAATGCAGATGAAGGGAGTTAGATATGCATAGTTTTTTTCTGTATACAGTTGAAGTCGAAAGTTTGCATACACATTAGCCAAATACATTTAAACTCAGTTTTTCACTCCATTTAATCCTAGTAAAAAAATCCCTGTTTTAGGTCAGTTAGGATCACCACTTTATTTTAAGAATATGAAATGTCAGAATATTAGTAGTGATTTATTTCAGCTTTTATTTATTTCTGTCACTCCCTGACCTGAGTATTCTTTGTTTTCTTTATATATTTTGGTTAGGTCAGGGTGTGACATGGGTGATGTATGTGTTTTTCTACTATCGAGGGGTTTTGTAGGTTTTCTGTGTTGTTTACCATCTAGGTGTTTATGTATGTCTATGGTTGCCTAGATTGGGTCTCAATTAGAGGCAGCTGTTTATCGTTGTCTCTGATTGGGAACCATATTTAGGCAGCCATCTTTAAGTATTTTGTGGGTTATTGTCTGATGTTGCATGTTTGCACTCAGTTGTGATAGCGGTCATGGTCGTCTTATTATTTTGTTTGTTTGTTTGTTTAGTGTACTTCGTGTTTTTTTTTTCATCTTTCATTAAAATATGTATTCACATCACGCTGCGCTTTGGTCTCCTCACTACGACGATCGTGACACTTTTATCACATTCCCAGTGGGTCAGAAGTTTACTTACACTCAATTAGTATTTGGAAGCATTACCTTTAAATTTAAACTTGGGTCGAATTTTTCAGGTAGCCTTCCACAAGCTTCCCACAGTGATTTGGGTGACTTTTTGCCCATTCCTCCTGACAGAGCTGGTGTAAATGATTCAGATTTGTAGGCCTCCTTGCTCGCACACGCTTTTTCAGTTCTGCCCACAAATTTTATATGGGATTGAGGTCAGGGCTTGTGATGGCCACTCCAATACCTTGACTTTGATGTCCTTAGGTCATTTTGCCACAACTTTGGAAGTATGCTTTGGATGGAAGATCCATTTGCAACCAAGCTTTAACTTCCTGACTGATGTCTTGATGTTGCTTCAATATAGCCACATAATTTCCCTACCTCATGATGCCATCTATTTTGTGAAGTGTACCAGTCCCTCCTGGAGCAGAGCACACCCACTACATGATGCTACCACCCCCGTGCTTCACTGTTAGGATGGTGTTCTTCTGCTTGCAAGCCTCCCCCTTTTTCCTCCAAACATAACAATGGACAAAAGGTTATATTTTTGTTTCATAAGACCAGAGGACATTTCTCCAAATTGTACTTTGTCCCCATGTGCAGTTGCAACCGTAGTCTGGCTTTTTTATGGCAGTTTTGGAGCAGTGGCTTCTTCCTTGCTGAGCGGCCTTTTAGGTTATGTCGATATAGGACTTGTTTTATTGTGGTTATAGATACTTTTGTACCTGTTTCCTCCAGCATCTTCACAAGGTCCTTTGCTGTTGTTCTGGAATTGATTTGCACTTTTTGCACCAAAGTACGTACAGTGGGGCAAGAAGTATTTAATCAGCCACCAATTGTGCAAGTTCTCCCACTTAAAAAGATGAGAGAGGCCTGTAATTTTCATCATAGGTACACTTCAACTATGACAGGCAAAATGAGGGGAAAAAATCCAGAAAAATGAAAACCAGCCCCATCACAGACCAGGATGTCTTGCTCCCAGGCAGACTAAATAACTTTTTTGCCCGCTTTGAGGACAATACAGTGCCACTGACACGGCCTGCAACCAAAACATGCGGCCTCTCCTTCATTGCAGCCGAGGTGAGTAAAACATTTAAACGTGTTAACCCTCGCAAGGCTGCAGGCCCAGACGGCATCCCCAGCCACGCCCTCAGAGCATGCGCAGACCAGCTGGCTGGTGTGTTTACGGACATATTCAATCAATCCCTATCCCAGTCTGCTGTTCCCACATGCTTCAAGAGGGCCACCATTGTTCCTGTTCCCAAGAAAGCTAAGGTAACTGAGGTAAACGACTACCGCCCCGTAGCACTCACTTCCGTCATCATGAAGTGCTTTGAAAGACTAGTCAAGGACCATATCACCTCCACCCTACCTGACACTCTAGACCCACTCCAATTTGCTTACCGCCCAAATAGGTCCACAGACGATGCAATCTCAACCACACTGCACACTGCCCTAACCCATCTGGACAAGAGGAATACCTATGTGAGAATGCTGTTCATCGACTACAGCTCGGCATTTAACACCATAGTACCCTCCAAGCTCGTCATCAAGCTCGAAACCCTGGGTCTCGACCCCGCCCTGTGCAACTGGGAACTGGAATTCCTGACGGGCCGCCCCCAGGTGGTGAGGGTAGGCAACAACATCTCCACCCCGCTGATCGACAACACTGGGGCCCCACAAGGGTGTGTTCTGAGCCCTCTCCTGTACTCCCTGTTCACCCACGACTGCGTGGCCACGCACGCCTCCAACTCAATCATCAAGTTTGCGGACGACACAACAGTGGTAGGCTTGATTATCAACAACGACGAGACGGCCTACAGGGAGGAGGTGAGGGCCCTCGGAGTGTGGTGTCAGGAAAATAACCTCACACTCAACGTCAACAAAACTAAGGAGATGATTGTGGACTTCAGGTAACAGCAGAGGGAACACCCCCCTATCCACATGGATGGAACAGTAGTGGAGAGGGTAGCAAGTTTTAAGTTCCTCGGCATACACATCACAGACAAACTGAATTGGTCCACCCACACAGACAGCATTGTGAAGAAGGCGCAGCAGCGCCTCTTCAACCTCAGGAGGCTGAAGAAATTCGGCTTGTCACCAAAAGCACTCACAAACTTCTACAGATGCACAATAGAGAGCATCCTGGCGGGCTGTATCACCGCCTGGTACGGCAACTGCTCCGCCCACAACCGTAAGGCTCTCCAGAGGGTAGTGAGGTCTGCACAACGCATCACCGGGGGCAAACTACCTGCCCTCCAGGACACCTACACCACCCGATGTTACAGGAAGGCCATAAAGATCATCAAGGACAACAACCACCCGAGCCACTGCCTGTTCACCCCGCTATCATCCAGAAGGCGAGGTCAGTACAGGTGCATCAAAGCTGGGACCGAGAGACTGAAAAACAGCTTCTATCTCACGGCTATCAGACTGTTAAACAGCCACCACTAACATTGAGTGGCTGCTGCCAACACACTGACTAAACTCCAGCCACTTTAATAATGGGAATTGATGGGAAATCATGTAAAATATATCACTAGCCACTTTAAACAATGCTACCTAATATAATGTTTACATGCCCTACATTATTCATCTCATATGTATACGTATATACTGTACTCTATATCATCTACTGCATCTTTATGTAATACATGTATCACTAGCCACTTTAACTATGCCACTTTGTTTACATACTCATCTCATATGTATATACTGTACTCGATACCATCTACTGCATCTTGCCTATGCCGCTCTGTACCATCACTCATTCATATATCTTTATGTACATATTCTTTATCCCCTTACACTTGTGTGTATAAGACAGTTGTTTTGGAATTGTTAGTTAGATTACTTGTTGGTTATTACTGCATTGTCGGAACTAGAAGCACAAGCATTTCGCTACACTCGCATTAACATCTGCTAACCATGTGTATGTGACAAAAAATTTTTTATTTGATTTGATTTGAGCAGTATGACGGCTCCATGGTCCTATGGTATTTATACATGCGTACTGTTTTTTTTTTAGGTCTTAGCTGATTTCTTTTGATTTTCCAATGATGTCAAGCAGAGGCACTGAGTTTGAAGGTAGGCCTTGAAATGCATCCACAGGTACACCTCGAACTGACTCAAATGATGTCAATTGGCCTATCAAAAGCTTCTAAAGCATGACATAATTTTTCTGGCATTTTCCAAGCTGTTTAAAGGCACAGTCAACGTCCTGTATGTAAACTTCTGACCCACTGGAATTGTGATCGTGATTTATAATTGAAATAATCTGTCTGTAAACAAATTGTTGGAAAAAATTACTTGGGTCATGCACAAAGTTGATGTCCTAACCGACTTGCCAAAACTATAGTTTGTTAGCAAGAAATTTGTGGAGTGGTTGAAAACAAGTTTTAATGACTCCAACCTAAGTGTATGTAAACTTCCCGACTTCAACTGTATATGAATTACAAATCAATCATGTTTCCAGTCTATTGCATAATTACAATGTGTAATCATTGATGTCCCAGGAGCAGGAGTGGTAAACACTGTTGAAGTATACAATTGTAATACATACATGCAGACATAGCATCATTCAAATAATGAAGTTTGATATGACTGTAAAAGAATGTCTCAGAGATTCATACCTGAACCACACCTTTATTTGCCAAGGAAGAGTACATGATCTGTGAATATATTTTTGTTAATGCTACAATGTGGGAATGTGGTAATAACTACAGTACATGTGTACGTAGGACTTGCATTCTTGGCACAATAAAGTTATTATATTCTACTCTATCTATATGCTTCATTAATGCCATTCAGACTTGAAGTTGTTACAAAAATGATGATAGCTGTCACGGCTGTTGAAAGAACTGGACCAAGGCGCGGCGTGGTGAGCGTGCATTTTCTTATTTATTTGAAAAAGACGCCAAACAAAACAATAAACACTAAAAAACAAACCGTGAAGCTAAAGGCTATGAGCCCTAAACAAAGTCAACTTCCCACAAAGACAGGTGGGGAAAAAGGGCTACCTAAGTATGGTTCTCAATCAGAGACAACGATAGACAGCTGTCCCTGATTGAGAACCCTACCAGGCCAAAACATAGAAATACAAATAACAGAACATAGAATACCCACCCCAAATCACACCCTGACCAACCAAATAGAGACATAAAAAGGATCTCTAAGGTCAGGGCGTGACAATAGCCGAGGTTCAAAGATTGGTATGAATATTAGTTCAGTACCTAACGTTTTAGGGTCCATACACAGATCAGCCACATACTGTAGCTAGCTACACATCCATAGGCATACAATTACTTTTATCCTCCACTACACAGTAAGCAAGTGAATAGTTAGCTAGCTATATTACTTCAGCTGAATTGCAAGGCAAGCTTACACAATTGTACATTAAATTTGCAGTAAATGCTTTAGCTAGCTAGATTCTTTACATCCACTGTTTCACCAGTCGACAGCCTGGTTTATTGGTTTTCTCAGGAGTCCCTAAAACATTAAACAACACCACTTACAAACATTAGCTAGCTGGCTAATGTTAGCTAGTCAGGTAACTTGATAAATAGCGATTTTCGTAAAGTAAACTTTATGACAAAAACAATGCACAAACGTTTGTCTCTACATTAACTAACATATTCCTCTCATTTGTACATGTTTTGCTTAACTCGTTATGACATTATAACAACTTACATCTGGTTCCACCGTAATGTTTACTCAGGAATTTTGTTGAAGAACACCACAAGGCAAGGGTGACTCGCGTCAAAATGTGTCATTGGAACCACTTGATATGATTGGTCATATAAAAACATTGGGACCCAAATGCATAATGAGTGCTCTAACTCCCCCTCGTGGTGGTCTGGACCAATGAAGCCATGCCGCTGGGTACTTCTAAGTCCCACGGTGAAAGCTCGCAACTTTAAAGGAGGAACCCCTGCATTCACCCCCATTGTATTCACCCCCCATTGCATTCACCCCCTTGCATTTTTCCTATGTTATTGCCTTACAAACTGGAATTAAAATAGATTTTTGAGGGGGTTTGTATCATTTGATTTACACAACATGCCTACCACTTTGAAGATGCAAAATATGTTTTTATTTTGAAATCAATGTGAGTGGTGTTAGTGGTGTTGCAGACTCTGAGGCCTTTCAGAACAGGTGTATATATACTGAGATCATGTGACAGATCATGTGACACTTAGATAGCCAATGGGCAGACCTTATTTAATTAATTATGTGACTTCTGAAGGTAATTGGTTGCACCAGATCTTATTTAGGGGGGCGGCCTAGTGGTTAGAGCGTTGGGCCAGTAACCAGAAGTTTGCTAGATTGAATCCCCGAGCTGACAAGGTAAAAATCTTTCCTTCTGCCTTTGAACAAGGCAGTTAACCAACTGTTCCTAGGCCATCATTGTGAATTAGAAATTGTTCTTAACTGACTTGCCTAGTTAATAAAGGATATATAAATAAAAATGTCTCTTCCATCTCCCCCTCATCACTGAACTATTAATATTATAAAGCCTTTAAAAAAAATCATATAATTTGTTTACTGCGCAAGCTAACAAAATGGCAAAATTAACTTAATGGAAACGTTTTGTATGTTTAGCTGTCTGAAGCCATAGGGAATAATGATTTAAACTAATCCATGTTGCTAACCTACAAAAAAGTAAACGACAGGACTTGTCCCTTTTGTACTGGGGTTACCTGTGTCTTGTACATTAGGACACACAACAACAACAAAAAATTAATGCTTTTTATTGGACAATAAAAAAAGGCACTTCCCCCCGTTTCAATTAGTTTTCTTCCATTTGGCACCCAATGAACAAGACCTCGGTAACCCCAGTCCAGTTTTAGCTGATCTACACCTCTTCACACTGAAACCTTTAAACTAACCTTCAAACTATTTCATATCTACTGTTCTCCTCTCTAATGCAATGCTGCTATCATCTGGGTGTCCGGATGTTACACGATTAGAAGTGAGAGGCTTTCCATCAAGTTTGGTTTATTAAACTAATTACCATATCTGATGTCACTTTCAACTGTCTCAAAAACCCAGCAGTTGATTCTTCTGTTATTAATCATCATTACAGTTGTTTTTGTTGCCCATTTACAGCATTCGTCTAAGGAACAAACTGATTAGGTAGAATACAATTTAATATGCGCATACATGCTCAAAATGTCAACTACTAATTGTGCCCAAATGTAAGGCTTGACATACAATACCTTTAGAAAGTATTCACATCCATTGACTGTTTCTACATGTTGTTGTGTTAGAAAGTGGGATTAAAAGGGATTTAATTGTCATTTTTTGTCAACAATCTACAGAAAATACTCTGTCAAAGTGGAAGAAAAATGTAAACATACATTTTTTAAATTAATGTAAAATAAACCACAACTATATCTTGAATAGCTTCTTAAATGTGAAGTCCCCATATTTGGTGACTCTAATCCATTTTTTATTATTAAATTAAGTTTGGTATGAGAACTGTAGCCCTATCTGCAAAAGCAGGGTTTCTGGTGAAAGCTGAGTATCATGGCTACTGATCTGTGCTTTGAAATCTTTCTATCATATATCGGCATAAAAATGTATAAGGGCAGGCCGAGCTGACGACCTCATTTAAATCAGAGCGAAATGAGGGAGAGGCTAAAAGCTGTGGCTAACGATCAATCGTTGATGAACAAACAATCCAACTTTACTCGGTGTGGTGGCAGTTCGTCACGGCTGTGCAGTGACTTGGTCGGTGATGGTAGGAGATAGTGATGTAGAAGAAAGTAAAGCAAGTATGGGGCATAGTCATACAAATAAAGGAGGTAGTTAGAAAGAGGAAAGGGAGTAGGGGTTTGAAGGGGAGTGAGAGGTCAACGGAGTCAGAAAAGGACATTTGAGGAGAGCACATAGTGTCCCGTGCTAGCAGCAGTTTGGAGGTAGAAAGTGCAGAGGAAGAGGAAGATAAGATGCATGGAGGCGAGGAGGAGCATTAAGTGATTCTGAAGTTTAGGGAGGAAAGGGGAGTTGGGGGCGATGAGTCCGAATTGTATTGGTCACATACACGTATTTAGCAGATGTCGTGTAGTGAAATGCTTGTGTTTCTAGCTCCAACAATGCAGTAATATCTAACAAGTAATATATAACATTTTCCCAACAATACACTCAATACACACAAATCTAAGTAAAGGAATGGAATTAAGAATATATCAATATTTGGACTAGCAATGTCAGCGCGGCATAGACTAAAAAACAGTACAAAAGAATAGAATAGAATACAGTATTTACATATGAGATGGGTAATGCAAAATATGTAAACATTATTGAAGTGACTAGTGTTCCATTATTAAGTGGCCTGTGATTTCAAGTCTGTATATTGGGCCTCTAATATGCTAGTGATTAATGGCCTTGAGATAGAAGCTGTTTTTCAGTCTCTCGGTTCCAGCTTTGATGCACCTGTACTGACCTCGCCTTCTGGATGATAGCGGGTAAACAGGCAGTGACTCGTGTGGTTGTTGTCCTTGATGATCTTTTTGGCCTTTTTCTACAACAGGCTGGAATATGTTCTGGGATTCTGACGATGGCATTGAGAAGTTCACCACATTAGTCATTAATTTCATCAATAAGTGCATCGATGACGTCCTCCCCACAGTGACTGTTCGTACATACCCCAACCAGAAGCCATGGATTACAGACAACATCTGCACTGAGCTAAAGGGTAGAGCTGCTGCTTTCAAGAAGCTTATAAGAAATCCCGCAATGCCCTCTGACGAACCATCAAACAGGCAAAGCACCAGTACAGGACTAAGATCAAATTGTACTACACTGGCTCCAATGCTCATCGGATGTGGCATGGCTTGCAAACTATTACAGACCACAAAGGAAACACAGGCGCGGGCTGCCCAGTGACACGAGCCTACCAGATGAGCTAAATGACTTCTATGCTCGCTTCGAGGCAAGTAACACTGAAAAACTGCATGAGATCACCAGCTGTTCCAGGTGGCTGTGTGATCACGCTCTCTCATAGTCGATGTGAGTAAGACAAGTCATTATTCACAAGGTAGCAGGGCCAGACGGATTACCAGGACGTGTATTCAGATCATGCGCTGACCAACTGGCAAGTGTCTTCACTGACATTTTCAACCTGTCCCTGACTGAGTCTGTAATATCAACATGTTCCAAGCAGACCACCATAGTCCCTGTGACCAAGAACACTAAGGTAACCTGCCTAAATGACTACCGACCCGTAGCACTCATGTCTGTAGACATGAAGTGCTTTGAAACGCTGGTCATGGCTCACATCAACACCACAAAATCCTAGACCCACTCCAATTTGCATACCGCCCCAACAGATCCACAGATGATGCAATCTCTATTGCACTCCATACTGCCCTTTCCCACCTGGACAAAAGGAGCACCCATGTGAGAATGATATTCATTGACTACCGCTCAGCGTTCAACACCATAGTGCCCTCAAAGCTCATCACTAAGTTAAGGACCGAGGTACTACACACCTCCCTCTGCAACTGGATCCTGGACCTCCTGACGGGCCGCCCCCAGGTTGTAAGGGTAGGTAACAACATATCCGCCACGCTGATCCTCAGCACGGGGGCCCCTCAGGAGTGCGTGCTTAGTCCCCTCCTGTAGTCCCTGTTCACTCATGACTGCATGGCCAGGCACGACTTCAACACCATCATTAAGTTTCCCGATGACACAACAGTCGTAGGCCTGATCACCAACAGCGATGAGCCTATAGGGAGGAGGTCAGAGACCTGGCCATGTGGTGCCAGGATAACAACCTCTCCCTCAACGTGATCAAGGCAAAGGAGATGATTGTGGACTACAGGAAAAGGAGGACTGAACACGTCCCCATTCTCATCGACGGGCTGTAGTAGTGTAGCAGGTTGAGAGCTTCAAGTTCCTTGGTGTCCACATCACCAACAACCTATCATGGTGCAAACATACCAAGACAGTCGTGAAGAGGGCACGACAAAGCAAATTTCCCCTCGGGAGACTGAAAAGATTTGGCATGGGGCCTCAGATTCTCAAAAAGTTCAACAGCCGCACCATCGAAAGCATCCTGATTGACTGCATCACTGCCTGGCATGGCAACTGCTCAGCTTCTGACCGCAAGGCACGAGGTACGTATGGCCCAGTACATCACTGGAGCCAAGCTTCCTGTCATCCAGGACCTCTTTACCAGGCAGTGTCAGAGGAAGGCCCTAAAAAATTGTCAAAGACTCTAGCCACCCTTGTCATAGACTGATCTCTCTGCTACCGCACGGCAAGCGGTACCGGAGCGCCAAGTCTAGGTCCAAAAGGCTTCTTAACAGCTTCTAACCCCAAGCAATAAGACTCCTGAACAGCTAATCAAATGGCAACCCAGACTATGTGCGTTGCCCTCCCCCAATTTTACTCTTCTGCTACTCTCTCTTTATTATCTATCTATCACTACACTCTACCTAAATTTCCTTGTTTTTGAAAGAAAAGCTTTTTTTAATGTCCTTTAAAATAACAAAAAATGTATCAGCAATATAGTGTAGTTAGGGTTAATGTTGTAAATGACTATTGTAGCTGGAAACGGCTGATTTTGAATGGAATATATACATAGGCGTACAGAGGCCCATTATCAGCAATCAACACTCCTGTGTTCCAATGGCACGTTGTGCTAGCTAAGTTGATCATTTTAAAAGGCTAATTGATCATTAGAAAACCCTTATTTTGATTACAGAAGAAATAAAACTGGTCTTCTTTAGACTAGTTGAGTATCTGGATCATCAGCATTTATGGGTTCGATTACAGGCTCAAAATGGCCAGAAACAAATAACTTTCTTCAGAAAGCTGGTGACGTTCATAGCAGGAGCAATCAATAGCACTGCTAAAATAGAGTCTAAAAAAGAGAGGATTAAGCTAATAGTGAAAGCTGCTGGGAGACATCTGAGTATGACAGGGTTGACATGGGAAGAGGTTCGAGATTACCTCAGCCGAGAGTGGAGTCATGTATTACTGGATCGTAGTTATGGTGGTAGTACTAGTGCTCGAAGCCTGTTGGCTAATGGGCAGGAGTTCAAGCAGTTCATTGTAGATATGCCAGCTAAGCCTGATATGATTTGTGTGCAGAAAACATGGCTCAAACCTATTTTGGAGTTTATCATACAGGGATATGTGGTGGTTCATAGGGACATAAAGCAAAGACTTCCCTACATGATGCTAGGCAAAGGTATTGAACAGGAATATGTGGTGTTGGAGGTGTGGTTGAGAGGATGTGTGATAGATGTGTGATCTACTATAATAGATTGAAATTGCAAAGTGATGAAAAATCTGATAGAAATGAAAGATCTGGTGTGCCTGAATGATGGCTGAGGGACCAGGATTGATGTAGCCACAGGGAAAGAGTCTGCCTTGGATCTCACTCTGGTATCTAGTGCGATGGCAGGAATCTGTGAGTGGTAGGTATGGGAGGAGTCGACAGTAGGGGGTGATCATTACCCCATAGTATGCACAGTAGGCCAGGAGGAGGAGGAGGTGTCAGTGCATGAGGTAGGAAGGTGGGTGTTTGGAAGGACAAAGTGGGATCAGTTTCAGGAGCTGAGTGAGCAGGTGATGGCTCGGGTGGATATGAGAGGGGATATGGATAGTATGAATAACTTGGTGAGAACAGCATTGGCGGGGGCATAACTTCCAACATCTACGATGACGGAGGTGAAATGGGCAATAGGTAAGGCTGGGTTAACTTCACCTGGGAAAGATGAAGTGTGCTATGTTATGTTGGCCCATCTCAGTAATGAGGCCCTGGGTAAGGTATTGGTGTTTTACAACTGAATGTGGGAGAAGGGGAAACTACCAGGCAGTTGGAAGGAGGCATTAGTGGTACCAATCTGTAAACCAGGGAATTAACCAAAGAGGCCAACAAGATATGGACCAATAACTTTAACATCACATGTATGTAAGATTATGGAACGTATGATTACAGAGAGGCTAACTTACTACCTGGAGAGCAGGGGGCTAGTATAGCCACAACAGAGTGGGTTCTGGAAGGGTAGGGGAGCTATGGACTCAGTGCTTTGCTTAAAAGCAGAGGTTAGGAAGTCTCTCAGGTGAACAAGGAAACTGTTGTACTTGTCTTTTTTGATGTAGAGAAGGCATATGATATGATGTGGAAGGAGGTATTGTTAATCAATCTTGATATTATGGGGGTATGAGGAAGAACGTACAACTGGATAAAGGATTTCCTATTTGGAAGGTCTATGGAAGGCCTATGGAAGGTCCAGGTGAGGGTGGTTAAATCTCTATCAGGCAGCTACCTGGTGGATAACGGTACACCACAGGGGAGCGTGATTAGTCCCCTGTTGTTCTCAATCATGATCAATGATGTTTACTCTCAGGTAAAGACGGATATTGGGACGTCGTTATTTGCAGATGATGGGGCCTTATGGAAGATAGGAAGAGATGTGCCATACATAGTAAGGAAGGTACAGGAAGCAATTGATGAGTTAGAGCGGTGGGCATTAATGTGGAGATTCAAGTTCTCTGTAGAGAAAACGCAGACAGTGTTCTTTACCAGGAGGAAGGTGGGAGATGAGGTATGCTTGAGGTTATATGGAAGAAAATTGGAGAGGGTGAGGGCCTTCAGGTTCCTTGATACTAGACTGACCAGGGAAGAACACATTGAGAGAGTGGTGGGAAAGAAGTAAGAAGGTGCTAAATGTTATGCGCTCTCTGACGGGGAAGGAGTGGGAGGCTGGGCGTTCCTCATTGAGGAGCATGTATGTCGCATTAATCCGATATGTTACAGACTATGGCAGTATAGCGTATGTTTCGGTAGCCCGGACATCATTGGAAAGGTTAGATGTCATAATGGGGAAAGGACTCAGAATATGTAGTGGGGCATTTCGGACATCCCCAGTGGCTGCACTACAGGTGGAGATGGGGTATATACCATTGCAGATTAACAGACAGCAGCTGGCAATTAATTATTGGGTCAACCTACAGGGACATGGGGTGTCTCATCCTGTGAAAGGGATTTTACAGGCATGCTGGGAACATGAGCAAAGACAGAACACAAAAGCTTTGGGTGGCTAGTTATTTTTTGTTTTGTTTCATATTTTATTAAACATTTTTGTTAATTATTATTATGTATTTTATTTTTAAACCTTTATTTAACCAGGCAAGTCAGTTCTTATTTACAATGACTGCCTGCACCACCCGGACGACACTGGGTCAATTGTGCGCTGCACTATGGGACTCCCAATCACAGCCGGTTGTGATACAGCCTGGATTCGAACCAGGGTGTCTGTAGTGACACCTCTAGCCCTGAGATGCAGTGCCTTAGACCGCTGCAACACTCAGGAGCCCAGGCGAGTGAGATAGGACTGTATGGAAGGGACTTTACAGGAATACCTATTCCTGTAAACACACCATGGCTACTCCCACCTCCAGTAGTTCATCTAGAAGTGTTGGAGAGACTACAGAAAGATAGGGAGGGTGATCCATCTGATTTGTTTAAGAGACATCTGGATACTGTGTATCAGACTTTAAATGTGATAGGAAAACATCCAACAGGAAAGTGTGATTATTGCCAGGAAACAGAGACCGTGGAGCATGTATCGCTACAGTGTGGGCAGTATCAGAGGGAAAGAGAGGCTGAGATCTAGTATGAGGGAGAAGGGGATACAGGACATTTATTTAAAGAGTATATTGAGTAGAACGTCATTAGATATAGTCTCAAATATTTTGTTGTCTTTTTTAAGAGCAACGGGTCTGGCAGGTAGGATTTAGTTTATCCCTGTCTCTGGCCCACACTCCAGTACAGTATGTGGCAGTAATGCACCATAACATTGGATGCCAACCCCACAAAAAAAGTATATTTTTTTTCATGTTGGGTGCTCCCTACATTCCAGTTGGCGTTGTGAAGCATAAACTAAATAAACATGGAATACGTCGATACCCACCGAAAGCTGGGACTCCACAGATCATGAGGATGTCTTATTTGTCTGCCTGTGACCTATCGTTATTGACCACCAGCCCCAAGAGTCAAAATGTGTATTTTATACATTTTCACCAGACATCTTACAAGGTAAGCTTCGATTTAGTCTGTGTTTGGGGGGTATGAAATTAATCATTCCATTGGTAGGAACAAATCTAGCCTATTGCCAATGTTATCTGATGATGTATGACTTAATGGCAACATCGAATGTTCACCGAGTGACATTCTTTGCGCATCAAAAATATGACGTCGCCTGCCTACGCACCGTTGTCATCCATTACACAGGGGATTGGCTACTATGGCAACTTGACAGTCTTGTAGCCAAAGAGATACGATTTCCAGGGATATGCAGTTGACCTGGGTGGGACAAAGCAAAGCCTAGAACATTTTTGCATAATGTGAACTATTGCTACATGGCTCAGATGAGCCGCACCAATCAAGCTACATTACATTGTAAACAGATTTATATACCGACATAGAAGCTTTTTAATAAAATACTGGTCGGACTCGGATCAGGGGAGCGATTTGGACAAGGAGGATTTCAACTCGGCCGCCAAAGATTACTTTCTAGAAGGATTGGATTCACTTTTAGATCTGTAAGTAAATGTTTTATGACTTTATATAGCTACTTTAATATGTATTTCATTTCTTATAAGTTGTCTGCTTTTTGTGCTTTGGATTTAGTTTACATAGGCCTAATTGCAATGTTATATAATTCCAAAGTAGTTATTGTCTGTTTCATATTAGTTCACTGTTTGCTGTTCTAAGTTTTATCCTTAACTTTGGAGAGGCCACTAAACTCTCATGGCCATTGTTTATTTGTGGTTGTCACCTCTGCCTTTGTCTCCAAAGTGTTACTGTTTGCATTGTGTGTGCTTCACACTTTAGTCACTGTACAGATAAAGTTTAAGCTTGGTGTTTTTACTTTACAGCAATGTCGTTTTGTAAATTTTGTCAACTGTAATTCTATGTCTTACAACAATATATCCCTTATTATATTCACCACAGAGTGGAGGATGCATAGGATTTTGATGATGACGTTTGAGAGCCACCCCTCTTCAGCAAGCACCCCCCGCCGGTCATGGTCTTCACCCCCCACTGCTATGTCAATCACCCCATCTGATGATTCTACATCCACTTTTCATAAACTTCTTGAATTAGAAAATTGGGGCTTATGGTGTCACATCTGCTCCTGATCCGCCCTCTGGTGTTCATCCGGTGTCTTCTTGACCTGCAGTACTCCCCTTGTACACTCTCTCTCTCTCCCTCTCCCTCTCTGTGTCATTGTGTTTGGAGACAGGTGTGCTGAAGTCAGAGCAGATCCCTACCAGCTGCAACTTATTCCATAATCAAGACCTCTACAAATACTCAGTCCTGCCACTTCCACTCTGCCAGATCGTAATCTCTGCTCAGTCAGTGCATGATTCTAGCTATTTATGATTATTCAAGATCCTGATACTCTGCTGCGCCTGTTTCCCCGCCTGACATCGTTTATCCTCTCATTGCAGTTACCGCTCTGTCTCTGGCTCCTGTTCCACATCTCACCACCCAACTACCTTGCTCTGGATTTTACTCCCCACCACTACCTTGGATTCCCCTCAGGACCTGCTTACCCTGTTCTACTCAGCTAACTCCAACCTCAGTCTCCACACCTGTTTTTTCTGCAACTCATCCAAGCTTCCCCAGAGCTGCACTCCATATCTCCCTGTGTAACAATAAATATGTTGGTTCATTCATCCATGTTTCCTCATCTCAGTCTGCTCTTGGGTTCCCCTGTGTCGCTCCGTTTAACATAGAATAGAATTCCAACAGAATCGGTTTCCCCAAGACCAAGCTAGCAACATGACAAAGACAGCGAAGAGGGGGACCATGCGTTGGATCAGGACTAACAAGCTGCTGTTTGTGAAATTGAAGGACACTAGGGAAGTAACCATGCTCACCACACAGCATAAGGCATTCAATAACAACTATGTCTGAAGGAGGGTGAAAAAGGAAGAATGTTTCTGTGAAGGACTACAATATCAGCAGAGGGGAGTCAACCTATCTGATGCTCAGGTCCTCCAATACTTTGTTTTACCACTTTGTGGACATTGCTATAGTAAATGCTTTCATTCTCTACAAGCAGATGGCCAAAGCAGAAGGTCAAACCCCCTCTCTCCCAGTCCGCCTTCCGAGAGCAGATGGTGTTGGAAATGGATGAATTGGAAGCGCAAAGCAACTTCCCAACCATCACAAGACCCCCCCCACTCAAGGTAAGCGCCACTATCCAACACACAATTTAACTCTACCCACATGTACATATTAGCTCAATTACCTCGACTAACCGGTGCCCCCCGCACATTGACTCTGTACCGGTACACCCTACATATAGCCTTGCTATTGTTATTTTACTGCTGTGCTTTAATTATTTATTTTATTTTTTACGTCACTTAACTGCATTGTTGGTTAAGGGCTTGTAAGTAGCATTTCACTGTAAGGTTGTTGTATTCGGCTCATGTGACAAGTAAAATTAGATTTGATGCCATAAGACAAAAGGAAGAACTGCAAGCATTGCACAAAACACAGAGGGGGAAAAGAAGTGGAAATACCAGATCTTCTGTCCAAAATGCCAGTTCGCTTTTTGCTTCCTGGCCGAGAGGGACTACTTCAAAGACTATCACGACATGCACAAGCTATGGTGCTAGTGAAATCTAATCATCTACACCTGGGACGTGAAATGAACGATGAATGCCATTTGTAAATAGTTTTGCGTATTTATATTTTTGCACTTTTTTAGTGAAGGACATGTGCGTAACCAAGTTTGTTTATTTTTTCATGTATATCTGTTGCTTTTATATTGTTTTTGTAAACAGTTCATTTGAATGTAGGACCAATACATTGGATATGCCTAGGCTAAGTGTTCAGGCACTTTGTAGAGGTTGAAAAAACACTTGAATTATCACCTGTATGTCCCCTGACACCACCACAATGTTGGAGAGAGGTTGGTGTTGTAGAAATGTAGTTTTTATAGTGAACAATAACTTTTAGGCACATCTAGTATGCAAAAACAGTGCAATTACCACATTTGAACACTTTGGAGAGGTTGAAAGGACACTTGAATAATTCACTTATAACTTGTCAATGAAAGATTACTTTCAAAATAAAGTGTTCGTGTACTCTTGATCTTGTGTATTCTGAACTATAACTCATATATTCGGATCATTTCCTCAATCTCCCAGATGTCATCTTTCCAAGTATACCAAGTTTTGGCATGTAAGAATCATGTAATTACACATGAATAGCAGCTACTTTTGGCTATGTCTATTTAGGCGGAAATCTACATTTTGCCATTACATTTAAGAGGTTAGATAAGTATTCAACCCCCTGAGTCAAGACAAGCTAGAATCACCTCTGGCTGTGATTACAGCTGTGAGTCTTCCTGGGTAAGTCTCTAAGACCTTTGTACAATATTTGCCCATTAATCTTTAAATTCTTCAAGCTCTGTCAAGTTGGTTGTTGGTCATTGCTAGACAGCCATGTTTTATGCATTGTAAAAGGCTTTCAAGCCGATTTGTCTGAAACAGAAATTACTCAATGTTTACAACTGGATTGAACTCTACCCTGTGGATCACGACAGCGGGGTTTGAAGTCTTCTAGCAGGGACTGCGTCCCAAATGGCACCCTATTGCCGACAACCGACCGTGCACTATTTTAAAGTGCACTATATAGGCAATAGGGTGCCATGCAGGACGCACCCCTGAAACACAGTGAGCTCTGCTCAGCCCTCAGTTTTCAGATATCTCCTGTCTCGCCTGTCTTCCTGTCCTCTCCGTATTCAAAACACCTTCCCACACGTCTCAGAGATCTTCTGTCAGTCTCGCTGAAGCACTGCTAGCATGGATCTCTGATAGAGAGGGATTTTGCTGGCTGTGAAAGATAGCTTTGATGTGTCTGTTTAGGGCTGGATATACGGCAGGAGCACAATAATAGGTCAGCTCTATACGCACATTAACTGCCTTGCTCAAGGGCAGAACGGCAGATTTTTCTTCCACCTTGCCAACTCTTTGAAATGGCAACCTTTCAGTTACTAGCGCAATGATAGGCTACCTGTCGCCCCCTATACTACCTGCCGCTTGTATAGTCGTGGCCGAAAGTTTTGAGAATGACACAAAAATTAATTTCCACAAAGTTTGCTGCTTCAGTGTCTTTAGATATTTGTCATATGTTACTATGGAAAACTGAAGTATAATTATAAGCATTTCATAAGTGTCAAAGGCTCTTATTGACAATTACATGAAGTTAATGCAAAGAGTCAATATTTGCAGTGTTGACCCTTCTTTATTAAGACAACTGCAATCCGCCCCGGCATACTCTAAATGAACTTCTGGGCCTCATCCTGACTTATGGCAACCCATTATTGCATAATCAATGCTTGGAGTTTGTCAGAATTTGTGGATTTTTGTTTGTCCACCCGCCTCTTGAGGATTGACAACAAGTTCTCAATGGGATTAAGGTCTGGAGTTTCCTGGCCATGGACCCAAAACATCGATGTTTTGTTCCCCGAGCCACTTAGTTATCACTTTTGCCTTATGGCAAGGTGCTCCGTCATGCTGGAAAAGGCATTGTTCGTCACCAAACTGTTCCTGGATGGTTTGGAAAAGTTGCTCTTGGAGGATGTGTTGGTACCATTCTTTATTCATGGCTGTGTTCTTAGGCAAAATTGTGAGTGAGCCCACTCCCTTGGCTGAGAAGCAACCCCACACATGAATGGTCTTAGGATGCTTTACTGTTGGCATGACACAGGACTGATGGTAGTGCTCACCTTGTCTTCTCCGGACAAGCTTTTTTCCGGATGCCATCAGAGAAAATTACTTTACCCCAGTCCTCAGCAGTCCAATCCCTGTACCTTTTGCAGAATATCAGTCTGTCCCTGATGTTTTTCCTGGAGAGAAGTGGCTTCTTTGCTGCCCTTCCTGACACCAGGCCATCCTCCAAAAGTCTTCTTCTCACTGTGCGTGCAGATGCACTCACACCTGCCTGCTGCCATTCCTGAGCAAGCTCTGTACTGGTGGTGCCCCGATCCAGCTGTTGAATCAACTTTAGAAGACGGTCCTGGCGCTCGCTGCACTTTTTTGGGAGCCCTGAAGCCTTCTTCACAACAATTGAACCGCTCTCCTTGAAGTTCTTGATGATCCGATAAATGCTTGATTTAGGTGCAATCAATATCCTTGCATGTGAAGCCCTTTTTGGGCAAAGCAATGATGACGGCACGTGTTTCCTTGCAGGTAACCATGATTGACCGAGGAAGAACAATGATTCCAAGCACCACCCTCCTTTTGAAGCTTCCAGTCTGTTATTCAAACTCAATCAGCATGACAGAGTGACCTCCAGCCTTGTCCTCGTCAACACTCACACCTTTCTTAACAAGAGAATCACTGACATGATGTCAGCTGGTACTTTTGTGTCAGGGCTGAAATGCAGTGGAATTTTTTGGGGGGGATTCACTTCATTTGCATGGCAAAGAGGGACTTTGCAATTAATTGCAATTCATCTGATCACTCTTCGTAACATTCTGGAGTATATGCAAATGGCCATCATACAAACTGAGGCAGCAGACTTTCTGAAAATGAATTTTTGTGTCATTCTCAACTTTTAGCCACAACTGTATACTCCATCTGGTGTTTACCATCTGCATTAGAACACTACGGGAATATCTCCTCTATTGTTCTATTTTCTCATCCATAGTGCATTAGATCGGATCTGATATTTGATTAAGCAAGTAGGCAACATCTTTTCTCGTTAGACTGACATGCTTATTGTGTTTGTTTGCTCTTCACATGCAATATTTACAGCAGATGTTTGGGTTGATGTTGTCCTTTCCGCCTGTGTTTTCACTAACCTTGCGGTATGCAAAGCGGGTGTGATCAAACGTTGTCAGTATCATCTCACTGATCAAAGAAGCAGTGTGTTTAATGTTCTTAATCTATTCAAGGTAATGAAATGCAGCAATTAGAGAGGAGTAAGATTGGATTTTTGATGCAAGCTAACTGGATTGGTAATTGGTTTAGATAATGAAGTTACTGTGTGTGTCAGCACAGATTCTTTCCCAGTATGCACCTTCCCACCACTGACAAGACGCCACCTTGGTTTCAAATCCCATTGGGAACTCTCACCTGCCCGGAAATCCCACACAATCCCACGGGAGGAGTCTACTGTATAATCAAAACCTGCAGTGTGCATCCCAAATGGCACCATTTCCCCTACATAGTGCACCACTTTTATACATGTAGAGAACATTTCTTACGCAAATGCACCATATATGAGTGAAATTATCAATGTCTTCCACTTCCACCTGAGCCAGTATGAATATGAATGGGGGGTGTCAGCCCTGATCAGTCTCATTGGTTATCACTTGGCCTGATATCTGAGGAGCACTAGCTGTGAACTAGCTGCTGTTAACCTTGGCTCCCTTGTTTAGTCATTACACGGCTGAGTCACAGGGTTGTTACAGTAGCTTAGCCCTCCTCGGATGCTTTCTCGGCAGAGAGGCGGGGCTCTGGTGCCCCCTCCCTTCCCTTAAACCAATGTGGACACAGCTCTACTGGGTCTGCTGCTCTGGATAACAGAGGCTCAACAGGTTCCGCATACATGGTAACTCAGACAGACAGAGACACGCTGACGCATAGACCGAGAGCGAGTAGACACACACACACACACACACACACACACATACACTGGCTGCACTGGGTATGACCCACATTTTGGTCAAGAAAGTGAGAGAGGGAAAGGAACACCAAAGGCATGGCCACTGGTTTCTCTGTTTCAACAGGATGACCAGAGCCAGACAGACAGTGGTGGAAAGGGGCATGGCAAAGCTGGACTTGAGCCTGCCAGAGATTGTGTGTTCACGTGGTAACTATACTTGTGAGTATGAAACGTCCTCACAAGAATCGTAAACCAACCAAAATTAGTGAGGACATTTTGTCTGTTCTCACTTGTAAAAAGGCTATTTTTGGTCGTAGGGGTTAGAATTAGGGTTAGTGGTTAGGTTTAGGGTTAGGGGTTAGGGAAAATAGGATTTTGAATGGGAATCAATTGTTGGGCCCCAAAAAAGTCACAAATACAGTATATTAACACATATTGTCCCAATGTTTTCTACCATTTCATACCCACTGAACTCTTCCCAGCTCTGCTCCACTATCTGTGCCAGCCTTCTGAGATCCCTTTCAGCCTGATAGAGGAGACATATGGAGCCGAGCGCGCATGCACGCAAACACACGCACACACATCAGTCAACAGCTTCCTGCAACCCGGTGACTAATTGAAATTCCCGTCAATGCAACATCCAGAAAACACTAGGAAGCATAGGAGCACCGTCTGAGGACAAATGTATATTGTCTTTGTTTTTTTTTCTATATTTTTTAGTTTGCCAGTTGCTGATAAAGCAGGGAGGGGTGATGGAATACATTTACAAAGGAAATGGCTAGAAATGGAACCATTGTGCCCTATAGACATTATTGGGTTTGCCTTTTCTCTCATGTTGTCCCAATGGTTCCTGATTCTCTATGGTGTATTATGTGTTGATGCCTGATTCACACAAAAGGGCCAAACTGAGCTGTACTGAGCTGGCCTGGTTACGGGTCCACCATAGTTGCTGGAACCATGCAGGGAAGGACTACATAAAAAAATATCCGAGCCTGTATGGTATGGGTTGGCCCTATAGTGTGGATCAGCCAACCGAGTAGAAAGACTGGCTCCACTCCTGAACAGTTTAATCCTCTCTCACTGGCTGGTGAAACTCCAGCAGAGAGCCCGTGCCCACTAGTATAGTTGTCCAGAGGACATGTCCTGTTTTGTGTGGAGTGTGTTATGTTTGTAAACTGGCACCACCTCTCACACCACACACACACACACACACACACACACACACACACACTGCCGCATTGCCATGTCACAGTCCACTTGATTCCTCTTTTGCTGTGGGCATGATACATGCTGAGTACAAAGAGACGTGGACACACGTTTCTATTTTTGCCATTTAAGGACCGACAAATGCATTAAAGTACAGGACAATGGCATATAGCTAATTCCATTGTGAGTGGGTGCATGCGTGTATGCTTTCCTCATGACCTGAAGACAACAAAAAAAAGTAAATCACTTTGTGTAGATAAAGCATTTTGCTACACTCACATTGACTACTGCTAACCATGTATGCGACCAATAGAATTTGATTTGATTTAAATATTTAAGTTGTTATAGTAAAAAAGTACCCACCACACAGTGCCATCAGTTTATATCTACGACTGGTTTACCCAACAACCAAATGATATGCCCCCTTATTGAAAGGCAAACGACCCTCCAGCCAATAGGCAGTTGGTGCCACTCGTCAGTCAGCGATTTGGCCACATCCCCACAGCATAACGATGTGCTGGGCATCTAACGGGGGTCAGACAGATGAATGGGGGGAGCCTCAGACAGTGGTCAAGCATCAAAGTGAAATTGAAAACAAGACCGCTATGTCCCAAATGGCACCTTATTCCCTATATAGTGCAATACCAAAGCCCTATGGGACACTCTATAGGCCCTGGTCAAAAGTAGTGCACTATATAGGGAATATGGTGCCATTTTGGATGCATCCAAGGACAAACAGCTGGGCCCAATCTGTGCCTGTTTGCCCGATTAAAAGAGAGACTGCACCGGGGAGGAGGCTGTGGGCCCTCTCTGCTGTGCTCAGATAAACATGAAGACAGCATGGCCACGCATGCCTAATACAGTAAGGTATCACGGTACCTAGCAGGAGAGGAGACTGGGGAGGGTGTGCAGGGAAGGGTGTGCAGGGTCGTGTTCAGTAGGCACCAAACGGAAAAAAGCTGAATGAATACAACCTTACTGTGAAATGCTCAATACTTAAACCCACAAATACTGAATTCCCATGTTAGTATGAATGCTGTATATGTTGGTTCGGATGTCCGAATCAGTATATATTTTTTAAGGAATGGGGAACTCCCATTTTTCGCTGATACAGTACATAAAAAAAAATATAAAAGTTTATTGGACAGGATTGTGAAATATAGTTAAAAATAAAAAAGAGAGAGAGAGAACGCTAAATCAAATGAATCGGATTCGACGTCCAGTGTAGTGGCTGGCTTCAGTCGCAAGGTCAGTGCACAAATCAGCCTTTGCTACTTGACGGTGGCACGGTTGTGATTTAGTGCTATTGGATTTAATGTGCTCTAGCAATAGTAGCCTGGATGGAGTCGAGGGTTGTGGAGATTTGCCCTGAAGCCAGTGCTGCTAACTTGTGCTGCGAGGAACTACACGGGCTTCCGCGTGCACCAGCAACAGCTCCCTCATGTCATGCTGCTCAAGAGGAATGGGGCCCACCGTACCATTGTGTTATCTGACGAGCTGAGTGACAGTGTGAGTGTGAGTAAGATTTTCTCATCCTCCTCCTCCTCTGTCTGTACAAGTTTGAGGTGCATAATAGGACCATCTAGTCAAGACAGTTCTCTCGTCTATTTTGACAGACCAACACAAGGTTAAACTGAAATGTTGACCTCAAGACTTCAGTACAAATTTCTAGAGCTGTCAACTCAGTTCCTTCCCTCTCAGTGTTTCATCTTAGCTGAAGATTTCTCCTTCTCTTCTCCTCTCCTGCACTGACACACTTCCATACTAACAGACCTTGGCCAACTTTCATCTTTCAAAATCACATTCACCATAGCAAATCAGTGTCACACTTAGCATACACACCTCGCACAAAAGAATGTGGAATTGTATTTTTCTTGATGTTGTAACTCATTACACAGTAGTCTAAATAAATGACTGCAATAGCTAAAATGTTATGGAACTACACATAAGTCTGCTAATTTGTAAGAATTTGGTCAGTTTAGCCTAGTTCTGTATAATTTAATAATTTGCTTTTGCACTTTATCTTCTGTTCCCATATACAGTGGAGGAAATGACACTGGTATTAAGGATGTCATGCTGCTTGCTTATTGTGTACTGCTTCTTCATTATTCGGCTCACACCTAGGATCGAACCCAGGGCCCAGCTAGCACATGTGAGGTGAATCATGAGGAAGCAGTACACACCAAGCAAGCAGTGAAACATCCTTTACACCAGGATGTAATTTCCTCCACTGTATCCACATGTCGTCCCCCACGAATGATGCAGCACCCCCCTTGGGCCAATCAGTGTAATTTTGTAAATGGCGATCTCTATATATAGCAAGACGCGGGATTCACCTAAGTTTCGTCAAAATCTGGTCAGTTGTGTCTGAGATATCGCGTGGGTTAGCTAGAATCATATCCCTGAGCATGTGTGCCAAATTTCATCAAACAGATCAAGAGAAATAAATATGTGCCTGTTATAGCGTCACCATGTGGTCGATATTAATGTTATATGTTGTCCTGACAAGGTTTGCAAGATGTGTACCAAATTTAGTGAAAATACAAATATCCTTGACTGAGTTATGTGCCAGAACACGCCCATGTGAATTTGTTTTGGTCAATAGCGACCACGTTGTTTTAGGTAATAGTCTGGAAAGTATTGCTTTGAGAGACGTATGTCCATAGACGCCACAAATCAAGTTTAGTGCAGATTGGTCATACAGTGCCAGAGGTGTAACATTTTATTGGCACAATTCCACAAGAGGAACTGGTTGTGATTTTAAGACAGCGACTGATGACACACTTCGGCAATGATATTGTTCTTATCCACTGTGACTGGCATTTTTAAGTATGGAGGAGAGAGACGTGCTGGAGTTAGCCGGGCTATTTTTGTCCTATTCTTTTCATTTTTGTTCCTGAGCAGCAATGGAGCTGTCTCCTGAATGAAAGGAGACAGCTGAAAAGAGAGACGGATAAAATACACAACATACGTTATCATGCGAGGAATGGATCGCTTCAGCCGGATGAAAGACCAGTTTACGCGTAGAAAGAAATGTTCCAGAGAGGTACAGTATGTTTATTTGTTTAGCTAGCTGTTGTGTATCGGTCTTTACGAATTGTTCAAAACTGATTTGGAATGAGGACAACTGTTACAGTTGCTTGCAATGAGTCCTGCAATGGTGTGCTTTAGGACCATGCAGACGGCTCCGAGCGGTCGGGTAGGCTGTTTGGAGTGTTTATCCGACTGGATAAAAAAATAAAAGAACCCCCCCACTTCTAAAACCAAAGTTGCGCCTCTGAGTAATCAACTATATTATCTCCACAGATGCTATGGTGAGTTGATGTGTGTCCCATTAACAAATAAACTATGTTTAATAACATATTTTCTTTCTTTGTGATTTTCTCCCTCTTCTCACAGACACCCAACTCCACCAACACCCTTTGGGCAACAAAGTGCCTGGACCAACAACAGAACTACTAACATGACAGACCAACCCTGGTCCCTTAGCTCAGTGGTTATCACCCTCTTTTGGTTACTCTAACCCCTATCATATGATTTTACCCTTGGGGATTATTAAAGTACTAATATACTGCCTTATGTTAATTATACCATTAGACATACTGTATGTTCTTACAAGTTCAGTGTTTTGCCCCCTGTGAATAGCCTACTACACAATTGTACCTGCAGCCCACCATTCTACTCCCCCCAGGCAAGACCCCTGACACCTCTTACATGTACACAGCCTGAGAATGTGTTTGATGGGGTCGTCAGTACTATTTTTGTGGACAACATCAAGGCCTCTGTAGCCACACTTTTAGACGTGGTGATTGGAGAGTATATAAGAGAAAAATGCATCGGTTGTGAGATCAATCACCCCAGCCAGCGCCATGCCTATACAAGCCCCCAAGATACTACTTCTGCAACCATTTTGAGGAGCTGGTGAAAAGACTGTGGTCCTGCAGGTTTATACCTTCGCTGGTCAGAGCCCGGGAGTCTATGGGTCTTGTGCCGTCTATTCCCAGAGTTTACGGGGTAACCGAGGCTTTCCTACATGAACTGAAGGAGATGATCTACATCCACGAGAAGCTCAAAGAAATCCGACACACCCTGGTGGACGACAACAAATACAGGGAAGCTGTGGTGGCTGATGTGATGACTTTCTGTCTCACTTAACCCAGAGAGACCGAGTGACAATACATTTGTTGGGTAACTATATGCAAACGATGTTAGAAAGAATAAATAAAAATTTTCTTTTGAGAGAACTTACAAATGTTATGCATCAAATTATTGAAAATAAAGTGAACAATGTATCGTTCTACACAACACACAATGCCTGGGCTAATGCAGAGCGTGTGCTAAAAATGGAGCAAATCATGAATCATGTACGACATATGGGCGAGAGTCTACAATGGACATAACTGGTATCCCGTCTTGTGGTTGATTCTGAAGAACTAGAAACAACCTTGTCTAAGATTTTACTTTATTTTTTTGAAACACCATTTAATTGTAACATGTATCATATTTTTTGTTTATATACTTATATAGCGGATGTGTGTGTTTTAAAAATTCAGCGACACAAGTCTGTAAATCTAAACCAAATATACAGGGTGTTGCATGCTGGGATCGTTGAGAAAACAGGGACAAGTATCCTGCAATGAATCCTGAATAAGTCCTACTTGATGTTTGCAAAAAATACAAATTCAAAATGAAAATGAAATGTTGTCGTTATTTGAAAGTGGCTCATTAACGTTATTGTACCTCAGAGAGGCAAGAAGGATGGAGGAGCAGATGTTGAAAAACATTTATTTTACCCCCTCTAACCCCGGGACTTATGGGGGTAAGGAGCGTTTACAGAGAGCAATAGCCGAAGAAACAGGTAGCCGGTTAAGCGATGCTCAAGTGACTGAGTGGTTAGCAGAGCAGGATGCTCATACTCTACATAAACCTGTACGAAAACAATTTCCAAGAAGTATATTTTTTTCTACTCATCCCTTGTCCCAGTTTCAGGCGGATCTATGTGCCGGGGCGGCAGGGTAGCGTTGGACTAGAAACCGGAAGGTTGCAAGTTCAAACCCCCGAGCTGACAAGGTACAAATCTGTCAATCTGCCCCTGAACAGGCAGTTAACCCATTGTTCCTAGGCCCGTCATTGAAAATAAGAATTTGTTCTTAACTGACTTGCCTAGTTAAATAAAGGTAAAATTAAAAAATTAAAAACATGCAGGCCCCTGCAAGATAAAAATGCTGGAAATCGCTACATGCTAACGGTTATAGATTTTTTTCTCTAAAATAGAATTTGTAAGGGCCTTTGACTCTATCTTGAAGGAAGGAGGAGCCCCCAAGAAAGTGCAGACTGATGGCGGAAAATATATTTTTATTTTCTAAAAGAACAAGCAACATGGCTCTTTTACACAGCATGTCCTCTGAAGCTATAAAGACAGAGCTCAATCTTTTCACGGCTCCCTTAACCCAACATTCAATAGAGAGGTCCAGTTATGTGAAGATAGCATCACTCTCTGCCATTACAGACAACGGTCCTATAGAATTTTTCATACCAGGACAGGGTGACAACTATCTGGACCTCAACAACACCTTGGTGCATTTGTCTAAAAGTAACCAAAAGAGATGGTACTAATATTGCAGACGATGCCAAAGTGAGTCTCATTAATTACCCCTTGGCCACCATCTTCTCCCAAGTGGATGTGACTTTGGGTGAACGCCTAATCAGTCAAAGCAGTGCCACATACCCTTATAGGGCCATCATGGAGTGTTTACTCAACTACTCCGAAGACACTCTCAAGACCCAATTCAGCGCTGGGCTGTTTAGCAAGGATACTGCAGGAGTCTCTATGGAATCGATTGACCCTTCCATCAGTGCAAACAAAGGACTGGAGGCACGTGCTCCCGAATCTCGAGAGTTTCATCTGCTAGGGCCTATACACTCTGACATTTTCTTTCAAGAACGTTTACTCTTAAATTCGGTTGATTTAAGACTAAAATTAACCAGGGCCAAGGATGAGTTTCGCCTGATGTCTGCCCAGGACGGTGACTTTAGTTTAAAAGTGTTGGGGGCAACGCTTTTTATTTAAAATGTCTCTGTATCTCGGGCAGTTCGTCTGGGTCACTCACAGGCTTTGATTAAAGGAAATGCCCTTTACCCTCTCCAAAGAATTACCATGAAAACCTTTAGCATACCTGTGGGCAGTAGAATCTGCAGCCAAGAAAACCTTTTTCTAGGCCCTTTACCCCGATACATTGTTATAGGTGATGTCTTACAGTTGGAAATTTGTGGAGATAGCCTGCATAATACTGTATCTCTTATTTTACCCAATGGCGAAGCAGATCTTGAACAATTTATAGCCCTGCTGGAACAACTTGTTCAGTCAAATGTATCCGTCATAGCCGATAGGACCCTCAAGCTTGTAGTGCAAATAATACGTCAACACTTGGGTGGTGGGGGTCAGAGAAGGAAACTAGATAGCCTAATGCAATCAGAAATCATAAGCAATAAAAGGGCATACCTCATAAATGTTCACAATCCTGGTAATTAGCTATGCTTTGCCATAGGCCTAGCACATTTACTCAACCCTGGATGTACAGATCTAGCGGCGTTACACGAGGCTAGAGAGCTCCAAACGGCCGTGGGTCTAGGTATACAGGATGCGGTGGCTTTCTCGGACATAGTCAAATTTGAAAACTTTCTGAACATCAAGATTGTGGTTTTGTACCACAGTAGAGCTAATGCAGCTTTCTTAAAATGCCAAAACAACCCCCAAACTCATTCTCAGATTCTGTACTTTTATGTGTAAAACGACCATTATTATCCTATTACTAACATCACAGCATTTTTAAGCGCACCCTATGTGTGTCCATCCTGCCATAACGGCTACACCCGAAAGGGGAGGCACTCATCCTGTTCAGTATGTCTGGATGAAAATTGTCCGATGCAGCCCTTAAAACTGACACCCTGTGTGGATTGTCACCGCACATGTCGTTTGGACTACTGTTACGAAAAACACAAAATTGAAACATGGCACCCCAAGGCCTGTAAATCTGTAAGCAGTTGTGACATTAACAAGAAATGTCCAAAATGCCATTGCAATTACAACCTTAAAATAGACAGCCCTAAACCTTATGTGTGTGGAATCATACATTGCCCAATCTGTAAAGGGCCTTTGAAAAGCAGAGACGTTGAAGTGGTTCAAGAAGTGCCACATGAGTGTTATATTCAGCCCTTGGCTGAAGATGAACATTCAGACAAATACGTGTTCTATGATTTTGAGACAAATCAGCAATCAGGGGTTCATTTGCCTATTTTTGTATCTACCATGACTTTCAAGGGTGATAAGTGGTCGTCAGAGGGGCCCAATTGTGCACTCCTCTTTCTAAAACACTTTAGAAAACCCCAGTACAGAAACTTCACGTTTATAGCGCACAATTCTAGAGCCTATGACTCCTACCTTCTTCTGAACCCCTTGATACAGCTAGAAGTTGCACCCAGTGTCATAGCTCAAGGTAGTAAAATCTTGTGTTTTGTAGACCACACCTTCAACCAGAGATACTGTACATTGACAGTTTAAGCGTCTTACCCATGAGATTGGCTCAAATGCCAGAGGCCTTGGGTTTTGACAACTCTGTGAAAGGTTGGTTTCCCCACTTCTTCACATCTGAGGAGAATCTACATTATATCGGATCTTATCCCAGCCCCGAAACGTACGGGTGTGATCAAATGTCTCCCAAAGAGCGAGAGAGATTTATGACGTGGTATGAAACAGTAAGACATAGCACCTAAAGAGATGGAATCATACTGTGACAATGATGCGGTTATACTTCGTGATGGATGCCTCAGATTCATAGAAGAGGTAATCAAAGATGCAGGCATTGACCCCTGGAGTACAACTATTGCATCGGCATGCATGAAAACCTATCGTTCTACCTACAGCATCTATAGCTATCCCCTGACAACTACCGATGCCAATTCAAGTCATACTCTAGTGGGTCCATTCAATGGTTGGAGTACTTGGCCCAGGATAAAGACATTTTTATTCAACATGCTTTGAATAGGGATGAGAAGACGGTTGGGCCTTATCATGTAGATGGATGTTTGAGTACAACGGTTGTTTCTTCGGATGTAAATCTTGCTTTGTGCCCCAGGCCATGTGTGTCCTAACCCAAAATACTTTTGGGGAAATGTACCAAGACAAATTGTAATCTTCACAGGCTACTTACGGGTTAAAAGGGAATGAGATGTGGGAGCATGAGTGGACCGCACCCACAAAGTTTGATCCTCATGTTCGAGCTTTCCTTTCCAGCTTTGACACACCAGAACCCTTGGAACCACGACAGGCCTTGTATGGAGGCCGTACCAATGCTTTGACATTGAGGTATGTAGCGCAACCCGACGAGGCAATAGGATATGTAGATTTTACATCCATTTATCCTCATGTAATGAGTTCCTCATGCTATACTATGGGGCATCCTGAAATTATTCACCACGACTTTGACTTACCCCAAAACCTAGGGGTTTGTTTATACCAGTGTTGCCTTACAAGGGACCTCAAGGAAAACTTTTCTTTCCCCTTTGTCGCACCTGCAGTGAAAACAACAACCAGGAAAACCCTTGTGATTACTCAGATCAAGAAAGAGTCCTGACAGGTATATGGGTCACAGTTGAAATCTCTAACACTCTAGAGATGGGGTATCGAGTGGCCAAAATATTTTAAGTGTGGAACTTTTCCAGGAAATCAGACACTCTTTTTAAAGAGTACATCAAGGCCTTCTTGAGATGCAAGCAAATGGCTTCAAGCTATCCTGCATTGGTCACAGGTCAAGAGAGCAAAGACAAGTATAGACAAGACTATCACGACAGAGAATGCTAACAACGTCGATCATTAAAGACCCCTAAGAATTTCTGGAATTTGTTTTTTCGGACCAATACAAAATTTCACATTTTTCTTTCTTGAGTCAAGACATTGCCCTGGTGCAATCGAGACGTAACAAGAAGTGGGTTCTACCCCTGGGTAATGTAAATGTGTTTCTTGCAGCATTTACCACGGCCTATGGCCAACTTGAACTATACACCCTCATGGAGCAGCTTCAGAGGCGGGTTCTTTACCACAACACAGACTCTGTGGTCTATGTAAGCAAATAAGGTGATTGGAACCCCCCACTTAGCAACTATCTGGATGGTTTAATGAGTGAACTCGAAGATGGTGGCCATATCACAGAATGGTCCTCCTGTGGTCCCAAAAGCTATGCTTTTAGGACTAAAGACAATCACGTGGTGTTGAAAGCCAAAGGCGTGACTCAAAACTAAGAAAATGCCCCGCGTGTAAACTTGGAATCAATCACACGCTTGGTCGAGGGGTTCATAAACGACCGGAATAGTGACTTGGAGATTTTGAGCTACTGCAAAAAATGGTTAGGGATAAAAAGGGCTTCCATCTAAGGAATGCCCCACTTACTAAAAGATTCAGGGTAGTCTATGACAAGAGACTGCTTTTGCCTGACGGGACCACATTTCCCTTTGGCTACTGACTTATGCTACAAGCCCCAGTGTGTCTTAAAGCTTAAGATATAATGACTGCTGTAGAAGGTTTTGACCCCCGGTTGCAACTACCATTTTCGGCCTTAATCGCAGGCCCCTCCAATAGTGGTAAAACCTGTTTTGTAAAAAGTATTTTACAGAATTCTGAACATGTGTTTTCTCAAAAGCCTGACAATATTGTGTGGTGTTATTCGTGTTATCAACCTTTGTATGATGATTTGTTGAAGAAAACAAAAATCACGTTTGTTGAAGGAATACCTGAATCCCTGTCTGATGATGAACTTCTCCCTGCTGGTTTTGGATGATATGCTATTTTCAGGTAGCGAACATCCCGAAATTGCATGAGCTTTTACCCAATATACTCATCATAGAAACCTGTCCATGCTTTACTTGGTGCAGAATGTGTTTCACCAAGGTAAAAATAGCCGTACCATTAGTTTGAACGCCAATTACCTGGTTTTGTTCAAAAACCCTAGAGACAAGAAGGAAATCCTACTTTATGGAGAGCTATGAGGACGCTACCAAAGCGCCATTTTCTTATTTAATCATGGATTTAAAAGCAAATACTCCAGAACACCTGAGGCTAAAGTAACCGCTATGTCTCTGCGTCTAAAAAGAAACCCGCCCCTCTTGAAAAGCCTAGTTGGGGCTACAGCTAAAGAACGGGAGGCCATCTTGGGTCACTGTTCTTCAGATCTCATATTATCCTTATGTGAGATTGCTTTGAATCTTCTCAAAGGACACATTCCACTCACCCTGACCCAATTAAAAAAATTAAAGAGACAAAAGGCTGCAATCAAACTCTTTGCCAATAAAAGGGCCAGTCTTCAAAAGAAAAGACATAGCATACAATAGTCTGTTTTTTTTTAAACCTTTACTAAGTATAGCCGTGCCCTTCATCGCCAGCCTTATTGCTGCCAGACGTGGGGGTTGAACACAAAGTGTGATGGCCAATAAAATGTACTGGGTGCCTCAACCAGAGTTGGATAGACTTAAAAAACAAATGCAGGTCCTAAAAATATCAGACAAACAGCGGGAAATGATTTGGATACGGCCATGAAGGATATTTTGAATCAAAAAGGATTGAACCCCTATGATAAGGTACAAAAAAACTGTCGAATCTCTGTTTTGAAGAATTTATTTCGGTACACAACCCGGACACCTCCTGATTTATTAGACAATTTTCCAATTCCTCAAAAACATTGTATTGCGTTTCAGACTCTTCGGACATGGGAGTTAATGGCGGGTGGTCCGGTGTAGAAGATCTTATGTTCTCATTCATCTGGTTAATTAACGATATGAGGGCTTCAGGAATCTGGGATAACAGGTTTTCATCGGTCGTCCCTGACTCATTCATACGATTAATTATTTCTATGAGTTCGGCGGGATTCTGGGATAATATGGTTTCATCTATCGGTATTATGTTTGTTACCCAAGCCTCATTCATATGGTTAATTATAGCTTGGAGTTCAGGCGGTATCTGGGATAACAGGGTATCAACTGTTTTGCTCCACAAACGAATGGTGTCTTTACTCGAGCGACAATACAGTTAGGATCTATCCTTCTGGCATAGAACAATACCACGTTTGTTAAACAGCAATCCGATTAAAAGATGCAAATACAGGCGCTAAAAACATACATGTAACATGTATCCTTCCAGAATACTACAAGAACACACATCATTAATTATCCAAATGGCTGAGCCAACAGACATATTTGAGACAGTTGATACCCTGTTATCCCAGATACCGCCTGAACTCCAAACTATAATGTTTTGCATGATAAAGGGGTTTGGGTCTGCTGTCTGTGAAAATTTTCACTGTATAATCCTCAGGTTGGAATATGTAAGCCATATGTCCATCACTCGTATCCAAAACCCCTTTAAAACATTCAGGGGCCTCACACAAAACATCCTTGATGCTTTTATCATTTGGTTCATGACAAGAGACGCATAGCACCCCAAGAATTGGCTTAGGAGACATAATTTTCTCTTTAATGTTCTGGGTTTTATTTTTGAAAATCTTGTTTATTTTTCTGGGGCCGCATGTGTTGTTCTGGGCTTAATTTATAATGCGTCTGCTGCCAAACCCAATTCCAATTTCATGGAAATCAAGGACATTTCTAAGAGTCCCCAAACTTTTGAACTGTGGTGTATCTGTTAATGTAAAGTGCCCTAATGAACACAACCCAGGCGTGCAAATACGTGAAACGGCTTGTGGTCGTCAAAGATAGAGGTTTTGGAAACACTGTCAGCATTCAAATGTGTCTTGTGACTGCAATAAGACTGTCTCACCTCATTATCGCATAACTCTCTCGCACTGCGTAAAAATACAAGTTGTTATTTCGCTTACTGTAGCATTAACGTGGAGCAGCGTATCCTTTTCTATTCCTTTCTCAATCCTCTCTGTTAATCCTGGACTCTGCATATCAGTGCAGCAGCTGGTTGGACGCTGGCCTAGGTAGCTTGGGCCACATTTTGTCGAGGCATGTAGTGGTAAAACGTCCTAAATGCTTTCTGGCACCCCTGGGATCCCTTAGGTTTAGATTTGGAAGAGCTGATAAGTCGTGTGCGCCAACCCCAAACAATATTTGATTTGATGCTCTGCTGGTTGTGTGAGCCAGACCCGAGCAGCAGCAACAGCAACAGCCCACTTCTCTGTAAGGATGCATCCAAAATGGTAACCCATTCCCTACATAACACACTACTTTTGACCAGAGCCATATGGGGGGTAAGTAGTGGAATAGGGTTGCATTTCGGATGTAGCCTTAATCATTAGGGGGACTGTCAGGAAAGAAAGATTAAAGGTTTACACTGGGCTCCCATCATCTGCATCAGTTACACTTCATGATGGGTGTTTTATTCTGTGGCTCTGGGTTTGGCTCTGGGTTTGGCTCAGGGTTTGGGGCCTGACAGTGGAGAAATGGCACATTGTCAACTTTGCCACACAAGCCCGGGCAAGCAGCAGGCAAGGTTTACTACAAGATAAATCTCCATAGTGTCAATTCTCTCTCAGGGAAGAAGTTCGGTGTAAAAAAACAAAAAAACAGTTACTGTCCATGTGAGGTCATGTGCTTGACAAGAAGATATTACAGAATTGGCCCCTGTTCCTGTGTTGCAAATGGAAACTGAATACTAATTTTCACTTAATTCATTGTCTGGGCCTGCTTCAACAGAGAGCACTTAGAATTAGCTAAATTATAGCAGGTCAGAATAGTCTTCTTTGCAAACACATGATTTTTGCAAAACCCTGCTTATTCCAGACACCGACAAAATGATATTCAGTGAGGATCCCAGGCTACTGTACCTCTCAGCCCCACATACTCTCACAGTCAGATCTCAGTGATCTGGTTTTGCCAATCCATTATCCATTAGGTTGTTATGCACAGTCCATCTCATGGTAAGGACGTGGAAAAGGTCAGACGAGGTGCCGGGTGAAATGGGCTGAGAACCATCCGTCTCTTGTCTCCCAGCCCGAGGTGTCAGCCTCTGCCACGAACACATTGGCTCTCTCTGGAGAGACCATTAGTAAGTTGTCACCTCTCGGGGCCATATATCCACACTCAAATCTAATGCTCACTGAAGCACAAGACGGTTTTGTGTCTGTGTCCTAGTAGACATTTTTTGGGTTCCATGAGCATGTTTAGCATTTTTTAAAATTGTTTATTTAACTAGGTAAGTCCCATTTGAGATAGGAATCTGTTTTTTCAAGTGAGCCCTGGCAAAGAGGACGTTGCAATGTACGATTGAATGTATGCCTTGGGTTTGTGGGCTCATTCACCCTGTTTGCCTAAAGCCGTCGATGCGACGAAACGAGTATTGATAGTAGAGGGAAAATTTGGTTTGTTCTGTACGAAGTGAGTGCTGGTCTGGCTGGACAGTAGGCTATTGAGCTTAAGTAAGCTGCTGGTAAACACTTTCAGACAACTGTGCACAGGGCATGAATGGAAAAGTGGTAACAGTCTAGCCGAAGGAATATTTTTATTTTTTATGTCTGAGTGTTTGTATTTTGAAGCTGTTATCAAGTACCCGCCTGCCTGTTCATGGATGAAATGTGTGAAGAATGCGTTATGTATCCATTTAAACATTTAACTAAAAATGATAGATAATGACGAATGACTGTCCAAGATCTCTGTTGTCTGTCAACGAATGATGAGCCCCATACACAAACATTGGCTCAATGTGTGGCTGGGCCCATATTCAAAGTTTTTGGTGGTTTTCTACCAAGAATTATATTCATTTATTTTGTCTCCACCATATTTTTCAGTCACATGCACTTGGTATCCATTGTCTTTTTGTACTCCTTATCTTGTTTGAGTCAATCCTTGTAGCACACTCCTTCGAGGCAGAGACAACAGACAGATGAGAACAGCCCCTTTTCACCTCCCACCATCCAACTTGGCCCTCATTTTCTAACCATTAACTCACATCACATCTGTCCTTTCTCTCCTCCCGTGGCAGGTAGCCTAGCGGTTAGAGCAGCGTTTCCCAAACTCGGTCCTCCGGAACCCCTAGGGGTGCACGTTTTAGTTTTTTGTCCTAGCACTACACGGCTGACTCAAATAATCAACTAATCACCGAGCTTTGAGTATTTGAATGGGCTGTGTAGGACTAGGGCAAAAACCTAAACATACACACCTTGGGGTCCCCAGAACCGAGTTTGGGAAACACTGGGTTAGAGTGTTGGGCCAGTAGTCAGAGCCCGAAAATTACAATCCCTGAGCCAACTAGGGAAAAAGATCTTTCAATCTGCCCTTGAGCAAGGCACTTAACCCTAATTGCGCCAGGATTTCCGTGAATAATGGCTTATCCCTGGCCGTGATTCCCTGCTCAGAGGATGTTTCAGGGGGAGTGGGAGATGCAAAAAAAACGAATTTCCATTTCACATCACACACTTGTACAGGTTGCACACTTGTGCATGTGTGAAACAGAAAAAATATAAACACCCCCTATTTTACTATGTGACATTCCTCCTTTTACCCAAAACATTACTTCATTACTCTATTCTCACATGTTTTTGGAAAGGAAGTGAAAAACTAAAAAAATGGCTGAGTCAGAGAAATGTAAGAGAGTAAGACCGAAACACCATCACAATTCTGATCTTAGTGCTCCTCAGATTCAGTCTCAATAAACCTAAAGATTAAAATCTGTCCCCTCGTACACATAAACCCTGATTCAGATTTAGGAAATTATGCCTTTCTTACACACGCCTTTTCATATGCATATCTCAGTAGTTGGTATTCAGACTTACCTTATCAAGGGCATTGCAGGCCTCGTTCACTTGCGCATGCGGAATAAATATAATTCTACTGCTGAAAACCCACTTGCGGCCAACAGATTTTCTCATGGGATTTTCATTCAATAGGATTTTCAGTATATTTATCTTATCTTAAACCCTCCATTTAAATACAGTGTATCTTTTTTCATTAGAATTTAGTCAACAGACTAGAATACATAGAGAGAATAGGTTCAGAAAAAAGGGATCAATGAATGAAAGCCATATAAATATATGTATATTCATCTTCGTTTCAACAACAACTGGAAGAAGACTGATCTTGTAGATTATTTAGGCACATTTTAGGGTTAGGAAAGTATGTATGAATAAATAAATAAAATTAAGTTTCAAGAGACTTCACGCACAAAATATATTGATTAATAAAAAATGCTGTGGTGTGATTGAATTCTGAAAATAGCCACATTGTTCTTTAACCTGTGGTAGTGTTGGACGATTAGCGTACAGTAGAAGTCCACAAATCCACAAACTCCACAAATTTCTTGCTAACAAACTATAGTTTTGGCAAGTCGGTAAGGACATCTACTTTGTGCATGACACAAGTAATTTTTACAACAATTGTTTACAGACAGATTATTTCACTTATAAATCACTGTATCACAATTCCAGTGGGACTGAATCTTACAACAACGTCAAGTTGACTGTGCCTTTTAAACAGCTTGGAAAATTCCAGAAAATGATATCATGGCTTTAGAAGCTTCTGATAGGCTAATTGACATCCTTTAAGTAAATTGAAGGTGTACCTGTGGATGTATATCAGGCCTAGCTTCAAACTCAGTGCTTCTTTGCTTGACATAATGGGAAAATCTAAAAAAATGTGTAGACCTCCACAAGTCTGGTTCATCCTTGGGAGCATTTTCCAAATGCCTGAAGGTACCACATTCATCTGTACAAACAACATTATGCAAGTATAAACACCATGGGACCACGCAGCCGTCATACTGCTCAGGAAGGAGACGCGTTCTGTCTCCGAGAGATGAACGTACTTTGGTGCGAAAAATGCAAATCAATCCCAGAACAACAGCAAAGGACCTTGTGAAGATGCTGGCGGAAACAGGTACAAAAGTATCTATATCCACAGTAAAACGAGTCATATATTGACAGATCCTGAAAGGCCGCTCAGCCAGGATGAAGCCACTGCTCCAAAACTGCCATAAAACAGCCAGACTACGGTTTGCAACTGGACATGGGGACAAAGATCGTACTTTTTAGAGAAATGTCCTCTGGTCTGATGAAACAAAATATCGTTGTTTAGCCATAATGACCATCGTTATGTTTGGAGGAAAAAGGGGGATGCTTGCAAGCCGAAGAACACCATCCCATCCATGAAGCACTGGGGTGGCAGTATCATGTTGTAGGGGTGCTTTTCTGCAGGAGGGACTGGTGCACTTCACAAAATAAATGGCAACATGAGGAAGGAAAATGATGTGCTTATATTGAAGCAACATCTCAAGACATCAGTCATGAATTTAAAGCTTGGTCACAAATGGGTCTTCCAAATGGACAATGACCCCAAGCATACTTCCGAAGTTGTGGCAAAATGGCTTAAGGACAACAAAGTCAAGGTATTGGAGTGGCCATCACAAAGCCCTGACCTCAATCCTATAGAAAATGTGTGGGCAGAACTGAAAAACATGTGCGAGCAAGGAGGCCTACAATCCTGACTCAGTTACACCAGCTCTGTCAGGAGGAATGAGCTTGTGGAAGGCTACCCGAAACGTTTGACCCAAGTTAAACAATTTAAAGGCAATGCTACCAAACACGAATTGAGTGTATGTAAACTTCTGACCCACTGGGAATGTGATGAAAGAAATAAAAGCTGAAATAAATCATTCTCTCCACTGTTATTCTGACATTTCACATTCTTTAATAAAATGGTGATCCTAAACATCCTAAGACAGGGAATGTTTACTAGGATTAAATGTCATGAATTGTGAAAAACTGAGTTTAAATGTATTTGGTTAAGGTGTATATAAACTTCTGACTTCAACTGTACGTAGAATTATAATAGGGAGAATGGTGTACAATCCACTGCCTGCACTAACCATTGAACTGTGTGATGACACAGCCAAGCATTTCACCATGCGTCAGGTTTAAACTGTATTGACTTGGTCTGTGCTCGCTCCATAACAATTGAATTAGTATTTTTTTAAATGAATGTCAACTGTTTCTAATGATCTGTGATGGCATTTATGGAGAAAAGCAAATTAAGGTAAATTAATCAACTGAAGCGAACTAACAGTAAATTGGCAGTTCAATATGTGTTGTAATTAGGCCTATTGGCGGTCGATACTCATAGTGACTAATATTTAACATGATAGAAACAGTAAACATAAAGTCAGGGTAGCCTATAATTAAGACATTCGAGTGCCCATCCTTGCAAGTTAAAAGGTTGTACAATGTTGCATAATGGCACAGCATTTCAGAAACTTTACTGTGGGAAAGTTGATATGTTGATATGCTTCAATGTTCTGCAATATGACTGGTTTCACAATTGTCTCCAGCGATTACAAGGTAAATTATAGCCTAAAACAACTGTTATTCATATTTACAATTCCCTTATCCAAACGGACTTCTCATTTACCTGGCTCTTATCAATAGCTCTTATCAAGTTGTAAATTACAGTGCATGTAGAATGTTGTTATTTCTATCAAAAAAATCAAGTACACGCTTTTTCCACTTGGAACCAGTAGGTTTAATAGACCTTATTCATGGTGTCCTCTCGTATAAAGTTGGTGGAATTGTTAGGAAATTAAGTCAAGATCAGAATGAGGCGGATCTGTAGACACACCTCCGACACATCTTACTTTATTCAATCTCCACCCAAAATGAATAGCAGGTCAGAATATGCATGGAGAGAAAAGTGCATAAAAAAGGGAATTACGTTCCCTTTAAGTGCACTTAACTCCGGTTGGAATTGAGAATTGGGGCCTTAATTATTAACAAGAGATTTGTCATGAGCTGTTAAAAGATCCCAGGAAATTTTCCATACACACAAAAAGCATATTTCTCTAAAATCTTGTGCACTAATTTGTTTACATCCCTGTTGGTGAGCATTTATCCTCTGCCAAGAAAATCCATTCACCTGACAGGTGGCATATCAAGAAGCTGATTAAACAGCATGATCATTAAACAGGTGCACCTTCCGTTTTAAAACTGCCCGGATCTCTTCTGCCCATTAAGGGAAGACTGGGAGCAAAGTATCTGAACTGGAACCAGGACTCCCCTAATGAGCAAACAAAGATCTCTGGGCTCTCTCAGATGTCCCTTTGTGCGATATCTTAAGTGATCCACCCACTAGACCACACTCAACCGAATCCCTCACTTATTTACATAATTATGACCACTGACCCATTTTCATAAGAAAACACTGGAATCTCGAAGTCTACTATCCAATGACCATCCAGTTGAATCATCTATTTGCCCCGGATTTGCATGTTAAGTACATATTTAATAAAGTATGTCCTGGCGAGTGTTCATTGTTGTCCCTCACTGGGGCATGTGATGAGATGGGTCAGTTCAGAGGGGACGACAGACACTGGGATATTGTAGTCTGAGTGGGACAGAGGCTCATTTCAGACCTGCAGGCCCGGCTCCACAGCGGTAATTGATGGGGAGGGTCATGTTCACATATGTTTTAGACACGTTTTGGGCATGCATGTTTTAAAATGATTAGGGAGAGGTTGTCCCTCTCCCTATTTCAGTATGTTCTTATCCATTTGGTGCATAATGAAGACAAACAGGCTCAGCTCTGACTCAGTCTGGCTCCCTCCGCTGACCAAATAGCACTGGGAGCAGGATCTGGGCAGTTTTACGGCTTCTAAATGCTGGTATAGGTGCCAGTGTCTGTCTTTTTCCACACGTTGGGTTGCACAGCGACGTGTACGCACACACACACACACACACACACACACTACATCTACTTTGAGTCTCCCACAATGACTGATCACAAAGCGTGTAATTTACGGTGCCCTGCTTGATGTCCTGGCTTGTCAGTCCCTAAGAAACCAACCATGTTACCCAGCCACAGAAGCCACAGGTCCCCCTTACCCCTTCCTCCTTCCCCCATCCCCACAGGGGACTGGACGCGTTACAGTCTCTGACAATTTCCCTCTCTCTCTCTTATTTCCCGCAATATTTTGCTTTTTCACATCCCCCACACTGGCTGTCCCCTCCCTTTAGTCTACCTCTCTGTCCTACTCTCTCTCTCCCTCCTCTCTTTCGCTGCCCTCCTTGGCTTCCTTCTACACCTCTCCCCCCCCTCCCGTCTTTCTCTGCCTGGTTGGTGGGCTTCTGGGATGATTTCTCTGAGGAGGCGCTGTCAGGTCACCTGCTCGCCAAGGCTAAAGGGCTGCTCTCTCAAGACCCGAGGTTCACCGAGTGTCGAGGCTGGCGGTGGGATTATGCAGATCTTAATTCCATCCCTTTCCCACACCTGCGGTTGACAGGGCATGAAATAGGGAAAGCGTTCACTGCAAAAGTTTCTGCTACGCAGGAGAGATGCAGCAGGCGGGGAAGAGGCATAGGGGAAGGAGAGAGAGAGAGACAGAGATGGGGAAGGGGGGTGAGCGACTGAGGGAGAGAGTTAAAGAGAGGAAGATAGTGAGCGAAAGAGAAAGCAACAGAGAGAAAAATACAGAAGGCAGCGATGATGGAGCAAGAGAGGAAGAGCAAAAGAGACCGGCTCGTCTCTTCCGTCTAAACAGAACAGAGACAGCAGCATGCCGCTGTTTTCCTATGATAATTAATCAAGCTTCGCACACTTGCAGGCTGGCACACTCATTTAATTTCGCCATTTCAGAAATCTCCTCAGGACGGACGCTTTTTCCAAATAAGGCATTTGTTAAAAATAAATGGTTCAGTAGGCTTAGGTTACCAGGTTATGGTGACTGTTATATGATGGTTACAATGTATATACAGTACATGTATCCACACTCCCTCCTTGAAAAAAATGGTTAAAAATATAACAGAAGTTATGGATGCTCTACAAGTAGTTTAGGTCATAACAGGTTCTATCTTATCTTATCTGTTTCGCTGTGGGTGAGATATAGATGTCCATTGTATTGTGTAAATACAAGGGTAACATGCCAGGTAGAATCACTTGTTACTTTGCACTTAAGGAGACAATGCTGTGAATATTCCATTGTTTGTGTGTCTCTTTGTTGCCAGTTATTGTTGCAGTAATTTTTACCCTCGTGGTTTACATTATCATTATAAATCGATTGTTAGTGGTCAACTTTTTCTCTCTATATTTCCGCCTCGGCGGTCAAGATGTCCCTTTTGAAGGATGGTGTTTTTAAACAAAGGCTGTAGGGCTCAAATATCATATATTAGAATGTGATTGCCAAGGTCCAAAGATACAAAAGTCAGGTAGCCATGCATGGTTAGTCTCAAGATCTATATTAACAATATATCCAAACTTCACATTTTATTCCTTTTCTTTCTCACAGCAAAATGTAAGCACAATAACTGATGTCGTAATATGATCTTGATTAAGCGAATAGAAAAAGTAGAAAAAAGAAAAATAACTGCTTCAAATGCACTCTGCACTCTGCTTCAAATGCACTCTGCTGAAAATTCAATCTGCTTCAAATGCACTTTGCTGCAAATAACAGTGAAAGATAATCCACAAGCATTGCAATGTCTTTCTTACCTGATAAAGCCACCATGAAAAAAGCTAAAAGACAAGACATATAGAATCCTTATGAGCTGTGGGAGCATTCTCTGGCTCAGTCTCTCTATCCCTCCAGTTGGAATAACTTGCAAAAAATTATCTGAGCGCCTACCAAATCCACTGAGCGGTTTTTGAGACTAGGCAAAAGGAAGGCATCATCTCTGCAAGTTTGACAAGAGCTTAGCTTTGGGAAAATAAACTTATCCCGCTAAGTACAGAGGGCTGTACAAATCCCAAATCCACAATAGGCTCTTCTTTTTCACTTGTCAGAGCTGGACTGGAGTCACTGGACAGAGCCAGTGGGGGCATGAGTGTGTGTGTCAGTGTGTTTTGGCGGGAGTGTGTGCTATTCTCCTTCTTTCTCGCTCCTTTTTTATGGCCAGCTGCTTGCTCCAGGAATCATAATGGGGAGGATTTAAAGGGACAGTAGCCCCTTTTCTGATGCCAGCCAGAAAGATTGAAATTATCTCTGTGTTGGAGATGGGGAGGTGAATGGGAGCTAAGGAGGATGGGGTGAGCTCACACAGGTTGATCATTTGAGAGGAAGTGTGGAAGAGGGAAAGGTTCTGTTGTTTCTCTCCCTTTTTATTAATCAGGAGGGAGGAGACTGGCAGAACAAAGAGAGGGGAGAGAGGAAGGGAGAGAGAGAGAGGGAGAGAGAGACAAAGAGAGTCAGACAGACAGAAAGAGGGAGAGAGAGGGAGAGGGAGAGAGAAAGAGTGTCTGCGAGAAAGAGTGACAGAGGAATAGAGAGGTACACAGAGAGAGGGGGGCGGGAGAGAGAGAGAATTAGAGAGACTGAATGCCCCACTGGGTTGAATCAATCTTGTTTCAGCGTAATTTGACAAAGTATTGTGACATGGAAAATACATTACATTTGAAAAAAGTCATTAATGTAAAACTATTGTTTTGAGAGTGCAATTTCAACCACTGGATTGTCATCATGGTAACCAATTTTCAACATGGATAAACAGTGTATTTATGCTGCAGTAATTTATGTGTCTGGGGGCTAGGGTCAGTTTGTTATATCTGGAGTACTTCTCCTGTCCTATTCAGTGTCCTGTGTGAATTTAAGTGTGCTCTCTCTAATTATCTCTTTCTCTCTTTCTTTCTCTCTCTCGGATGACCTGAGCCCTAGGACCATGCCTCAGGACTACCTGACATGATGACTCCTTGCTGTCCCCAGTCCACCTGGCCGTGCTGCTGCTCCAGTTTCAACTGTTCTGCCTTATTATTATTGGACCATGCTGGTCATTTATGAACATTTGAACATCTTGGCCATGTTCTGTTATAATCTCCACCCGGCACAGCCAGAAGAGGACTGGTCACCCCACATAGCCTTGTTCCTCTCTAGGTTTCTTCCTAGGTTTTGGCCTTTCTAGGGAATTTTTCCTAGCCACCGTGCTTCTACACCTGCATTGCTTTCTGTTTGGGGTTATAGTCTGGTTTTCTGTACAGCACTTTGAGATATCAGCTGATGTATGAAGGGCTATATAAATACATTTGATTTGATTTGATTTGTATAAAATATGTTGAATTTATACCTTTGAAACAACGGCAGATCTTCAATGTTATATCCTCTATCAGGGAAAAAAACTATAGTCTGAGCAGCACCTCCTACTGGAGAGTTGATCTATCTACAGCTATCCATTTGGTCTCCCATCCAGGGCTTTATCCAAACCCAAGCCCTTGGCTTTGTCACTGACTAGTACCAATGTGCTATGGTGAGAATCATTATTGAAAGCTGTTTTAATAACTATAGATTCACTATTGCAATCGAAGTCATTACAAAGTGTAGGTACACTACGTTTTAACAGAGCAAATTAAATCTAACCATAATTTATCTATAATATATCATCAAATACACTATTTAGGCCTACAGTATATAGCAGTTGCGAAGTCATCAACAGCTGTTGTTTCAGTTCAACCCAGGGTTTAAAAAAAATAGACAATACATAGAGTGCCTTGAAAGTATTCACACTCCTTGACTTGTTCCACATTTTGTTGTGTTACAGCCTGAATTTAAAATGGCATAAATGTCAACAACAAAAAATTGTGTCACTGGCCTACACACAATACCCCATAATGTCAAAGTGGAATTTAGTTAGAAAGTTTTACAAATTTAATAAAAAATGAAAAGCTGAAATGTCTGAAGTCAATAACTATTCAACCCCTTTGTTATGGCAAGCCCAAATAAGTAACAATTTGCTTAACTAGTTGCATAATAAGTTCCATGGACTCAATCTGTGTGAAAGAATACTCTATACTGTATATACAAACGTATGTGGACACAGCTTCAAATTAGTGGATTCAGCTATTTCAGCCACACCCATTGCTGACAGGTGTAAAATCAAGCACACAGCCATGAAATCTCCAAGGACAAACATTGGCAGCAGAATGGCCTTACTGAAAAGCTCAGCGACTTTCAACGTGGCACCGTCAAAGTATTCCATCTTTCCAACAAGTCAGTTCATCAAATTTCTGCTCAGCTACTCCGGACAACTGTAAATGCTGTTATTGTGAAGTGGAATCCTCTAGGAGCACAGCGGCTTAGCCGTGAAGTGGTAGGCCACACAAGCTCACAGAACGGGATCACCGAGTGCTGAAGTGCATAGCGCTTAACAATTGTCTGTCCTCAGTTGCAATACTCATTACCGAGTTCCAACCTGCCTCTAGATGAAGCATCATCAAGAGAACTGTCCGTCAAGAGCTTCATGAGCTTCAAGGCCGAGCAGCTGCACACAAGCCAAAGGTCACCCTGAAAAATGCCAAGCGTCAGCTGGGGTGGTGGAAATGCGTTCTCTGCAGTGAAGAAACACGCTTCCACATCTGGCAGTCCAATGGACAAATCTGGGTTTGGCGGATGCCAGGAAAAAAGCTACCTGCCCAAATGCAAACTGCCAACTGTGAAGTTTGGTGGAGGCGGAATAATGGTCTGGGGCTGTTTTTCATGGTTCGGGCTAGGTCCCTTAGTTTCATTGAAGGGAAATCTTAATGCTATAGCCTACAATGACATTCTAGATGATTCTGTGCTTCCAAATTTGTGGCAACAGTTTGGTGAAGGCCCTTTCCTGTTTCAGCATGACAATGCCCATGTGCACAAAGCAAGGTTCATGCAGAAAATGTTTGTCAAGATCGGTGTGGGGAAGAACTTGACTGGCCTGCACAGAGCCCTGACTTCAACCCATCGAACACATTTGAGGTGAATTGGAACGCCGACTACCAACCAGGCGTCATCAATGCCCGACCTCACTATTGCACTTGTGGCTGAATGGAAGCAAGTCCCCGCAGCAATTTTCCAACATCTAGTGGAAAGCCTTTCCAGAAGTGGAAGATGTTATAGCAGCAAAGGGGGGACCAACTCCATATTAATGGCCATGATTTTGGAATGATTTTGGAATCCACATACATTTGGTCATGTAGTGTGGCAAAGCAACTAACTTTTTGTCCTGAATACAAATTGTTATGTTTCAATCCAACACATTACTGAGTATCACTCTCCATATCTGCAAGCATAGTGGTAGCTGCATCATGTTATGGGTATACTTGTAATCATTAAGGACATTTTTCAGGATAAATATTAAACGTTATGGCACATGAAAAATCCTAGAGGAAAATCTGGTACAGTCTGCTTTCACCAGAGACTGGGAGACGAATGCACCTTTCAGCAGGACAATAACCTAAAACAATGCCAAATCTACACTGGAGTTACTTACCAAGAAGACGGTGAATGTTCCTGAATGGTCAAGTTACAATTTTGACTTAAATCTACTTGAAAATTGTATGATAAGACTTGAAAATAGTTGTGTCACAATGATCAAAAACCAATTTGACAGAGCTCGAAAAATGTAAAAAAGAATTAATTGGCAAATGTTGCACGATCCAGGTGTGGAAAGCTCCTAGAGACTTACCCAGAAAGACTCACAGCTGTAATCACTGCCAAAGGTGCTTATACAAAGTATTGACTCAGAGATGTGAATACTTATGTGAATTAGATATTTCTGATTTTCATTTTCAGTACATTTGCAAACATTTCCAAAAATATGGTCATTATGAAATGAATCTTTATAGTGTGTAGATGGGTGACAAAAAAAACATTGAATCCATCTTGAATTCAAGCTGTAACAAATCAAAATGTGAAATAAATCAAGGGGTATGAATCATTTCTAAAGGCAATGTATAGCCTAGGGTATCAAGCTTTGGTTGATTTTAAAATGTAATCTTAAAGTGAATTATTAATATATTGGATTCATGCCTCCATCTCCACCAAAAATCTAAGTTATTAGATCAAAATTTAGTCAAACTGTTTAAAGTGCATTTAATGTTGGATTTGCTTTGATTTAGTGCTATTCTTTGACCATCTTTAGATGAGAGACTAATGTAGACGCAGGGCGTTAGGAAGCAAGTGCATTTGGAGAATGTATTGTAAATGAACACATAATGATACAAAAACAAGAGAAGTGTCTGGACATGAGAACATAAACAGAGACAATAACGCCTGATGGGAAATGACAACGGAGTGACAACGGAGTGATATATACAGTGGGACTAATCAGGGAAGTGATATGGTCCAGGTGTGCTTAATAATGAGGTGCAGGTGTGCGTAATGAAGGGTTTCCATGTGTGCATAGTGATGGGTTGCAAGGGCCAGTGGTTAGTAGACATGTGAGGTCGAGCGCCAGAAAGGGGGAGTAGACATGGTGGTATCCCCCTCCCGACGCACGGCTCTAGCCGCTGCACGACGCTGACCAGGAGGACGGTGGAGGTGGAATTCTCGGATGATGTTGGGATCTAGAATGTCATCCACCGGAACCCAACACCACTCCTCTGGACCCTAACCCTCCAAGTCCACCAGGTACTGAAGCTGACCTCCAAGACGTCTGGAGTCCAGAAGGGATCTGCATCATAGGCAGGACCTCCCTCAATGTTCAGAGGAGGCAGAGGGGTGTCGTGGTGAGCGGCTTCAGCCAGGGGACCAGGAACCACTGGCCTGAGGAGAGAAACATGAAAAGAAGATGATATCTGGTAGTTAGTGGGGAGCTGTAAGATATAAGTCACCTTGTTGATCCTCCGGAGGACCTTGAATAGCCCCACAAACCGGGGGCTCAGCTTCTTGCAGGGCAGGTGTAGTGGGAGGTTCCTGGTGGAGAGGCACTGTGGTGGCGATCCGCCTGTTCCTTCTGGCAATGTATGGCACTCTGAAGCCTAGCATAAGCATCACTCCAAACTTTCTCTGCACGCCGGAACCATTCGTCCATTGCAGGGGCTTCGGTCTGGCTCGGAGAGCAGAGAGCCAGGGCTTGCTAATAACACAGGACACAAGAGTAAGCCCGGTGGAGGAGTGACGTAATGAATTCTGGCTGTATTTCGCCCAGGGAACTCTCCTTGCCAGGTCCTGGCAGTGACTCCTCAGAAACCTCCCCAGCTCCTGGTTCATCCTCTCCACCTGCCCATTGGACTGAGGCCAGTACCCGGAAGTGAGGCTGACCGTGACCCCCAGGTTCTCCATGAAAGCCTTCCATACCCGTGACGTAATTTGGGGGCCATGGTAGGAGACAAAATCCTCTGGAAGGCCGTAGTGCCAGAAAGGCCTGCTGGAACAGTGCCTCAGCGACCTGGAGAGCGGTACAGTGACCAGAGAGGAATAAACCGGCATGATTTTGAAAATCTGTCCACAACCACCAGAATGGTGGTGAAACCGTCAGAGGGGAGATCGGTAACAAAGTCAATGAACAGATAAGACCAGGGACGCTGAGGCACGGGAAGGGGAAGGAGTTTCTCTGCTGGAGCGTGCCAGGGGTATTGTGTTTGGACACATACTGAATATGAGTTGATATTGTGAGCCACGTCCTGCACCAAGGTGGTCCACCCGTTTTTCTCAGAAATGGAGTGAATAGTTTGAGTGATACTTGGGTGTCCAGTGGTGAGTGATGTGTGCGCCCAGGTCAACAGCCTATCCCTTACCTCCGAGGATACGTAGATGCGTTCAGGAGGGCAGGTAGAGGGCTCGGATTCCCTCTCCAGAGCCTGGCGGATGTCCAAGTCCACGTCCCAAAACACAGGGACAATGACATGGGAGGGATAGGCTTAAGGCTGGGGGGTACTAACCTGACTCTCAACAGACGTGGAACCACAAGGTGAGGGAAAGCAGGTCCTCCGGCATCCTGGTGCCCAGGTGATGATTCTTATCCTTGACCAGGAGATGGTGGGGTTACGACGTTGACGTCACGGGAGGCTGAGGACGACTTTGTTTGTGGGTGCAGTGATGATGAGGAAGGGAAGTATTTCCTGGTGCATAGGTCCCACAGTGAAGTCGAGTGGTGCTGTGATGTGTGCGACAGTCCCGGATCCCAGTGGTACACCATCCAATACTTGAACCGGAAATGGAGAGAGGAGTGGATTTTCATTGAGGAGGCAAGGGCCTGGTCAATGAAATTCCCTGTGGCATAGGAGTCCTCTTGAAAACCTTGTGTATGTGACACATGCTAACCATGTGTATGTGACAAATACAATTTGATTTGAACAGTAGATACAACATGTGAGGGACAGCCAGCTAGTGATATGGATATTAGAAAGGAGATGGATGATCAAGGGGCTGTCCTTCTGCCCTTGTGGACACCGGGCTGGGACATATCGGACACTGCTAAAGCTGGTGCCCCTCCTGTCCGCAATAGGGACAGAGCCCCAGATGTCTCCGACGGTGTCGCTCAGCCACATGGAGCCCCTGAACCATGAGTTCAGGCTCTGACTCAGATTGGTCAACGAAGGAGGGAGAATGGTGATGGTGGTACCGACACTCTTGCCGACGTTATCCAGAAATATGGCCATCACGATATGTGCGTCCAAGGAGAGGGTGTCATCTTGGCACGCCAACTCTGTCTGGATATCTTCGCACAACCCTCTTCAGAATAGGGTGCTGAGCGCCGGCTCATTCCATCCGCTGGAAGCTGCCACTGTCCTGAAGGTGAGGTTGTACAGAGACAAGAACGCCTGACGGGATATGACGAGGGCTATATATAGTGGAAGTAATCAGAGAAGTGATAAGGTCCAGGTGTGGCTAATAATGAGGCACAGGTGTGCATAGTGATGGGTTGCCAGGTGTGCGTAGTGATGGGTTGCCATGACCGGTGGTTAGTAGACAGGTGACGTAGAGCACCGGAGCGGGAGTAGATGTGACATAGACAACAAATCAATTATTAATTTGTAGACAAACTGGTATCCATGAGTTCACCTGACTCTGGGGAATATACTGAACAAAATATGAATGCAACATGTAAAGTGTTGGTCCCATGTTTCATGAGCTGAAATAAAAGACCACTGAAATGTTCCATATGCACAAAAAGTGTATTTCTCTACATAAGCTGCCTCCAACATCGCTTTAGAGAAGTTGGCAGTACGTCTAACCAAATGTAAGTTTCTGCACAAACTATCAGAAACCGTCTCAGGGAAGCTCATCTGCTTGCTCATTGTCCGAACCAGGGTCTTGACCTGACTGCAGTTTGGCTTCGTAACCAACTTTAGTGAGAAAATGCTCACCTTCAGTAGCTACTGGCATGCTGGTGCTAAGCTACAGACAACGAACACAATTGCATTTTATTGATGGCCATTTGAATGCAGAAAGGCCACAAAATACTGAGGCCCATTGTCGTCCCATTCATCCGCCGCCATCACCTCATGTTTCAGCAGGATAATGCATGGCCCCATGTCGCAGGAATCTGTACACAATTTCTGGAAGCTGAAAATGTCCCAATTGTTCCATGGCCTGCATACTCAACCAGACATGTCACCCAATGCACATGTTTGGGATGCTCTGGATTGACGTGTACGACAGGGTGTCCCAGTTCCCGCCAATATCCAGTAACTTCTCACAGACATTGAAGAGGAGTGGGACAACATTCCACAGGCCACAATCAACAGCCTGATTAACTCTATGCGAAGGAGACGTGTTATGAGTTATTATGAACTGTAACTCAATAAAATATTTGAAATAGTTGCATGTTGCGTTTATATTTTTGTACAGTGTAGATAAAGTGCCTCATTGCCAAAATCCTGAAGTGTCCTTTTAACATGAGTAACACTTCCATGGCCACATTTTGAGGCTACTGTAACTATAAATGTCTTCTTATGTAATCCTAGGAAGCGTGCATGGTGCAGGTCTTTGGCTATCTTCACAATTGCTACAATAATCTGCACAGAATCTCAAACAGCCATGATTACTTGCACTATGTACTTTTAATGTAATCTCAACCGCAATCCAGGTAATTTGGCTGTGCTATTAGATGAAGCACAGTGATAACACATTAGGTTGTTGTATAAATACAAAATATCTGACACTGTATTCCCATTTGAACTTTGTTGTGCTTTTAAATGGTTGAAAGTGCAGTGATAACACATCTGGATGACAACTAAACAAAAAAACAGACATCGTTCAGATGCTTGAATGCATAGTGATAAGACATTGGGATTTCAACAAACTTCTGGCTGTCTTTTTGAGTGGGTGAATTTACATTTAACAACCGACAAGCACATATCTGTCATATATTACAGAGTTGTAAAGCATAGAAATGGCAAAGGGTGTATAAAATGAGACACCAAAGTAGGGGGTCCTGGGGGTGAAATCTATTTCATGCTCAATACTTCCAACTGGGGATATAGCCTTTCAAAGAACACCAAAGCGCTTTGTCATTGGTAAGGCAAGTCATTTTCTGAACATTCTCGTCTATCCACTTTAGTTGATCTTTTGATGCCACCCCTGACTCCTCAATCACCAATCTGAATAGGGACTCCTCGCAAGGCACTATTTTCTGAAGAGGAGGAACACAAAGCGAGGAGTGATAAAGGAATCCATGAATGGGTTTGAATGAATTTGTAAATTGGGAGATCAAAGGGTAGGAGCGCGACCTGACAAATCACTCACGGGGCCTGACCATCGAATTGTCTCTGTTCAAGTCATTCATCTTCCCCGCGGATTCCGCCATGTGCCCCTGACGCCTCCTAAAGAGATACATGTCTTGCTAATGTTTTTAATCTATTCGTGGGGAGAAAACGACTGATTAAACTCTCACCCTTTTTTGTTTTTGTGTGACAATTATCTGCCTGTTCTTTCTGCACTGAAGCCAGCTTAATAAAGATGCATTAGATTCTGATGCTAAGATTGGGCAACAGGCAAGTGTGAAGCTGACAATCACAAGCTTTTGCATACTCTTTCTCTTTTTCTTTGTTTTCCTTTCTCTCTCTCTCTCTCTCTCCTTCTCTTCCTCACTCTCTCCCTTTCACATTGAAATGAAAAGCTGTTCTTATTTTATTGTTCAGCAGACATAGTAGAAGCCAGAAAAGAGTTGGAATACTGTGACTGTAAAAATGGCTTTTGAGTTGCTACACCTGCCACTGTTGAGTCCCCTAGAAACTGGGGATGGTGGCTACGTGAGTTTTGACACATCCACTGACCCACCTCTCCCCCCTCCCGTGTTAAGGGAAGTGGAGCTGTGTTGAGACCAGAGTCGTGGAATGGGGTGTGAAGAGATGCTGGTGGAGGCAAAATGGATGAGGATAGGAAACAAGGGAAGAGAAAAGGAAGAGGACGGGGGGTGGAAGCACTGATGATGGTTGAGATGAGGCCGTGGAATGGGCTGAGAGGAGGTGATGGTGGAATCACAATCAAGGGGAGGGGGAGAATATGAAATTAGTGAAGGGAAAATAAGGAGGAGGGGGAGGGAAATAAGGATGGTGTTTGTTGGCAGCAGCACTTGTGCTGACAGCATAATTTTCCCTGAGCGTAGAGCTGCACACCTAGGCTTGCTTGGCTGCTACATCCCCCCCAAACAGGAGTGCTGACATCTGGGGCCAGGGATACATCTATCACCCACCTAGAGACACAAGGTGATGTGGAGAGCGCAGCGCCGTCCAAATATAGGCGAATATTAATGGCGCGTGACATCCCTGCCCCATTAGCTTGGGGAGGGCTCGCTCGGCCACAAATCAAGTTGTGAATTTGGAGCTCGGGAGCTGTCACTGTCTCTTCTGCTGTGTACCTTTAGTGTTTTTGTGTGTGTGTACTCTGGTGGGTCTACACGTAAGCAGTGGTGAGCATTTTTCCTGCTCATAACACTGACATCAATATTTTACATAAGAAGTTCCCAAAATATGTCAATACCCATTAAAAACAGGGCTGCAATGATTGGGCAACAAATGGAAGAAAATATACCGAAACAGGGAGGAACTACCTGACCTTCTCCAATAAGAAATGCTTGTTTTTGTTTTCTCTTGCTAAACATTTGAGAGAATGCCAAGAGAGTGCAAATCTGTCATCAAGGCAAAGGGTGGCTACTTTGAACAATCTCAAATATAAAATATATTTTGATTTGTTTTACATTTTTTGGGTTACTAGATGATTCCATATGTGTTATTTCATAGTTTTGAGATCTTCAGTTTCTTGACAATTTTTCGCATGGAATAGCCTTCATTTCTCAGAGCAAGAATAGACTGATGGGATTCAGAAGAAAGTTCTTTGTTTCTGGACATTTTGAGCCTGTAATCGAACCTACAAATGCTGATGCTCCAGATACTCAACTAGTCTAAAGAAGGTCAGTTTTATTGCTTCTTTAATCAGAACAACAGTTTTAAGCTGTGCTAGCATCATTGCAAAACGGTTTTCTAATGATCAATTAACCGTTTAAAATTATAAACTTGGATTAACTAACAGAATCTGCCATTGGAACACAGGAGTGATGGTTGCTGAAAATGGGCCTCAGTACGCCTATGTAAACATTCCATTAAAAATCTGCCGTTTTCAGCTACAATAGTCATTTACCACATTAACAATGTTTATGATCAATTTTATGTTATTTTAACGGATGAAAAATGTGCTTTTCTTTTAAAAACGAGGACAATTCTAAGTGACCCCAAATGTTTGAACAGTAGTGTATATATACACAAAAGTATGTGGGCACTCCTTCAAATGAATGGACCTTTTGCTGACAGGTGTATAAAATCAAAAACACAGCCATGCAATCTCCATTTAAAAATAAATGTTCTTAACAAGTCACAAAATAAGATACAGGACTCTGTCTGCAAAAATAGTGTTTAACTTGATTTTCTAATGACTACCTCATCTCTGTACCCCACACAATGAGGAGGGAAGTTTTCGAATGCTTCGCATAGAAGGGCACATATTTGTAGATGGGTCCTGTCTGAATGACGTGCCCAAAGTAAACTTCCTGTAGCTCAGGCCCTGAAGCCAGGATATGCATATAATTGGTACCATTGAAAAGAAAACACCTTGAAGTTTGTAGAAATGTTAAAATAATGTAGGAGTATATAATACAATAGATATGAAAGGAGGAAGTCCAAAGAAAAACCAACCAGAATTTAATTGTTTTGAGAGACCATCCTCTTAGAAATTCAAGAGAAAGGTCATATTGAAGATTAGCTCCCTGGGTCTATTTTCACGGTTTCAGGCTTGTAACTTCAAAAACGAACAAGAAATATCAGTTTTAGCAGAAGGACGCTACTAAGACATTACACATCTGCTAAAATTAGTTTGGATTTTTTATTTTATTATCCATTATTTCACCAGGTAAATTGACTGAGAACATGTTCTCATTTGCAGCAACAACCTGGGGAATAGTTACAGGGGAGAGGAGGGGGATGAATGAGCCAATTGTAAACTGGGGATTATTAGGTGACCATGATGATTTGAGGGCCAGATTAGGAATTTAGCCAGGACACCAGGGTTAACACCCCTACTCTTACAATAAGTGCCATGGGATCTTTAATGACCTCAGAGAGTCAGGACACGCATTTAACATCCCATCCGAAAGACAGCACCCTACACAGGGCAGTGTCCCCAATCACCACCCTGGGGAATTGGGATATTGTTTTAGACCAGAGGAAAGAGTGCCTCCTACTGGCCCTCCAACACCACTTCCAGCACCATCCAGGAACTGACCAGGACCAACCCTGCTTAGCTTCAGAAGCAAGCCAGCAGTGGTATGCAGGGTGGTATGCTGCGTGGTATGCTGCTGGCAAAACAGATGACAAATCAGAGGAAGATTTTCAAAAAGTAAGTGAATATTTCATCGTTATTTGTGAATGTGTGAAACCTGCGCAGGTGGAAAAATATTTTGATGTGGGGCACTGTCCTCAAACAATCGCATGGTATGTTTTTGCTGTAATAGCTACTGTAAATCGGACAGTGCAGTTAGATTAACAAGAATTTAATCTTTCAGCTGATATAAGACACTTATATGTACATAAATGTTTAAAATCCATATGATTAATGATTATTTATTTGAATTGCGCGCCCTCCAATTTCATTGGAAGTTGTCCCGCTAGCCCTTATACTTTGGAATGTGTATCAATACACCCAGTCACTACAACGATACAGGCATCCTTCCTAACTCAGTTGCTGAAAGGAAGGAAACTGCTCAGTGATTTCACTATGAGGTGATTTTAAAACAGTTACAGAGTTTAATGGCTGTGATAAAAGAAAACTGGTGATGGAAATACAAAGTGTTATGTTTGGGGTAAATCCAATACAACACATTACTGAGTACCACTCTCCATATTTTCAAGCATAGTGGTGGTTGCATCATGTTATGGGTATGCTTGTAAACGTTAAAGAAAGGTGAGGTTTTCAGTATAAAAAAAATAATAGAATGCAGCTAAGCACAGGAAAAATCCTAGAGAAAAACCTGGTTCAGTGTGCTTTCAACCAGACACTGGGAGATTAATTCACCTTTCAACAGGACAATAACCTGAAACACCAGGCCAAATCTACACTGGAGTTGATTACCAAGAAGACAGTGAATGTTCCTGAGGGGCAGAGTTTTGAAAATCTATGATAAGACCTGTGATTGTTTGTCTAGCAATGATCAACAACCAATTTGACAGAGCTTGAAGAATTTTGAAAATAATAATTGGCAAATGTTGCACGATCCAGGTGTGGAAAGCTCCTAGAGACTTACCCAGAAAGACTCACTGCCTTAATCACTGCCAAAGGTGCTTATACAAAGTATTGACTCAGGGATGTGAATACTTATGTGAACGAGATATTTCTGATTTTCATTTTCAATACATTTGCAAACATTTCTAAAAACAGGTTTTCACTATGTCATTATAGGTTATTGAGACTTCCGGCGCCGACAGAGATGGCCACCTCGCTTCGCGTTCCTAGGAAACTATGCAGTTTTTTGTTTTTTTACGTTTTATTTCTTACATTAGTACCCCAGGTCATCTTAGGTTTCATTACATACAGTCGAGAAGAACTACTGAATATAAGATCAGCGTCAACTCACCATCAGTACGACCAAGAATATGATTTTCACGAAGCGGATCCTGTGTTCTGCCTTTCAACCAGGAAAACATGGCTCACTGGAGAGACGCTATCGGAGGCGGTGCAGCCAGCGGGTTTCTCCACGCATCGCGCCGACAGAAACAAACATCTTTCTGGTAAGAAGAGGGGCGGGGGCATATGCCTTATGGCTAACGAGACATGGTGTGATGAAAGAAACATACAGGAACTCAAATCCTTCTATTCACCTGATTTAGAATTCCTCACAATCAAATGTCGACCACATTATCTACCAAGAGAATTCTCTTCGATTATAATCACAGCCGTATATATCCCCCCCCAAGCAGACACATCTATGGCTCTGAACGAACTTTATTTGACTCTTTGCAAACTGGAATCCATTTATCCGGAGGCTCCATTCATTGTAGCTGGGGCTTTTAATCCCCAGGCTAATCTGAAAACAAGACTCCCTAAATTTTATCAGCATATCGATTGCGCAACCAGGGGTGGAAAAACCTTGGATCATTGTTACTCTAACTTCCGCGACGCATATAAGGCCCTGCCCCGCCCTCCTTTCGGAAAAGCTGACCACGACTCCATTTTGTTGATCCCTGCCTACAGACAGAAACTAAAAAAAGAAGCTCCCACGCTGAGGTCTGTTCAACGCTGGTCTGACCAAGCTGACTCCACACTCCAAGACTGCTTCCATCACGTGGACTGGGAGATGTTTCGTATTGCGTCAGATAACAACATTGACGAATACGCTGATTCGGTGTGCGAGTTCATTAGAACATGCGTTGAAGATGTCGTTCCCATAGCAACGATTAAAACATTCCCTAACCAGAAACCGTGGATTGATGGCAGCATTCGCGTGAAACTGAAAGCACGAACCACTGCTTTTAATCAGGGCAAGGTGACTGGTAACATGACCGAATACAAACAGTGCAGCTATTCCCTCCGCAAGGCTATCAAACAAGCTAAGCGCCAGTACAGAGACAAAGTAGAATCTCAATTCAACAGCTCAGACACAAGAGGTATGTGGCAGGGTCTACAGTCAATCACTGACTACAAGATGAAAACCAGCCCAGTCACGGACCAGGATGTCTTGCTCCCAGGCAGACTAAATAACTTTTTTGCCCGCTTTGAGGACAATACAGTGCCACTGACACGGCCTGTAACGAAAACATGCGGACTCTCCTTCACTGCAGCCGAGGTGAGTAAGACATTTAAACGTGTTAACCCTCACAAGGCTGCAGGCCCAGACGGCATCCCCAACCCTCGCAAGGCTGCAGGCCCAGACGGCATCCCCAGCCGCGCCCTTAGAGCATGCGCAGACCAGCTGGCCGGTGTGTTTACGGACATATTCAATCAATCCCTATACCAGTCTGCTGTTCCCACATGCTTCAAGAGGGCCACCATTGTTCCTGTTCCCAAGAAAGCTAAGGTAACTGAGCTAAACGACTACCGCCCCGTAGCACTCACTTCCGTCATCATGAAGTGCTTTGAGAGACTAGTCAAGGACCATATCACCTCCACCCTACCTGACACCCTAGACCCACTCCAATTTGCTTACTGCCCAAATAGGTCCACAGACGATGCAATCTCAACCACACTGCACACTGCCCTAACCCATCTGGACAAGAGGAATACCTATGTGAGAATGCTGTTCATCGACTACAGCTCGGCATTCAACACCATAGTACCCTCCAAGCTCGTCATCAAGCTCGAGACCCTGGGTCTCGACCCCGCCCTGTGCGACTGGGTACTGGACTTCCTGACGGGCCGCCCCCAGGTGGTGAGGGTAGGCAACAACATCTCCACCCCGCTGATCCTCAACACTGGGGCCCCACAAGGGTGCGTTCTGAGCCCTCTCCTGTACTCCCTGTTCACCCACGACTGCGTGGCCACGCACGCCTCCAACTCAATCATCAAGTTTGCGGACGACACAACAGTGGTAGGCTTGATTACCAACAACGACGAGACGGCCTACAGGGAGGAGGTGAGGGTGTGGTGTCAGGAAAATAACCTCACACTCAACGTCAACAAAACTAAGGAGATGATTGTGGACTTCAGGAAACAGCAGAGGGAACACCCCCCTATCCACATCGATGGAACAGTAGTGGAGAGGGTAGCAAGTTTTAAGTTCCTCGGCATACACATCACAGACAAACTGAATTGGTCCACTCACACAGACAGCATCGTGAAGAAGGCGCAGCAGCGCCTCTTCAACCTCAGGAGGCTGAAGAAATTCGGCTTGTCACCAAAAGCACTCACAAACTTCTACAGATGCACAATCGAGAGCATCCTGGCGGGCTGCATCACCGCCTGGTACGGCAACTGCTCCGCCCACAACCGTAAGGCTCTCCAGAGGGTAGTGAGGTCTGCACAACGCATTACCGGGGGCAAACTACCTGCCCTCCAGGACACCTACACCATCCGATGTTACAGGAAGGCCATAAAGATCATCAAGGACAACAACCACCCGAGCCACTGCCTGTTCACCCCGCTATCATCCAGAAGGCGAGGTCAGTACAGGTGCATCAAAGCTGGGACCGAGAGACTGAAAAACAGCTTCTATCTCAAGGCCATCAGACTGTTAAACAGCCACCACTAACATTGAGTGGCTGCTGTCAACACACTGACACTGACACTGACTCAACTCCAGCCACTTTAATAATGGGAATTGATGGGAAATGATGTAAAATATATCACTAGCCACTTTAAACAATGCTACCTAATATAATGTTACATACCCTACATTATTCATCTCATATGCATACGTATATACTGTACTCTATATCATCTACTGCATCCTTATGTAATACATGTATCACTAGCCACTTTAACTATGCCACTTTGTTTACATACTCATCTCATATGTATATACTGTACTCGATACCATCTACTGTATCTTGCCTATGCTGCTCTGTACCATCACTCATTCATATATCTTTATGTACATATTCTTTATCCCCTTACACTGTGTATAAGACAGTCGTTTTGAAATTGTTAGTTAGATTACTTGTTGGTTATTACTGCATTGTCGGAACTAGAAGCACAAGCATTTCGCTACACTCGCATTAACATCTGCTAACCATGTGTATGTGACAAATAAAATTTGATTTGATTTGATTTATGTAGGTGGGTGAGCATTTTATTTATTTAATCAATTTTGAATTCAGGCACTAACACAACAAAATGTGGAACAAGTCAAGGGGTATGAATTCATCCTGATGGCACTGCATACTACTGTACCTCTGATGGAAAGTCCTGTAAAGGAGCTACCAGAACCCTTAATATAACTAAACATGTCCCTTCTGCCTATACAGCCCTAATGGAATGTCCTGTCTGCCTCGTTTATATAACCAAACACGCATTTAGACCTACTTAGGTCCTGTACCGAGCTACTTTCATCCCTGTCGCATACCTGTATCCCCCTCTAAATCACAGACACTTTGAAACATTAATGTACACGGACACACTTTTCAAGTCAACAACAACAACCACAGAATATTTTTGCAGCAAAGGTTGTCTGTTATCAGGGTTGTTGGTAGCACTTTATACTAACTCCACATAATAAAGCATTTATAATGGATTACTAAATAGTTTATTCATTTAATAATCAGTACTCCCACATCTGTATATGTTAGTGATATAGTTATTCACAAATTTATAAACAACCTTTAAAGTATTTAAGACTGATTAACAAGATCATTCACAATATATTTAATATAGGTCCTTATAAAACATGTACTAATAATTCGTTACATCTTTTTCCATGGCCTCAACAACTAAAGTGTGCGCTATTTAAACTTTATAAATACCTCATAAATGTTTTGAGTGACCATTTTAATTTCGCACAAAAAAATTGACAATCCATTTGTAGACATTCCAGCAGTACCTGATGCTCCTTAAGCTCTCAAAATGGTCTCTAGAACATATCAATGATTAAACAATAATCACAGAATACAGAGGATGTTTATGAAAATATTATGGAAATGTTATTCCAAAAAAGTCACACTGTTGTAATAGTCTGATGTTCAGCTCTATGCTGAGTAAAAAAAAGTTTTTAGTCCCAAAATACTAACATAAGCATGCGTATCTTGGCAGTTACTTATCTACCAAAACTAAAGTGTGGATTGCAGTCACTCCTTAGAGCAGTCTAAGCTCCATTAACCCAGAACTAAAATCTTACGTAATTTGGTCAGCTGCGTGATTAACGGGACAATCTGCAGTTGCTACATCAATATTCGGACTTACAGTTGAAGTCGGAAGCTTACATACACTTAGGGTGTAGTCATTAAAATTTGTTTTGCAACCACTCCACAAATGTCTTGTTAACAAACTATAGTTTTGGCAAGTCGGTTAGGACACCTACCTTGTGCATGACACAAGTAATTTTTCCAACAATTGTTTACAGACAGATTATTTCACTTATAATTCACTGTATCACATTTCCAGTGGGTCAGAAGTTTACATACACTAAATTGACTGTGCCTCTTGGGGATAGTGAGACGCTAGCGTCCCAAGTGGCCAATAGCCTCGGGAAATGCAGAGCGCCAAATTCAAATAATACGCATTAAAACTCAAACTTTCATTAAATCACACATGCAGGGTACTCAATTAAAGCTACACTCGTTGTGAATCCAGCCAACATGTCCGATTTTAAAAATGCTCTTCGGCGAAAGCATGAGAAGCTATTATCTGATAGCATGCACCCCCCTGAACCACCTGAACGAGTTGTAAAAAAAAGAATTAGCGTAGCCGGCGCTACACAAAACGCTGAAATAAAATATAAAACATGCATTACCTTTGACGAGCTTCTTCGTTGGCACTCCAATATGTCCCATAAACATCACAATTGGTCCTTTTTTTTTATTAATTCCGTCCATGCATGCCCAAAATGTCCATGTATAAAGCAGGTTTGATCCGGAAAAAAACAGCTTTCCAAAACACAAAGTCACTACAAAACATTTCAAAAGTTGCCTATAAACTTTGCCAAAATATTTCAAACTACTTTTGTAATACAACTTTAGGTATTTTTAAACGTTAATAATCGATCAAATTGTAGACGGGGCAATCTGTATTCGATAGAGAAAGTAAACAAAACATGCACCATTTTCCCTCTTGCGTAACTATCAACAGTGTAACGTTGTTCCAGGATGTGCCTCTTCTTCGTTTCACCAATGATTAACTTCAACCTAATTCCAAAGACTGGTGACATCCTGTGGAAGTCGTAGGAACTGTAAAATGGGCGCTATCTAATTTCCCTTGGCAAAGACAATGTGAGTGAACGGTCAGAGGAAAAAAAAAAGTTTTATTCTGAACAGTTTTTCCTTGGGGTTTTGCCTGCTACATAAGTTCTGTTATAGTCACAGACATGATTGAAACAGTTTTAGAAACTTCAGAGTGTTTTCTATCCACACCTACTAATCATATGCATATAATATATTCCTGGCATGAGTAGCAGGAAGTTGAAATTGTGCACGCTATTTATCCAAAAGTGGAAATGCTGCCCCCTATCTCTAAGAAGCTTGGAAAATTCCAGAAAATTATGTCATGGCTTTAGAAGCTTCTGATAGGCTAATTGACATCTTTTGAAGCAAACTCAGTGCCTCTTTGCTTGAAATCTTGGGAAAATCAAAAAAATATGCCAAAAAATTGTAGACCTCCACAAGTCTGATTCATCCTTGGGAGCAATTTCCAAATGCCTGAAGGTACCACGTTCATCTGTACAAACAATAGTATGCAAGTATAAACATTATGGGACCATGCAGCCGTCATACTGCTCAGGAAGGAGACGCGTTGTCTCCTAGAGATGAACGTATTTCGGTGCGAAAAGTGCAAATCAATCCCAAAACAACAGCAAAGAACCTTGTGAAGATGTTGGAGGAAACAGGTACAAAAGTATCTATTATCCACAGTAAAACGAGTCCTATATTGACATAACATGAAAGGCCACTCAGCAAGGAAGAAGCCACTGCTCCAAGACCGACATAAAAAAGCCAGACTACGGTTTGCAGCTGCACATGGGGACAAAGATCATACTTTTTGGAGAAATGTCCTCTGGTCTGATGAAACGAAAATAGAAATGTTTGTCCATAATGACCATCTTTATGTTTGGAGGAAAAGGGGGAGGCTTGCAAGCCAAATAACACCATCCCAACCGTGAAGCACTGGTGCCCCCTGCAGCAAAGCACCCCCACAACATGATGCTGCCACCCCTGTGCTTCACGGTTGGGATGGTGTTCACAAAATAGATGGCAACATGAGGGAGGGAAATTATGTGGATATATTGAAGCAACATCTCAAGACATCAGTCAGGAAGTTAAAGCTTGGGTCTTCCAAATGGACAATGACCCCAAGCATACTTCCGAAGATGTGGCAAAATGGCTTAAGGACAACAAAGTCAAGGTATTGGAGTGGCCATCACAAAGCCCTAACCTCAATCCTATAGGGAATTTAGGGACAGAACTGAAAAAGCATGTGCGAGCAAGGAGGCCTACAAACCTGACTCAGTTACACCAGCTCTGTCAGGAGAAAGTTATTGTGGTAAGCTTGTGGAAAGCTACCCAAAATGCTTGACCCAAGTTAAACAATTTAAAGGCAATGCTACCAAATACTAATTGCGTGTATGTAATCTTCTGACCCACAGTTTAAACACCGCCTTCGGCCCAATCCTGGTACGTCCAAATAATCAGTAACAAAAAGCCAAACATTGAAACTACCACACTAACCCTTTCCCTAAGAGCAGTCCATACACTGCTTACGAGGTAAGGAAACAAATATCTAAATACATTATTGTGCTATCCCGTTAATTTGAAAGATTTACTACCTTTAAAAGCCCAGTAAATGTGCTGCCAAATAAAAATAGTGTGAACAATAGTCAGAGGCTAAAAGAGATTGGAAGCAATTTAAAGTTATACATGTAACATTTCTTGCTGCAAATCAAACATGTACCATTTCTACCGCAATCACAGTTCAGTTGTGGTGAAGAAATAAGAATTTGTGTTTGCGAGGTTGACTACATTAAAAAAACATTCATATTACAACTCTTCTTCAACTCCATGCAAAAGTTATTTCACAACATTTAAAAAATAATAATATATTCAATATATTTATTTTAACATCATTTGTTGTGTGCTTATTCTTTTATCATTGGTATGTTCTAGGCTATTTTGCGACCTTAATGAGCATCAGGTACTGCTGGAATGGCTACCAATGGCAGGAATATATTCATAAAGTATAAATAGGCTCTCAGAAAAAGACAACTAATTATTAGTAAATAGTTTAAGGACTTACACTCAGTGGACCGTTTATTAGGTATACCCATCGAATACCAGGTCAGACTGCCCTTTGCCTCCAGAACAGCCAGAATTCTTTGGGGCATGGAACCGTTGCTCAATTGGTATCAAGGGACCTAATGTGTGCCAGGAAAACATTACACTACCATTGACACCAGGCAGGTTGGGGCCATTTACTCATGCTGCTTACGCCAAATCCTGACTCTTGCATGACACAACAGGAACCAGGATTTGTCAGACCAGGCAATGTTTTTCCACTCCTCAATTGTCCAGGGTTGGTGATTGCGTGCCCACTAGGGCTGATTCTTCTTGTTTTTTGTCTGATAGGAGTGGAACCTGGTGTGGTCGTCTGTTGCAATAGCCCATTTATGACAAAGTCCGACAAGCTGTGTGTTCCCAAAATGCAGTTCTGCACACCAATTTTGTGCTGCACCATTATTTGCCTCTTTGGGACCCGCCTGTTAGCCCTGTAGTTTTTGTGTGTTACAATCCAAGATAAAGTGGCCATAAAGCAGGCTTAGGTGTACCTTCCAAGGTGTTGACCCTTCACTTCCCTCTGAAATTGGTACACACACACATCCCTGAAGCACACAATCACCCAAGTCTAAAGCCCCCAAGGAGGGATTGACCTGTGGCTGTAATGCTCTGTGTTTGAAGCTAACCTCTCTTCCACTGATCCTCCATAGCAGAACAGCAGACTTAACCCCACACATGCTGGTTCAGAGGAATTACTAAAGGTTTTGTGCAGCGATCCATGTTGTTCATGGCCTAAAGAGGCTATTATCCTCACACTACTTAACAAACCGACATGAAGGCGAGGTCAAAGTATCATTTTATTTGGTGGTTGCCTTGGCAGTGTGGATGTACTGTAAGAGCAATGCTGTTCTATACAATGCCTGCAGTGTATCCTCTGCTCCTCTTTTTGATCATACAAAAGATATATGGGTTTCATGAAAGAAGTGAAAGGAATTGGGCTCTTTCTTTAAATCAAATCAAATCAAATCAAATTTTATTTGTCACATACACATGGTTAGCAGATGTTAATGCGAGTGTAGCGAAATGCTTGTGCTTCTAGTTCCGACAATGCAGTAATAACGAGCAAGTAATCTAACTAACAATTCCAAAAAAAACTACTGTCATACACAGTGTAAGGGGATAAAGAATATGTACATAAGGATATATGAATGAGTGATGGTACAGAGCAGCATAGGCAAGATACAGTAGATGATATCGAGTACAGTATATACATATGAGATAAGTATGTAAACCAAGTGGCATAGTTAAAGTGGCTAGTGATACATGTATTACATAAGGATGCAGTCGATGATATAGAGTACAGTATCAACGTATGCATATGAGATGAACAATGTAGGGTAAGTAACATTATATAAGGTAGCATTGTTTAAAGTGGCTAGTGATATATTTACATCATTTCCCATCGATTCCCATGATTAAAGTGGCTGGAGTAGAGTCAGTGTCATTGACAGTGTGTTGGCAGTAGCCACTCAATGTTAGTGGTGGCTGTTTAACAGTCTGATGGCCTTGAGATAGAAGCTGTTTTTCAGTCTCTCGGTCCCAGCTTTGATGCACCTGTACTGACCTCGCCTTCTGGATGGCAGCGGGGTGAACAGGCAGTGGCTCGGGTGGTTGATGTCCTTGATGATCTTTATGGCCTTCCTGTAGCATCGGGTGGTGTAGGTGTCCTGGAGGGCAGGTAGTTTGCCCCCGGTGATGCGTTGTGCAGACCTCACTACCCTCTGGAGAGCCTTACGGTTGAGGGCGGTGCAGTTGCCATACCAGGCGGTGATACAGCCCGCCAGGATGCTCTCGATTGTGCATCTGTAGAAGTTTGTGAGTGCTTTTGGTGACAAGCCGAATTTCTTCAGCCTCCTGAGGTTGAAGAGGCGCTGCTGCGCCTTCCTCACAATGCTGTCTGTGTGAGTGGACCAATTCAGTTTGTCTGTGATGTGTATGCCGAGGAACTTAAAACTTGCTACCCTCTCCACTACTGTTCCATCGATGTGGATGGGGGTGTTCCCTCTGCTGTTTCCTGAAGTCCACAATCATCTCCTTAGTTTTGTTGACGTTGAGTGTGAGGTTATTTTCCTGACACCACACTCCGAGGGCCCTCACCTCCTCCCTGTAGGCCGTCTCGTCGTTGTTGGTAATCAAGCCTACCACTGTTGTGTCGTCCGCAAACTTGATGATTGAGTTGGAGGCGTGCATGGCCACGCAGTCGTGGGTGAACAGGGAGTACAGGAGAGGGCTCAGAACGCACCCTTGTGGGGCCCCAGTGTTGAGGATCAGCGGGGAGGAGATGTTGTTGCCTACCCTCACCACCTGGGGGCGGCCCGTCAGGAAGTCCAGTACCCAGTTGCACAGGGCGGGGTCGAGACCCAGGGTCTCGAGCTTGATGACGAGCTTGGAGGGTACTATGGTGTTGAATGCCGAGCTGTAGTCGATGAATAGCATTCTCACATAGGTATTCCTCTTGTCCAGATGGGTTAGGGCAGTGTGCAGTGTGGTTGAGATTGCATCGTCTGTGGACCTATTTGGGCGGTAAGCAAATTGGAGTGGGTCAAGGGTGTCAGGTAGGGTGGAGGTGATATGGTCCTTGACTAGTCTCTCAAAGCACTTCATGATGACGGATGTGAGTGCTACGGGGCGGTAGTCGTTTAGCTCAGTTACCTTAGCTTTCTTGGGAACAGGAACAATGGTGGCCCTCTTGAAGCATGTGGGAACAGCAGACTGGTATAGGGATTGATTGAATATGTCCGTAAACACACCGGCCAGCTGGTCTGCGCATGCTCTGAGGGCGCGGCTGGGGATGCCGTCTGGGCCTGCAGCCTTGCGAGGGTTAACACGTTTAAATGTCTTACTCACTTCGGCTGCAGTGAAGGAGAGACCGCATGTTTCCGTTGCAGGCCGTGTCAGTGGCACTGTATTGTCCTCAAAGCGGGCAAAAAGTTATTTAGTCTGCCTGGGAGCAAGACATCCTGGTCCGTGACTGGGCTGGGTTTCTTCCTGTAGTCCGTGATTGACTGTAGACCCTGCCACATACCTCTTGTGTCTGAGCCGTTGAATTGAGATTCTACTTTGTCTCTGTACTGGCGCTTAGCTTGTTTGATAGCCTTGCGGAGGGAATAGCTGCACTGTTTGTATTCAGCCATGTTACCAGACACCTTGCCCTGATTAAAAGCAGTGGTTCGTGCCTTCAGTTTCACACGAATGCTGTCATCAATCCACGGTTTCTGGTTTACAGGGTTTGTCTTGTAGAAATTAATCCGGTTAAATCTTTCAATGGTCCCTCCTCTTGCATCAGGAGCAGCATATGTTAAGGTAAAAAAAAACAGGTTAGACACAAAGTTGTTCCAAATCAAAATGGTGGATGGTGAGACATAAAATCAATGAAAGGTTTAAGATAATGAAGATGAGGGCGTGAAGTTAGATTCACAAATGATCTCTTTATTCTAAGGTGAACGATAGCGTAATGAACATATGATCTAAATCACAACATTAAAGGATATATTTTGAATTTCCAATTGTTGGCCTATAGAAATACACAATCTACTTAGGACATGGTATGAAGAAACCATAAACAAAACCAATTCTATGAGAGTTATTTAAAAGGTATGCAGATAAGCCTATTCAAAGAGATGATCCCATATGCAATGAAGAACATGCCTGCTCATATTTAAGCACCTCATACATAAAGATTGCAGTCCTCCCTTTAAGTCGAATCCTCATGGCCTTTCTCCATTTGCCTGTTCACATTTTGATCTCCAAAAGTCTGGCTTTAGGCAAACTTTCAAAAGCACAAAATGCTTTCTAGTGAGAAGGTTTATATCATATGATTACATGTGTGTGAAGCGCCAGAAAGGAATTTTCCCAAAAGTAGATGATAAATTCAGGGAGATTGTTGTATCGCTTGCTCTTACTCCGTGTTGACAGCAAGGCTTTATTCAATGGGACAGACTCTTGCATGAGATAGCAGGCCTAAAGCATTCTTTCAATATCCAAGGCAGCCAATGTAGACCGCCAATTCACATGAATGTCAACAGGCACTGACTAAATTAAAGGGTTGACATATAGTAAATGACTACCCATCACCAGAGGTGATTAAGGGAACCAGCTCTCACAGTCTCACGTCAGACATTCGTCCATGTTTCTCAAATGTCAAATGTTTAAGGTTAAGTTTAGGCATTAACTATTTAATTTAGACATTAACTTCGAAATTGTAAGGTTAGGCATTAAATCCGAATGGTTAAGGTACGGGTTAAATTATGGGATAGGCGAGAAAAAGAAAGAAAGAAGCTTTCTATCGCTGGATTCGAACTTGCAACCTTTGGAATTAGAGGCAGATGCTCACAAAACTCTTTCTATTACTGGATTCAAATTTGCTACATTTGCTTATCCCCATCCACAATCCCCGTCCACAATGCCCTAGCAAAACCAAAACCTACTTGATGGCAACAGCACTCACTGTTGCCCGTCGTGGCCGGTTTCCATGTCATTTCCGGACGTCCTCAGACATGGATGGATGTCAAATGCTTACTTGTATCACAGATGACCTGGCTGTATTAAGGAGAGTTCATTGAGAGTTAAGGGGGAATTCCCCCCAAGAAGTTTAAATTTGACGATTTGTTATTTACCTTTTTAAAATGTAATTTTATTTGTCTACCATGTGTCTAACCAAGAGGCTTAGTCAAAATCTGAGCCAGGGTGCTAGGAAAAGCAACCCTATGTCATCTTCAGCTGTTGGTGATGTGGTAAGTGGTCATTTTCTATTGTTCTCCAAAAAAGGGAAGACACACAAGTCTCTCACTTCCCAATGTGTTTTCTAAGCAGTCAGAAGTATTGTGTCTCAAAGTATGAGTAACAAAGATGCCCAAAAAGATTTGGGTGAGAAGGCGCTTAGGCCAAAAATAGTATGTTTTGAGGATTTGATATCTTGCCCCCTAGCACTGAGTCACCTAAACAATTTTAGCAAATTGCACCCACAACTTTCAAAGCAGTTTTTATATATTTCCCACAGCATGGGTCTCCGCTCATACAGGAGTAATAAAGGCCTAGTTCACAAATTTTCAGGATTCTTATAATTGTTTTATTATTTAGTATTGTTATTCTTTGATTTATCAGAGGGTGCTGCAAAGCCCTCAGCACCCGTACTTCCCACAGCTATGGACCATGATATTTATAGACATACCAGTTTTCCCTGCCGGGTGGTGTTCCAAGTCTGAATCAGTTCCTGATTAAAGAAGAATGAAAATCAGCAGGACGTTTTTGATGTCCAGTTTTGAGGAAAGAGGACATATGATGACCCAGGCTGTAGGTCATGACTTGTCCTCCAGACATGCAGCACAAATTTAAAGGATGTAATAATTTTAATAATAATTTGATGGGTACTTATGTTTGTCCTATGTCATTATGATACACGTGTGAATTGGAAATTAGTTTTTTGCATATCCCAACTCTCACTGAGACACCCTCGGCGAGTATGTCAGAAGGATTTAAAGGATGTAGGAGTTTGGTTTCAGAAGTGGGACAGAATGTACTGTAATATCAGAGTCCTTTTCGATATACTGTTACTCAAGGTTTTACAACGTATCCATTATATCATCAATGCCAACATTGCCAACAGCTTCAGATTTATGTGAGTGGTCAGAACTCGGAAGTAATGAAATGGCAGCACATAAATGCACCTGCATCAAGAGGATTACAGAAAAAAATGATATTTGCCATCGAATTCACCCAGCCGGCTTCAAGTCGAGCTCTCGGATCACTTCGGACATCAATGCAGTTAACGGTGTCGCTTAGTAGCCTGATTGACACATCATTACAAAGGAATATCTGTGAACTCAGTGGGAGATGGCAATCTCCACAAGAACAACATCAACCCCTCTTAGATTAGACATGAAATATGCCAGGAGGAAGAAGTGCAAAACAGTCATGGATAATTATACAATGTCATATACTGTACATGCCCTGTGGTTTTGCTCGCCTCATTTTCTTGAACCACATCATCCTTTTCTCTGACCTCTCTTGGATAGGGCAGGCAGACTAGGATGGTGTCAAACAGCTGTGGTGTGGTGAGACTTAAGGAGAGGGCAGCGTCTTGTATCGAGGGCAGTGAGTGTTAACATAAATAGCCAGAGTGGCTAAATGAGAGGAAAGGGTCAGACCGTTGTTATGGCTACGCAGGTTTGCGTAGTATTGCGATGCCTGATGCCTTCCTGCCTGCTTATAGGGCATCGGTACAGTTCCTTTCTATGTATGGTTTCCTTTCATTTTACATAGACATGGTATGTCCTTACATGAACAGTTTGACTGCATACATCTATTGGGTGAGGATCTCAAGATACCTCACTTGAATTGGTCTTCCCTCATCTCAAAACAAAGGTATACCTCTGGTTTACATTACAGTGAGTGCTCTTATAGACGGGTGAAATAGGAATTCTTTGCTTCTTCCCCGCAAACAAAACTGGTTGCAATTACGTTACTGGGTCTTGGCGGCTGTGATGTCTGAGGTTTGTCTCAAGGGGAGAAAAGTTGGAGCTTCACGTGATGACAAAAAATATACAGTAAGGTCCTTTTGCTATACATTCTCTCATAGCGGGCCCACATCGACACTTTGCTGCCTCACAGAGACCTTGACAACCAGACCAACTGCTCTCCCTACTTTCAGATAAGCACCACAGATCCAAAGAGGAACCGTGGCTGGCCTTTCAATTGGAAACGTCTATTCACCACCTTTTCAAACTTTCTCTCTGGCTTATTTCTAGCTGCTTAGCTAGAGTGCCTCTGTCTCTGACTCAGATAACGCTCCTTTTCAGCCACATGTATGGAAGGCCCAAATGACAATTCCGGACCTAGTCTGCCTCTTCCTAAATCATTTGCCTTTCTGCGGTCACTACCTTTGTTTGGAAGTTAAAGAAGTGGAGGAACGATTGTGTGGCACAGAGAGATAACCTGGGACTCTTGTTCAGGTGTCCTTGTGTAACGTCTTCAGTGGCTCAGGGCTCGTGCCTCCCAATGCCTCAGTCCATTAGTTGACTTCAGAGAAGCCACTGTTCAAACCTGGTCAAGCTGCCTTATACTGTCTGTGTTTTTAATTACACACACATGCTTAAACAGTACATGTGCATGCACACACACGCTAGTGTACGCATATGCACATGCACGCAAATACGCAAAGACAAACGCACACACACACACACACCTTCCATTCTCCATATATCAAAAATACTGATTTGTGCATTGAGCACATTGGTCCATTAATCTTAAGTCATTATGTGACAAGACATGTCAGGCATGTTAGCTTTGTTGCAGTGGATTTGAATTGTAAAGCCTTTTTATGACATGGCAAACGGTTGTACGGAGCAATGAATTACAGATCTATTTGTGTTGGCTTGAGTGTGTACAATTTTATGAGACTGAAACATATTGTGGAAGTAAATCAAATGAAGTGCTGACTAACCCTTGCTTGAATATTCTACCCTGCTCCTTGTCCTCTTTCTACCTGATGCAAAATGTAAATTGTTTCCCTTTCAGACCTCTCAATCAAAATAAAATGCTCAATTTGATCATTTTATTTTTTTAATAGCTCACAAAGCCAAAGGACTATCTCGCCATAAATTGCAGAAGTGGCCGTTTTGAGCAGCATCGGTACGAGTCAGATTCATAACAATGGGATGTGAAGGAGTGTTCAATGCCTGTCCCATTTTCCTCAGCTACTCCTGGAACGCTTATAAGGCTGGAGATGGGAAGACGGTGAAAAGGCAGCATTACAATGTCCTGTAGCCCCTATATAGCTGCAGCGCTGAATACATAATATGGAAAAATGAATGCAACACAGGCATTAAAGTATTAAAGTTTAGTTAGCGAACAACAGTGTGTCTGCTGAAGAGTTAATTAAGAATGTGCTCTCCCAAAAGCAGTTTTTCTTTTCTGTATACAAAACTTGGTCATTGGAGTATTGCATTAATTCCCCTCCGCTGCTGTTTTTATGTTTTGCTTGTCTCTTGCCTGGTGTTGTCACACCTGGAATTTGTCATTTCTCCTTCATTTTTTATTGGATTCTGTCATAATGTGCATTCTAAAACATGATATATTCCCATGTGGAGAGCAGAAATACATTACGTAAAAAAATGTTTAAACCTTTAACTTCATTAGAAAGAAAAGGCACATACTGTACATGTGATGCCCTCAAGATGTCTAAGAATTTAAGTATCAAAGCGCACAGTATTTCAAGGGTAAAAATAAAAGGTCTCCATGTCAAGTCATATGACTGTTTGAATTACTTTTAGTGTTTACCTTTATGCTGTTATATATCAGTTGTGTAGTCTGGGGCCTGGGACTAGTCTGTCATGTTAGGACATGAGTGATACTCCCTCTTCACCATGTAAACCTCTCTCAGGTAAGCCCTCTGCTAGGCTAGCAGATTTATATCTGAGAAAATGAAAATGGTTTAACCTTGTCTACTCTGAAGGGAAATGTCTTTTTTTTAATCTTTATTTTACTAGGCAAGTCAGTTAAGAACAAATTCTTATTTTCAATGACAGCCTAGGAACAGTGGGTTAACTGCCTGTTCAGGGGCAGAACGACAGATTTGTACCTTGTCAGCTCGGGGATATGAACTTGCAACCTTTCAGTTACTAGTCCAACACTCTAACCACTAGACTACCCTGCCGCCCCTTATGAACTGGTATGAGACAAACAACACAGTGGCGGTCGGTGCCATTTTAAGATGAGGGTGGATGATTTGTTTTATGAACATGGCCTTATTTATATTACAGCATATTGGATGACTGTCATTCATATTCCATTCACCCAGCTCAATGGAACATTGATAGGTTTTGTCTACTACATGATACTCAAATGTTCCCTGTACCCATCATGAGGTTGCTACAACAGGTCGAGAGAATTTTGAGTAATCGAGGTGACAGACAGTGACACAATCAATACTGCGTTGCACACTCTTGCCTGCATCTAGCTGATCTAGTGCGTAATTAGTCCAACAGTTGCAAACAAGTGTTTGGACAAATTCAGGTATGTTTATCCCCTTTTCCTTCAGTTTGTTTCCGATTCAACAGAATCAGTGCAATGAATACACCCCTGATCACATGCAAACATAGTTCACTTTCATAGCAACCACATACAAACAAATTGTTGTATATATATAATTCCTTCTCGCATCTATCTACATGCTCTCCTCTCACCTTTTCGCTTCCCTTGTGGACTTCAGTGCACAACACACAGCTGTCTGTGACCTGGCGGTAACATTTTTCCAAGCCAAACACTCATATCATGACCGCTGACCGCTACACACAGCATACATCGTTATAACATCATAGACAGCATAGCTACTAGAACTAACGTGTTAGTAAACCCGCTATAATCATGCAGTACAGTCAGTAACAAGCAGTTTAGCAGTTACAACGGTGGGCCCCGGTGGCAATACATTTATAATACCAACAGCTTACCTTGAATTGGAAGAGTTCCAGTGTTGGATAGTCATAGTCAACTAGCTAACATAGCTTTCCTCTCTGTTTGAGCTGGGTGTTTGAGTAGGCTAAACTAGCTAGCTGCATTCAATGCTACCAAAGTAAGTGAAAGTGAAATTGAAAAAAGATATACTACAAAATAAATATAAAACAATATAGCTCTCTCTTGCTCCTCCTTAATTTGGGAAGAAATTAACTTATTCAAAACTCTTCAACTGTTCACTTGTCTTTCTCTCTCTTTGAGTCAACTACTCACCACATTTTATGCACTGCAGTGCTAGCTAGCGGAAGCTTATGCTTTCAGTACCAGATTCATTCTCTGATCCTTTGATTGTGTGGACAACATGTCGGTTCATGCTGCAAGAGCACTGAACGTCCTCCTGAAGATGTCATAATTACTGTGTTAGTCTATTGCAGGGGGTGAGAACCATGAGCCTCCTAGGTTTGTATTGAAGTCAATGTCCCCAGTGGTGGACAGATGCTAGCTCAGGCTACACCTTGGTGCTACCCTACAGAGTGCTGTTCAGGTCACTGTAGACATTCATTGCAAAACAGTGAATTTTAATCAATTATTTGGTTAAAATAGTTATTTGGTGACGTGAATATATTTAGTATAGTTGTATCTAAAAATTATAACTTTTTAATGTTTCACTATTTTTATTTTTAGGAAACTCACTGGGTCTCCCCTTCCTCCTCTGAGGAGCCTCCACTGAAACCACAGATCAACAGGGCATTTAAAATGCATGCATCTGTGAAGTTATTAGAAATGCATACTGTATATATTCATGATGGAATTGTCTGCTTTACAGATTCACCATAGTTCAAATTGAAAGCATTTGGATATAGAATTAATGGAATGACTTTAATAGAAAATAAACTGGTGTCACTAAGCCACAACATGAATCAGGTCTGAAATTAGTGGTGGAGAAATTGGCTCCAATTACCATTGTGTTTATTGACCCAACCCCCCTCTGGTTGGTCAGAATCCTATTCGATGGCATGAGTTAATTTGTTTTTCTCTGATTGTTATTGATGGCCAGAGCTTCTGAGCTGCTGTGGAATGGAAATGTTTCTCCTAGCCAGAGTTAATAGGTCTAAGTGGGAATTGACTTTCGCTACACAACACTAACCAGACACAAAGCTTTTCTCATCCGTTACAACTGTGTCAGGAAGATGAGAGGGGGTTGCTGAGTCCAACATGGAAAGGGCTTTTTCTTTACCCATGATGAAATTGGAAGTAAGCACTGTTTATCTTTGACTGCAAAAGGTGGAAACTGTAGTCCTCCATGGCAGCAGATTGTTGGAAAATAAAGCAGCCTTCCTAGATGATTCATTGTTGTGCTGTGGTATCATGCCGATGTTGTGGCAAAGGGTGAGCTAGGCCTTTGCTGAAGTCTGGGGGTAGTTTGAGGGATTTTCTTTAGGTTACGCAAAGCCTGGCTTCAAAGTCTGTGTCAAAATTGGGGTGATTAGAGACAGGAGTTTTTCCTGACCTTGTGGCCCCTTACCTGCAAAAATGTTGAATATTATTATTTTTTTTTTTTAATTTATATTTTTTTTAGCTTTTTGGTTAGTATACAGTATAGTCCAGTGATTAAGTTCATAGAGAGATTTTGGTTTAGCTGTGTGATGTTGGCCCATTATCTACTCTCTAGTCTCCTCTGTACATTTTTATTCTCAGGAGGCCACCCACTACACCATTGATGCCCTAGTTGAGAGGTAGTCTGACTCAAAATTGCATTTTTTTCCCGCCAATATCAAGTTAAATGCAGGGAAGGTCTGGAAGCTGTTTTCTTAGATGAGTATGGACAAAAACTTTCAGGAGTCTCAGAAATTACTATTTAATGAGAGCAAAGATGATTTAAATGAAACGAAGAGAAAGTTAGAGGAGAGAAGTCATTCTTTGTTACGCACTGACCATAGAGAGCCCTTGTTTCTCTATGGTGTAGTAGGTCAGGGCGTGACTGGGGATATTCCAGTTTATTATTTCTATGTGGTGTTCTAGTTTATTTTTCTATGTTGGTGATTTGTATGATTCCCAATTAGAGGCAGCTGGTAATCATTGTCTCTAATTACTCTAATTACTCCCTTACTGCTGCTCGATCATCCTATTTTTCTAACTTAATTGAGGAAAATAAGAACAATCCGAAATTCCTTTTTGATACTGTCGCAAAGCTAACTAAAAAGCAGCATTCCCCAAGAGAGGATGACTTTCACTTTAGCAGTGATAAATTCATGAACTTCTTTGAGGAAAAGATTATGATTATTAGAAAGCAAATTACGGACTCTTCTTTAAACCTGCGTATTCCTCCAAACCTCAGTTGTCCTGAGTCTGCACAACTCTGCCAGGACCTAGGATCAAGAGAGACGCTCAAGTGTTTTAGTACTATATCTCTTGACACAATGATGAAAATAATCATGGCCTCTAAACCTTCAAGCTGCATACTGGACCCTATTCCAACTAAACTACTGAAAGAGCTGCTTCCTGTGCTTGGCCCTCCTATGTTGAACATAATAAACGGCTCTCTATCCACTGGATGTGTACCAAACTCACTAAAAGTGGCAGTAATAAAGCCTCTCTTGAAAAAGCCAAACCTTGACCCAGAAAATATAAAAAACTATCGGCCTATATCGAATCTTCCATTCCTCTCAAAGATTTTAGAGAAGGCTGTTGCTCAGCAACTCACTGCCTTCCTGAAGACAAACAATGTATACGAAATGCTTCAGTCTGGTTTTAGACCCCATCATAGCACTGAGACGGCACTTGTGAAGGTGGTAAATGACATTTTAATGGCATCGGACCGAGGCTCTGCATCTGTCCTCGTGCTCCTAGACCTTAGTGCCGCTTTTGATACCATCGATCACCACATTCTTTTGGAGAGATTGGAAACCCAAATTGGTCTACACGGACAAGTTCTGGCCTGGTTTAGATCTTATCTGTCGGAAAGATATCAGTTTGTCTCTGTGAATGGTTTGTCCTCTGACAAATCAACTGTAAATTTCGGTGTTCCTCAAGGTTCCGTTTTAGGACCACTATTGTTCTCACTATATATTTTACCTCTTGGGGATGTTATTCGAAAACATAATGTAAACTTTCACTGCTATGCGGATGACACACAGCTGTACATTTCAATGAAACATGGTGAAGCCCCAAAATTGCCCTCGCTAGAAGCATGTGTTTCAGACATAAGGAAGTGGATGGCTGCAAACTTTCTACTATTAAACTCGGACAAAACAGAGATGCTTGTTCTAGGTCCCAAGAAACAAAGAGATATTCTGTTGAATCTGACAATTAATCTTAATGGTTGTACAGTCGTCTCAAATAAAACTGTGAAGGACCTCGGCGTTACTCTGGACCCTGATCTCTCTTTTGAAGAACATATCAAGACCATTTCAAGGACATCTTTTTTCCATCTACGTAACATTGCAAAAATCAGAAACTTTCTGTCCAAAAATGATGCAGAAAAATTAATCCATGCTTTTGTCACTTCTAGGTTAGACTACTGCAATGCTCTATTTTCCGGCTACCCGGATAAAGCACTAAATAAACTTCAGTTAGTGCTAAATACGGCTGCTAGAATCCTGACTAGAACCAAAAAATTTGATCATATTACTCCAGTGCTAGCCTCTCTACACTGGCTTCCTGTCAAAGCAAGGGCTGATTTCAAGGTTTTACTGCTAACCTACAAATCATTACATGGGCTTGCTCCTACCTATCTCTCTGATTTGGTCCTGCCGTACATACCTACACGTACGCTACGGTCACAAGACGCAGGCCTCCTAATTGTCCCTAGAATTTCTAAGCAAACAGCTGGAGGCAGGGCTTTCTCCTATAGAGCTCCATTTTTATGGAACGGTCTGCCTACCCATGTCAGAGACGCAAACTCGGTCTCAACCTTTAAGTCTTTACTGAAGACTCATCTCTTCAGTGGGTCATATGATTGAGTGTAGTCTGGCCCAGGAGTGGGAAGGTGAACGGAAAGGCTCTGGAGCAACGAACCGCCCTTGCTGTCTCTGCCTGGCCGGTTCCCCTCTTTCCACTGGGATTCTCTGCCTCTAACCCTATTACAGGGGCTGGGTCACTGGCTTGCTGGGGCTCTCTCATGCCGTCCCTGGAGGGGGTGCGTCACCTGAGTGGGTTGATTCACTGTTGTGGTCATCCTGTCTGGGTTGGCGCCCCCCCCTTGGGTTGTGCCGTGGCGGAGATCTTTGTGGGCTATACTCAGCCTTGTCTCAGGATGGTAAGTTGGTGGTTGAAGATATCCCTCTAGTGGTGTGGGGGCTGTGCTTTGGCAAAGTGGGTGGGGTTATATCTTTCCTGTTTGGCCCTGTCCGGGGGTGACCTCGGATGGGGCCACATTGTCTCCTGACCCCTCCTGTCTCAGCCTCCAGTATTTATGCTGCAGTAGTTTATGTGTCGGGGGGCTGGGGTCAGTTTGTTATATCTGGAGTACATCTCCTGTCCTATTCGGTGTCCTGTGTGAATCTAAGTGTGCGTTCTCTAATTCTCTCCTTCTCTCTTTCTTTCTCTCTCTCGGAGGACCTGAGCCCTAGGACCTGAGCTCCAGGACTACCTGACATGATGACTCCTTGCTGTCCCCAGTCCACCTGGCCATGCTGCTGTTCCAGTTTCAACTGACCTGAGCCCTAGGACCATGCCCCAGGACTACCTGACATGATGACTCCTTGCTGTCCCCAGTCCACCTGGCCATGCTGCTGCTCCAGTTTCAACTTCCACCTGACTGTGCTGCTGCTCCAGTTCAACTGTTCTGCCTTATTATTATTCGACCATGCTGGTCATTTATGAACATTTGAACATCTTGGCCATGTTCTGTTATAATCTCCACCCGGCACAGCCAGAAGAGGACTGGCCACCCCACATAGCCTGGTTCCTCTCTAGGTTTCTTCCTAGGTTTTGGCCTTTCTAGGGAGTTTTTCCTAGCCACCGTGCTTCTACACCTGCATTGCTTGCTGTTTGGGGTTTTAGGCTGGGTTTCTGTACAGCACTTTGAGATATCAGCTGATGTACGAAGGGCTATATAAATAAATTTGATTTGATTTGATTTGAATTGGGGGATCATATTTAGGTAGCATTTTTCCCACTTGTGTTTGTGGGATATTATTTTGTGTTTTGTGCCTGTGCACCACGTAGTCACGTTTCGTTGTTAGTTTATTGATTTATTGTTTTGTCTTTGCTATGTTTCACTTTATAATAAATATGTGGAACTCTACATTCGCTGCGCCTTGGTCCATCTCTCCTCACGAGCGTGACAGAATATCCCACCAACCAAGGACCAAGCAGCGTGCTACAATGGGGAAAATAAGTTGGACCTGGGAAGAAATAATGGAAGGACAGGAGATCCTTCCTTGGCAGGAGTCACAGAGGACGCAAGAAGGACGGCGATGACGCCGGGGACCACGGCCACAGAAACCCCAATAAAATATTTTTTTGGGGGGGGGCAATGGAGCTGGCGGCTGAGCAGAGGGAAGAGCCAGAGACCACCTGGGAGGAGATAGATCGGTCGACACAAGGAGAATACCAGAGCCCGCCTGGGATTCGATGGAACAGTGTGAGGAGGGATACCGGAGAATGGAGTTGGCTAGGAGTATGCGGCAATGCAGGCGTTTGGAGGAGCATGTTATCAGCCCTGTGAAACATGGGCCGGCTCCACGCATCTGGTCGCCAGTGCGCCTCCCCAGTCCGGTACGTCCTGTGTCTCGTCCTCGCACTCTCCCTGAAGTGCATGTCTCCAGCCCGGAAAGTCCTGTGCCTACTTCCTGCACTCGCCCTGAAGTGCCAGAGAAGGTCTGCGATTCATTGGGGAGGTTAGGAGAGAGTGAGATGAGAGAGATGTTGTGCAAGGGTGTTCTGCTCGGGATGCGGTTTGCAGTCTGGTGCAAATGGGGCTGGCTCCACCTTTCTGGTCTCCAGTGCGTCCTGTGTCTCCTCCTCGCACCTGCCCTGAAGTGTGTGTCACCAGTCCGGTACCACCTGTGCCAGCTCCACGCACTAGGCCTCCAGTGCACCTTCCCAGTCCGGTAAGTCCTGTGCCTCCTCCTCGCACTCGCCCTGAAGAGCGTGTCACCAGTCCAGTGCCACCTGTGCCAACTCCACGCATCAGGCCTCCAGTGCTCCTCCCCAGTCCGGTACGTCCTGTGTCTCCTCCCCCGCACTCTCCCTGAAATGCTTGTCACCAATCCGGTACCACCTGTGCCAGATCCACGCATCAGGCCTCCAGTGTGCCTCCCCAGTCCGGTACGCCCTGTGCCAGTTCCACGCACTCGTCTTGAAGTGTGTGTTACCATTCTGGTGCCACCTGTACCGGCTCCATACACTAGGCCTCCAGTGCGTATTCACAGTCCAGAACCTCCAGCGATGGTTCGCAGTTCAGAGCCGCCAGCGAGGTTCCCCAGTCCAGAGCCGCAAGAGAGGGTTCGCAGTCCAGAGCCGCCGGTGAGGGAAGCAGTCCAGAGCTTCCGGCGAGGGTTCACAGTCCAGAGCTTCCGGCGACAGTTTCCAGTCCAGAGCTTCTGACAACCGTTTCCAGTCCAGAACTTCCGGCGACGGATCCCAGTCCAGAGCTTTCGGCGACGGTTCCCAGTCCAGAGCTTCCGGCGACGGTTTCCATTCCAGAGCTTCCGGCGACGATTTCCAGTCCGGAGCTTCCGGCGACGGTTTCCAGTACGGAACCTCAGAGGACGGTTTCCAGTCCGGAACCTCCTACGACGGTCCACAGTCCAGAACCATCTGCGACGGTCCACAGTCCGGAACGCCCTGCGACGGTCCACAGTGCAGAATGCCCTGCGACGGTCCACAGTCCGGAACCTCCTGCGACGGTCGACGGACCAGAACATTCTGCGACGGTCGACGGTCCGGAACCTTCAGCGACGGTCGACAGACCAGAACCTCCAGCGACAGTCGATGGTCCGGAGCTTCCAGGCAAGGCTTCCAGTCCCGCTCCAGGGCAGGGGTCTCCAGTCCAGGCACGGTGTCCAGTCCCGCTCCAAGGTCGGAATCTTCCTCTGCGCCTGTGTCCAGTCCAGACACGGTGTCTAGTCCCGCTCCTAGCCCGGAGCCTTCCTCAGCGCCGGCGACTAGTCCAGGCACGGTGACCAGCCCAGCTCCAAGGCCGGAGCATTCCTCTGCGCCAATTCCCAGTACGGGCACGTCGTTCAACCCGGCTCCATGGTCGGTTCCGGGGTCTGGGGGGGGACTACGACCCGCACCGGAGACTAATCATCCCCCCTACCCTTCCCATTTGGTTTCAGGTTTTGCGTCCGGAGTCCGCATCATGGGGGGGGAGCTTGTTTCTCTATGGTGTAGTAGGCTAGGGCATGACTGGGGGTATTCTAGTTTATTATTTCTATGTGGTGTTCTAGCTTATTTTTCTATGTTGGTGATTTGTATGATTCCCAATTTGAGGCAGCTGGTAATCGTTGTCTCTAATTGGGGATCATATTTAGGTAGTATTTTTCACACCTCTTTGTGGGATATTATTTTGTGTTTTGAGCATGTGCACCACGTAGTCACGTTTCGTTGTTAGTTTATTGATTTATTGTTTCGTTTTTGCTAAGTTTCACTTCATAATAAATATGTGGAACGCTACATCCGCTGCGCCTTGGTCCATCTCTCCTCACGAGCGTGACAATCTTCTAAAGTCTGAGTAACATCCAGAGTCAGGTTTGTTTGAGTTTGCTGTCTTGGCTGGTTATTACTTGAATGTTATTTTTGTGATAACTAATTTTATTATATCCAGGTGAATATTTATTTTTAAAGGGTTGTGATATGTACACAAATAAAAGAGCCAGTCGTGCTGATGATTATACGTTTGTATAAAACATTTGCCTGATGTTGCACAAACACATTTTCAATGTTGTTTAAAGGTTCCCAGAATGTTTTATTAGGCTGTGGAAACAGTCTGGTGGGAACATAGTGGGGACATCACAAAATATATGTTCTCAAAACATAAAAAACTGTCCAGTTGTGCAGATTAACATACAAAACGTAAACCCTTATGTTACAAGAACATTCCCGGACCACATTTTTTATCTTCTTCAAAAGTTCCTAACACATTTCTTTAGGTTGTGGGAACAATGTGTGGGATATGACATAAGACAGGTTTCCAAAACACTAAAACTTGTGCTGACTTTAATTTAATGTTTGTCTTTGATGTTGCAAGAATGTTGACAGAACACCTGGTATAAGTTATTTAACGGATTCCGGATACATTTAATTAAGTTATGGGAGTTGTCTGGGAAGTTGCAAAAATATTCTTATGATATTCACGAAGGATGCACAGAATATTCCCACATTGTTGCACAATGTTCCGTAATTTCCAAATCAGTCAATTTCTCTGATGTTTCTTACATTATTTTAGGCTTCACATAATATTCCATACAGTATACATTTGACCATGTATTTTATGTCCTCAGAAAATTTCAAGTTCATTTAGAAGATGTTATATCTTCTTCTGGCTGGGGGGCAGTATTGAGTAGCTTGGATGAATACGGTGCCCAGAGTAAACTGCCTGCTCCTCAGTCCCAGTTGCTAATATATGCATATTATTATTATATTTTGTTAGAAAACTGTTTGAACGATGTCTGTGACTATAACAGAACTCATATGGCAGGCAAAAACCAGAAAAAAATACAACTAGGAAGTGGGAAATCTGAGGTTGGTCGATTGGTTCAACTCAGCTCCTATTGAAGATACAGTGGGATATTGGTCATGTTGCACTTCCTAAGGCTTCCACTAGATGTCTACTGTCTTTAGAAACGTGTTTGATGCTTCTACTATGAAGGGGGGCCGAATGAGAGGGGAATGAGTCAGAGGTCTGCCAGCAGTCACGCGCCGGTCACACGCATTTCACATGAGAGGTATCTCCCGTTCCTTTGCTTTTCTGAAGACAAAGGAATTGTCCAAGTTGGAATATTATTGAAGATTTATGCTAAAAACATCCTAAAGACTGATTCCATGCATCATTTGACAAGTTTCTACGGACTGTCACCAAACTTTTTGACATTTCGTCTGCAACTAGTGAACGCTCTTCGTGAGTTTTGATTTGTTTACCAAACGCGCTAACAAAAGAAGCTATTTGCTCATAAATGATGGACATTATCGAACAAATCAAACCTTTATTGTGGAACTGTGATTCCTGGGGGTGCATTCTGATGAAGATCATCAAATGTAAGTGAATATTTATAATGTTATTTCTGACTTCTGTTGATTCCAACATGGCGGATATATGTATTTGTTTGCCTGAGAGCCATACACAGATTATTGCATGGTTTGCTTTTTCCGTAAAGCTTTTTTGAAATCTGACACAGCGGTTGCATTAAGGAGAAGTGTATCTAAAGTTCCATGCTTAACACTTGTATTTTCATCATCATTTATAATGAGTATTTTTGTAAATTGATGTGACTCTCTGCAAGATCACTGGATGTTTTTGGAACTACTGAACATAACACGCCAATGTATACTGAGATTTATTTAAATAAATATGAACTTTATCAAACAAAACATACTTGTATTGTGTAACATGAAGTCCTATGGGTGTCATCTGATGAAGATCATCAAAGGTTAGTGATTGATTTTATCTCTATTTCTGCTTTTTGTGACTCCTCTCTTTGGCTGGAAAAATGGCTGTGTTTTTCTGTGGCTTGGCTCTGACCAGATAAAATCGTTTGTGGTGCTTTCGCTGTAAAGCCTATTTGATATCGGACACTGTGGTGGGATTAACAACAAGATTACCTTTTAAATGGTATAAGATACTTGTATGTTTGAGGAATTATAATTATGAGATTTCTGTTGTTTTGAATTTGGCAGCCTGCACTTTCACTGGCTGTTGTCATATCATCCTGTTAACGGGATTTCAGCCCACATTTCTAGCCCCTTAAAGCATAAGAAAGCAGATTGAAATACATCTTCATTTTTTTTCTCTTCAGATTTAATAGCATTTTTTTCCCAATTCATTTGACATAATCATACAAACAAAACCATATTTTTTACATTCTTTTAATGTTCTTGGGGTGTTATCATCCTAATGTTAGCTAAAACCCGAACTAGAACAATGGGAATCTTAGCTAATATTCTGCCAATGTTCACGGTTTGCTCTCTGTTTTTTTGTTTGTTATTGAGAACGCTGTGTGTCCTCATTGACCATCACTGGTCTTCCTGTTAATGAATGTTTAATTATCCGAAGCAGAACCAGATTTAGAATCCCAAAGCAAGAGCTGGAGATGCTTCTCCTGGTCATGAGCATGGCATGATCACTTAACGCCCCTGCTTTCACTCACGCTTCGACAAAAAAACAGTGTAGTGCACGAGGACCCCGCTGACCCAGGGGACTGGGTGATCCCGCTCTCCGAAGCCGACGTGAGTAAGGTTTTTAATCAGATCAACACTCGTAAATCCGCAGTATGCAAATTGGTATTCCAGAGAGCGGTATTCAAGAGAGCATTATTAGAGCATTATATGCTGGCAGGCATATCCACAGTTATTTGCAACCTCTCTTTGTCCCAGTCTGCAATCCCCAAGTCCCAAGCTGACCACCATCATATCTGTTCCCAAGAACTCTAAGGCTACATGCCACAATGACTACCACCCTGTAGATCTCACATCTGTATTCATGAAGGCTAGTTATGGCACAAATCTATCATCCCAGACACCCTAGACCCCCTCCAATTTGCATACCGCCCCAACAGATCCGTAGACGATACAATCTAAATTGCACTCCACACTGCCCTCACCCACCTAGATAAGAGGAATACCTACGTGAGAATGCTATTCATTGACTGCAACTCCTCCCTCTGCAACTGGATCCTGGACTTCCTGATGGTCGGACCCTAGGTGGTGAGGGTAGGCAACATTACCTCTGCCACACTGACCCTCAACACGGGGGCTAAGTTTCTTCCTGTACTCTTTTTTTCACCATGACTGCGTGGCCACGCACAACTCCAACTCCATCATCAACTCCAACTCCATCACCGGCGATGATGAGACCGTCTACAGTTGGTTGAAAAACAAATGATAGTCCCGCTAAGCGCAAACCAGATGGGATGGCGTATCGCTGGAGAATTGTGTGGTGGCCATGCTGGTTAAGTGTGCCTTGAATTCTGAATAAGTCACTGACAGTGTCACCAGCAAAGAACCCAAACACCATCACACCTCCTCCTTCATGCTTCACGGTGGGAACCACACATGCGGAGATCATCCGTTCACCTACTCTGCATCTCACAAAGACACAGCGGATGGAACCAAATATCTGAAATTTGGGCTCATCAGACCAAAGGACAGATTTCCACCAGTCTAATGTCCATTACTCATGTTTCTTGGCACAAGCAAGTCTCTTCTTATTATTGGTGCCCTTTAGTAGTGGTTTCTTTGCAGCAATTCGACCATGAAGACCAGAAAATGCCAAGAGTGTGCAAATCTGTCATCAAGGCACAGTTGCTACATTGAAGAATCTCCAATATAAAATATATTTGATTTGTTTAAAACACTTTTTTGGTTACTAAACTCAGTGAAAAAAGAAATGTCCCTTTTCAGGACCCTGTCTTTCAAAGATAATTCCTAAAAATGCAAATAACTTCACAGATCTTCATTGTAAAGTGTTTAAACACTGTTTCCCATGCTTGTTCAATGAACCATAAACAATTAATGAACATATATCTGTGGAACGGTCGTTAAGACACTAACATCTTACAGACGGTAGGCAATGAAAGTCACAGTTATGAAACTTAGGACACTAAAGAGGCCTTTCTACTGACTGAAAAACATCAAAAGAAAGATGCCCAGGGTCCCTGCTCATCTGCGTGAATGTGCCTTAGGCATACTGCAAGGAGGCATGAGGACTGCAGCTGTGGCCAGGGTAATAAATTGTAATGTCCACACTGTGAAATGCCTAAGACAGCGCTACAGGGAGACAGGACGGACAGCTGATCGTCCTCGCAGTGGCAGACCACGTGTAACAACACCTGAACTGGATCAGTACATCCGAACATCACACCTGCGGAACAGGTACAGGACAGCAACAACAACTGCCTGAGTTACACCAGGAACGCACAATCCTCACAAGAGAGGCTGGACTAAGAGTTTGTAGGCCTGTTGTAAGGCAGGTCCTCACCAGACATCACTGGCAACAACGTCACCTATGAGCACAAACCCACCGTCACTGGACCAGACAGGACTGGCATAAAGTTCTCTACACTGATGAGTCGCGGTTTTGTCTCACCAGGGGTGATGGTCGGATTCGTGTTTATCGTCGAAGGAAGGAGCGTTACACCGAGGCCTGTACTCTGGAGCGGGATCGATTTGAAGGTGGAGGGTCCGTCATGGTCTGGGGCGGTGTGTCACAGCGTCATCAGAATGTGCTTTTTGTTATTGTAGGCAATCTCAACGCTGTGCGTTACAGGGAAGACATCCTCCTCCCTCATGTGGTACCCTTACTGCAAGCTTATCCTGATATGACCCTCCAGCATGACAATGTCACCAGCCATACTGCTCATTCTGTGTGTGATTTCCTACAAGACAGGAATGTCAGTGTTCTGCCATGGCCAGCGAAGAGCCCGGATCTCAATCCCATTGAGCACGTCTGGGACCTGTTGGATCGGCGGGTGAGGGCCAGGGCCATTCTGATACTGACTGTTACTTTTGATTTTGACCCCCCCCCCCCTGGTGAATGGGCAAGGAGTATAATTTGTTTTTCTAAGGGTTCATTGGAGATCAGGGAGTCAAACAGTGAACTGCTAATTGCAACGCTAGCTGCCTTCATACATCACTGAGGAAAAATTCACTAATTCAACAGTATGTTGACTATTTGTTTGGCTTGAATGATCCCAGATGTAATGGCGAACTGGAGAGGTCGGTTGGAATGAGAGCAGAGGGGGTGGGTAGAATGAGCAGAGGATTCTCATTAAATGGCTCGATTCTGGGAATGGCATGTGTCTCTGACTGAACCAGTCCAGTAGTTAAATACATTGCCGATAAGAGACTTGACATATGTCCCAAATGGCACCCTTTCCCTACATAATGCACTACTTTTGACCAGAGCCCAATGGGTCCTGGTCAAAACTACTGCACTACAGTATATAGGAAATAGAGTGTCATCTGTGACACACTTTGGATATCTAAACATTCAATGTGCTTGTTTACCCTGTCTTGGAATATTCAAAGGAGTGAGACTTTTGGATTTCTTCAAATAATCATACTTTAATATCGATTAATTACTGCAATAAGGGAGCTGGTCAACGACCCCCGTATGTGATCGCCGAGAGCCCAATGAGCAGAACTGAGCCACAGCATTTTATAGGAAAGTATATCCTCCTGAATGTTCATGACAAACAACAGATGTGTAGAATTATACAAAGGTACATTGTGCTATCAAGCAACAGACAGCAAGATTCACATTGCGCCTGGTTTCTGTCTCTAAGTCATTTACTGCTTGTTTATACAGAAATACTAATGCAACACGGGACACTAGGTCCTTCCCTCAAATGATAAAGTCCAGTATTCATCTGCGATGTCAGAGATATAAACTGGAGGGAGGGTTTGCCTGGCACAAGCCGACAGACTAGCATTTCACACAGACACTAATCATGGAATGGAACGGAGTCTTTAGGTTTTATCACCAAGGTATCGTAAATCAACTGTCAGCGTTAAGCGTCAGAGTCTCCTCAGAAGAACAGACAGAGTGTGGATGTACTAACACAAAAATACATTCTAAAGTAAATGTGAATAATACAATGTTGTAAATTCCACCGCAACCCCTTGACTGATTGTCAGGATATACAGCAGTAATGTACAGGTAATAATTGTGCAACTCACCGACAGCATGATTTGCAAATATGAGATGCCGCATTGTTAGTCATTGGGAGCACAATATTATGCACTCTACACATTCTGAATATTTTGACTTTATTTTATTTTATTTTCAATGCATACATCCGTTGTCCATCCATGCAATGTGAGACAGCATAGTAGTCATTGGGGAAATGTATTTCTTGTCCCACAGAAATGAACTATGATTCATACACATCTCAAGTCGGTCCCTGAGCATTTAGGTCACAGACGCATCTTTGGTTGTCAGATTTGGTGGCCTGCAGCAGCAAACTTCTCTTTTGTGGGATACAACACCCACTCCGGAGGGAGCACTAAACATGGAAAATGCTTGTTGTGCTACAGTACACACACACACGCATGCACACGCACGCACACACACACACTTTCATGACAAACAGATTCAAACAGCTCTTAGTAACACATTTGCCTTGTGACATCAACATCTTTTTTTAATGAACAATGACGGCCTCCTGCCTATACAGTAGATTGATTTTCGTTGCTTCACCATCATCCCCCCTCATCATAATTGTTGTTCTCATATCAAATCAAATTCATACCTCAAACTATCCACTATGTTTTGATCACATCGCCCCCCTGCGACTGCTGTCTAAAAGGCAAAATTATTAAAATACCAAATACCCGAAACAACCGGCAATCTATATTTTTACTTAATGATATGGTTGTCGAGGCTTGGGAGAGATAGACTTAATAAAAAACCCATCTTTAGTTTTCATCTCGTTGCTCGCCTTGAGATGGGTGACTCAGAGATAGGTAGACCTAACTCTCTTTCCTCCCTCCTCCCTCCTTCCCTCTCCTAGAACTTCAAAAGGCCTTGGAGAAAAGTCTGTGTGTAAAAGTACAAGCAGGGGTCTGTCTCTCTGCTTAGGGCAGCCATTGAGCCCCCCTTCTTACCCCTGCCCAGAGCCTATAGGGAATGTCTTATATTTTTCAGTGAACTGGAATTAAGAGTCATCTCTGAGGATCCATGTTGGGTCTCTCAGGGAGAGGGAGAGGGAGAATGGATACACAACATAGCATGGAGCCTCGCTAGGGCCTCGCTCCCGGACACCCCACAGAGATTAACTGATAAGGCTACTGTTAGAGTACACTGAAATAAAGAAAAACAAGAGAAAGAGAGACTTCAAAGGTCATTCTTTTATCTCTCTGATGTCAGGGGAAATAATGAAATAAAGACAAAAACACTTTGTAAAGTGTCTCTATTCCCCCAGCTCAGTCAGTAATCTAGCATGCCTTCTACTCATGGCATTTCTGATGGAATATAGCAAGCAACGGCCATCTTTAATGAATTCTAGCCTGATTCATATCTCTAGAATGGAAGGCAGATAAACAGGTAAGGTGGATCCCGAACAATGCTATTGCGTGGTATTTCGTCCTGGTGTCCATCCACTCTTTGAGAGACAGGGTGTCACACACTGAAATGGTAAAGCAGGAATATTTTTTTATCAGATCTATGCCTTGTCCAGGATACTCTGCATGGCATCATTTATGGTGCCCATTGACTTGCCTATAGCTTCTATAGTCCCCATAACGAATACAAACTTCAGCACACAGTTGAATAAAACAGTAGCAATTTAGACTCCAATCCAATAAATTGGAATGAATTGAGCTTTTGTACGAGGCCAGGCGAGTGTATCTAATCCCCTTAATGAGACAAAAATATTCACATACTTTTCATTTCTGCAAACTGTCTGGGGAAATGTAGGCCACCCAAATGGCTCTGTGTCCTAATCAGATTGCAAATGTTTTTGAATGTGTGTCTGTTGTTGAAAGCTGCTTTGTGTGTGGGAACTGGGGGCGAGATGATACTGGTAGTCTTGATTTGGACACAGGATGTATCCCAAATGGCACCCCTATTCCCTATGTAGTTAAATGCACAACAACTGGAATTAAATAAGAAAGAAAACGATTGTCTGCAGTCATAAAACTCTGTCTAATTCTGTCTTGAGCAAAATAGTATGCATTTATTATGCACTCTCTTTTTGGGGGAATTTAGCTAATTAAAGGAGCGGTCTGGGATCGCCCACATATCATTAATTTAAAAGCCAAATTGATGTACCAATGCCAGATTGCCCCTTTAAGGAAATAATAACTAACTTAATGTGGTTGTCTCCTTTGATTGTTTTATCACCGGCACAATAAGCATATAGTTATTTTTCAATTTCTGTAATTTTGTGGGAAATAGAAATTAATTTGAAGGGCAATGATAACAATAACCAAATCAAACAGTGTAGAACAGCTGTGGCTACCCACCTCAGCAACAGAAAATGTAGAAATGTGAATAAAGAAGATGAAGATGATTCTCTCAGTGATTGTCTGCAAGGCAAGGTTGGCGAATAATTTGTTTTTGTGTGTGGTCAGTTCACATTACCTCTAAACACATTGAGACTAACGGCATGATTGCAAAGCCCACCAGGAGCCATAATAATGGGCCTCTTGTCTCGTGAAATTGCATCAATAAATATGGTTAATAGGAAAACAAGGCAAGGCCAAGTTAAAGAACCTCGATAACTAAAGGATGCATAACAAGAGGTGTTCAAGACGTCTAATCACTAAGGAGTTTAAAATAACACAGCAGATTCATGGGGGTTATCTGTCACCGTGTTGCTCGCTCAAATAGCCCTGTGCACACTCAGCTTGTACAACTGATGTACAACGCTTTGACAAAACTATTTTTGATACAACTGAGAGTTTCTGAACAAAAGGTTTACACAATAGTTTGAGACACCGTTGTAACACAAAAAGATCAGTTGTAAACCCAACCGTTGTGTCAAATGGGTTGTACCTCAGTTGTTCAACTTGAGTGTATACAGGGCCCTAGTTATTGTGTAACAGAGAGGGAAGAAATGAATAAATTGGAACAATAACCTGGCAAACATCGGTGATGTCTCTCCCGGCGCCCGTTTCTACCACCCAACTATTCTCTACCCTCTTGTCTCTATGGCAACCATCAGCTTTTAAAGGCCCCCAAACCCTCCACTGAATTTGTAAATGACACTTACATGGCCACCTGTACAAACGTCTGAGTAGCCGCAAATTGTGTGAAGTTGTACAAAATCTTCAAATAAATAAAATTTGATTAAAAAATGATCATTGTCTGAGGCACTGAACCGGCCTGCATTAATTATTCATGTTAACCTCTAAGTAATACACGTTGAGTCACAAATACAGGAGATTTAAACCTCTGAATCCCTAAAGGCTCTTATTCCCTATGTTGTGTACTACTTTGCTGATCGATCCTTGACAAATCAAATATTCTCACACTTATCCATAATAATCTCATCATGTAGACTAGCCTACCCTCACAGCCTACCCGCCCGCATCTGCGAGCTGTTGGCTAGAGCACACGTGCCAAGACCAGAGTAGGCACATTTGCTATTTAATGCAAAAGAAAATTGTGAGAAAACTATCGGTAAGGCTGAAAATGTGATTGAAACACATTGAACTTTAGATTTGTATTTGGGAACATGAAAACTTAAGCGAAAAATTACATTTTGTGTGCTCTATGTCATCATACACAGATTTTTCTCTGACAGAAGTCTGTTTGGTGTAAACACACCACTGTTTGGAAAATGCTCATATTTTATTTACAGTGGCAAGAAAAAGTATGTGAATCCTTTGGAATTACCTGGTTTCCTGCATAAATTTGTTACACAATTTGATCTGATATTCATCTAAATTCATCTAATTCATCACAACAATAGACAAACACAGTCTCCTTAAACTAATAACACACAAACAATTATACATTTTCATGTCTTTATTGAACATGTAAACAATCACAGTACAGGGTGGAAAAAGTATAAGAACACTTGGAGTTAATAACTGGTTGACCCTCCTTTGGCAGCAATAACCTCAACCAAACATTTTCTCTAGTTGCGGATCAGACCTGCACTACATTCAGGAGGAATTTTGGACCATACCTAATTACAAAACTGTTTCAGTTCAGCAATATCCTTGGGATGTCTGGTGTGAACCACTCTCTTGAGGTCATGCCACAGCATCTCAATCGAGTTGAGGTCAGGACTCTGACTCGGCCACTCCAGAAGGTTGTATTTTCTTCTGTTGAAGTCATTCTGTTGTTGATTTACTGCTGTGTTTTGTGCCGTTGTCCTATTGCATCACTCAACTTCTGTTGAGCTTCAACTGGCGGACAGATGGCCTTACATTCTCCTGCAAAATGTCTTGATAAACTTGGGAATTCATCTTTTCGTCGATGAAAGCAAGCTATCCAGGCAGCAAAGCAGAACAGCAAAGCAGCCCCAAACCATGATACTCCCTCCACCATACTTTACAGTTGGGATGAGGTTTAGATGTTGGTGTGCTCTGACTTTTTTTCTCCACACATAGTGTTGTGTGTTACTTCCAAACTACTCAACATTAGTTATATCTGTCCACAGAATCTCCAATCCCGTCTCATTGATTGGACTCCAAGTTAGCTGACTCCTGACTCCAATTAGCTTTTGGATAAGTCATTAGCCTAGGGGTTCACATACTTTTTCCAACCTACACTATGAATGTTTAAATGATGTATTCAATATAGATAAGAAAAATACAATAAGATGAAATAAATAAGATCCTTTTGACAACATGCACTGAACTGTTATAGCTTTGTCTCAATGATTTGGCTGAAGTTGCTCAACATGTAACTGCACGTGGGCCCCCTTATTTCAAGTTAGCATTGATTGTACATAGCATTGATAAGACTAATACGCATGTAGAATACAATTATTTAACTTCTTATGGCGGCAGGGGCAGCATTGAGTAGCTTGGATGAAAGGTGCCCAGAGGTGCCCTGAATAAAAGGCCTGCTCCTCAGTCTCAGTTGCTAATATATGCATATTATTATTAGTATTGGATAGAAAACACTCTGAAGTTTCTAAAACTGTTTGAATGATGTCTGTGAGTATAACAGAACTCATATGGCAGGCAAAAACCTGAGAAGAAATCCAAACAGGAAGTGAGAAATCTGAGGTTGGTTGATTTTCAACCCAGGCCCTGTTGAATTCACATTGGGATATGAATGAAGTTGCACTTCCTAGGGCTTCCACTAGATGTTAATCGTCTTTAGAAACTTGAATGAGGCTTCTACTGTGTTGAGGGACTGAATAAGAGCTGAATGAGTCAGGTTACTGGCAGAGAGCCATTTCCTGGTCACACGCATTCCACGTGATATCGACTTGCGTTCCGTTGCACCTCTAGACACAAAGGAATTCTCTGGCTGGAACTTTATTGAAGATTGATTCTATACTTAGTTTGAAATGTTTCTTCGACCTGTAATATAACTTTTTGAAGTTTTGTCCGAAGTAATGCTCGACCTGCATGAACGTTTGGATTTAAATACCTAACGCGCTAACAAAATTAGCTACTTGGACATAAATAACGGACATTATCGAACAAATCAAGCATTTATTGTGGAACTAGGATTCCTGGGAGTGCATTCTGATGAAGATCATCAAAGGTAAAGGAATATTTATCTGGTTTCTGTTGACTCCAACATGGCGGCTAATTTGATTATTTTTCTGAGCGCCGTCTCAGATTATTGCATAGTTTGCTTTTTCAGTAAAGTTTTTTTGAAATCTGACACAGTGGTTGCATTAAGGAGAGGTATATCTATAATTCCATGTGTTTAACTTGTGTTACCTTCTACATTTATGATGAGTATTTCTGTTGAACCGATGTGGCTATGTAAAATCACTGGATGTTTTTGGAACTAGTGAACGTAACGCGCCAATGTAAGCTCAGATCTTTTGATATAAATATGAACTTTTTCAAACAAAACATACATGGATTGTGTAACATGAAGTCATACGAGTGTCATCTGATGAAGATCATCAAAGGTTAGTGATTAATTATATCTCTATTTGTGCTTTTTGTGACTTCTCTCTTTGGCTGGAAAAATGGCTGTGTTTATTCTGTGGCTTGGTGGTGACCTAACATAATCATTTGTGGGGCTTTCACTGTAAAGCATATTTGAAATCGGACACTGTGGTGGGATTAACAACAAGATTACCTTTAAAATGGTATAAGATACATGTATGTTTGAGGAATTGTTATTATGAGATTTCTGTTGTTTTGAATTTGGCGCCCTCCACTTTCACTGGCTGTTGTCATATCATCCCATTAACCTGTTGAGTGTAGGGGGCAGTATTTTGATGTTTGGATGAAAAACGTACCCAAATGAAACTGCCTATTTCTCAGACCTAGAATCTAGAATATGCATATAATTGTCAGATTAGGATAAGAAATCTAAAGATTCTAAAACTGTCAAAATATTGTCTGTGAGTATAACAGAACTGATATTGCAGGCGAAAACCTAAGGAAAATCCAACAAGGAAGTGCCTAAGAGAAAAATTCTCCCTGTTCCATTGCATGCCTTCCCTCCATTTAAAGCGATATCAACCAGATTCCTTTCTCTATGGCTCCCACATGGTGTGAACAGTCTTTGGACATAGTTTCAGGCTTTTATTCTGAAAAATGAGTGAGAAAGATCACATCGTGTCAGTGGATGGCTGGGTGCCAGCAGAGTTTTGCATGTGCAACAGCTTGGAGCAGAACTTTTCTCTCTCTCTCTCCTATTGAAAAAGCTACGGTTGAAATATTATCGATTATTTATTGTAAAAACAACCTGAGGTTTGATTATAAAAATGTTTGACATGTTTCTACGAACTTTACGGATACTATTTGGAATTTTTGTCTGCCTCGTCGTGCCCGCTCGAGCCTGTGGATTTCTGAACAAAACGCGCCAACCAAATGGAGGTATTTTGGATATAAAAATAATCTTTATGGAACAAAAGGAACATTTATTGTGTAACTGGGTGTCTCGGGAGTGCAAACATCCGAAGATCATCAAAGGTAAGCGATTCATTGTATTGCTTTTCTGACTTTCGTGACCAATCTACTTTAATCTACTCTAATTCAGCAGATGTTGTCAAAAACGATCCCGCTAACGGGATGGGTGCGCCAAGAAGTTAACGGGATTGCATCCCTACGAACATGGCCAGTTAGCATTGATAGTACGTTATGAACCTATAAGACTATGAAATAACATCAATGGAGTGTAAAATTATCCCACATGGTTAAAATGAACCTCCGTACAATGTGAAAAACGTAGAAAAAGATCATGAGCATTTCTCATAGATGTTATGCTCCCTCTGAGATGCATGTTCAGATAGATAATGAAATACTCATCACAATGATAGCTTTATGGCATCTAATTCCAGTTTGATCTGCTCCATTATAAATACATTTCTCAACTGCCAATAGAAATGGTTGTGAATTGGATTCAGAAAAGATTGCTTTGGAATTCTCAATTTTAGACAGGTTGAAAGAATTTACTAAATGTGCCCCTTTTCAGCAACCATGACTTAGGTCGCAAGTCACGACTTTACAAGAGAGACATTTTAACGTTTTTTTATTTAAAAAAAATGTAAATGTCTTCTGGAACATGTGAACTTTAATTTGCCTTTATACCAAACTTGTATGCCATCTGTGAATATGAATAAAGTTGTTAAATTATGAGCCTTGTTGGTTAAGCCACAGAAAAAGTGAGCAACCTTCCCACTACCCATGATTGGCTGAGATAATGAGTGGGCTGGACATGCCGAGAGAGGAGTTCAGATTAGTCTGCCAAATAGAAGGCCTAGGTCAATATGAGCTGGTCAGTCTGTGTTGGTAATCCTGTCAAACGCATCTTTTTTTAAATGTATCGTGTAGTGGAGCTGCATAAGTGTTGCTCTCAACTTTCGGAAGGATCAAGTTTTGAAATCAGTGGAAATAGAGTGTGATAGCTAAAGAGATGGAGAAAACACCTATCTCCAGATTACATCTTCAAACTAAAGGCAACCGTGGCATGATATCCGTGACAGGGAGACGCATCCATCATACATGATGATGAACACAGGTAAGATAGTCTAGCTAGCACAATTTGCCAATATCACACGTTTCTAATTTTGACAGAAAGTGGTTTAATTTCAAGCTAAATTGTACTGTTATTTAGCTAGCTAATGTTAGCTGGTTGGCTCCCTAGCTAATGTTACATGTATGACGTTATTATTCATATCTCAGAGCCATTTGCTTTGATAGTTAGAGCCCAATGTTAGCTAGCTAACATTGAACCTGGTTAGTTAGCTCCCAGCAGATTCATCCAGGGTAGTAACAACATGATTTGGCACTATGTTCATTGTTGTTTAACTAGCTAACGTTAGCTGGCTAGCTCGTTAGCTAAAATCAAATGAAACTTTATTTGTCACATGCGCTATACACAACAAGTGTAGACCTTACCGTGAAATGCTTACTTACCAGCTCTTAACCAACAGTGCAGTTCAAGAAGAGTTAAGAAAATATTTACCAAATAAACAAAAGTTTAAAAAACACACACAAAAAAATACTAAAACAAAGCAACAGTTCTAAAATTATAATTTTTGAAATAAATAATACAAATAATAAAAAGTAACACAAAATTATTATAACGTGGCTATACTGGGGGTACCGGTACCGAGTCAACTCTTCGGCCCGCCTTTTCCTGTAGTCCATGATCAGCTCCTTTGTCTTGCTCACATTGAGGGAGAGGTTGTTGTTCTGGCACCACACTGCCAGTTCTCTGACCTCCTCCCCATTGTTGTTGGTGATCAGGCCTACCACTGTTGTGTCATCAGCAAACTTAATGATGGTGTTGGAGTCATGTTTGGCCATGCAGTCTTGGGTGAACAGGGAGTACAGGAGGGGCTCCAGTGTTGGGGATCAGCGTTGCCAACCCTTACCACCTGGGGGCGGCCCGTCAGGAAGTTCAGGATACAGTTGCAGAGGGAGGTCTTTAGTCCCAGGGTCCTTAGCTTAGTGATGAGCTTCATGGGCACTACTATGGTGTTGAACGCTGAGCTGTAGACAATGAACAGCATTCTCACATAGGTGTTCCTTTGGTCCAGGTGGGAAAGAGCAGTGTGGATTGAGATGGCGTCATCTGTGGATCTGTTGGGGCAGTATGCGAATTGGAGTGGGTCTAGGGTATTCAGGAGGATGGTGTTGCTGTGAGCAATGACCAGCCTTTCAAAGCACTTCATGGCTACTGACATTTGGTGCACGCATGCTTTGAGTACACATCCTGGTAATCCGTCTGACCCCGTGACTTTGTGAATGTTGACCTGTTTAAAGGTCTTGCTCACATCGGCTACCAAGAGCGTTATCACACAGTCATTCAGAACAGCTGGTGCTCTCGTGCATGCTTCAGTGTTGCTTGCCTAAAAGTAATTTAGTTTGTCTGGTAGGCTCGCGTCACTGGGCAGCTCACTTCTGGGTTTCTCTTTGTGGTCTGTAAAAGTTTTCAAGCCCTGCCACATCCGACAAGCATCAGAGCCGGTGTGGTGGGATTCAATCTTAATCCTGTATTGACGCTTTGCTTGTTTGATGGTTCGTCTGAGGGCATAGTGGGATTTCTTATAAGCGTCCGGATTAGTGTCCCTCTCCTTGATAGCGGTAGCTCTAGCCTTTAGCTCGATGCAGATGTTGCCTGTAATCCATGGTTACTGGTTGGGATATGTACGTACGTGGGGACTTCGGGGGCGACGTCGTCGATGCACCTATTGATGAAGCCGATGATCTTACACATTGTTTACCTAGTTAGGTTCATTGTTTACCTAACATGTTTTAAGCTAAAGTGTACAACACCCGTTGAATATGGCCGGTGACAGAAAATGTCGGCAAAAAAACGTAATGAAATTGTTGCTGGTTAGGTTGTTTTCATGTTTTCCAGAGGTAAACAAATCATCGGCTAGAGTATCAAGGGTGCACTCTGAACGCTCTGATAGCAAAACGAGATGGGTTGGCCTAAATCTTAAGAGGGTGTGAACGACGCTGAATGGGTGTAAACAAAGAAGAGCTCTTCACTAGATACCAAAACATTCAAAGGCCGTTTTCTCAAAAGTGAGGTTACAAGGTCATCAAACCAGAATTAATTTCCCGTTGATCCTCAAAAATCATACCATTTTGTAGTTCTGAGTCTCTACTTCTTTCCAATGTAAAAAAATAATAATAATGTTGCTCCATAAGACCAAATCCAGGTGGTGTCACAAAAATGTAAAATACAAGCGTAAAAAGTTCAACACCCAGATTTATTTAGCCTTGGATGGATTTGCGGCGGTATTTTTCCTCTCTACCTCCCTATTACCTCCCTCAGTCTCTTAACGTGAATCCCTGATGATTAACACAACCTTAAAATGATTTGATAGCCGCTACTAACCCTTCAATGCGCTGTAAAGCCACAAGGTTTTAGCTGTCAGGAGTTTATTTGAAGTGAGGCCGCGCTACTGCTTGTAGTTAGACCGGATGAGAGGTGCTGTACAGTAGTCCATATATCACCACACATAAGTCGTGGCAGCTTCTCGTAAAAAATCTATATCTGTTTAAAGGTGACAAAATATAGCATATGAGCCCTTGTAAAGGCCAACGGATGAGAAGAGGCCCCTAGAGTTTGAAGTTGCTTAGGGTTTTTCTTCTGTGCGGCCTCCGCAGTTACTATTCTCTCCCTGACTGACAAGCTCACACTCTCTGATTCTAATTCTGAATAAGCTGGTCATAGAAGAACCCCCCACATTTCCCACAACCTGGTTAAATAACATTTTTGTCAGTCCCACAAAAAAATGCAACAAAGTGCCCTCCCTTTTTTCAATCAGAAACTTCTTCTTGTCTGCCTGCCAGCTGAACATATCTGCCAGTGTGTGTAGGCTACCTGCCCCTACCCCTCCAAAGCATAGTTGTAGCTTACTGACATTACAAGCATTATTCCGAAGATGGGGAGAGAGATGTTTAATTAAAGAAGAATGGATTAACTTTGCCAATGCTAGTTAGGGATACTATAGTTACAGCTCCACTCAACCCCTCCCATCTACAGTATCTCTGAACACCCATCCAGTTTTTGACATATATTTTTCAACAGTGCTGTTATGTTTCACAAAATTTCTGAACCTTTCTTTTCTCAGATTCTACATATTGTAAATTAAAGATAAATGTTTTTGCTAAGAGTATTATTATATTGTTGATCAATTGTCCATGACTTTTCAAACCACCCAGCAGTGCTATTTGCAGAGTTTGCTCCAAGAAAATGTTGCAATTCTTCAGCCATTCCTGAACCTGCGTCCAAAAACAAGCTACATACGGACAGTACCAAAAGATGTGTTTTTAATTCTGGTGCCGGTCTGGACACACAAGCTTGTTAGCTAGCTGGCTTCTCTGGTCCAAAGTTAAGTCAACTCTGAGTTGTGTCACATGAGTTGACGCTGGAGAGACGAAGCAGGTACGGGGAGTCAAACATTTTAGTAAGGAACGTACATGGAACGAGGACAGGAACAGCGTCAGCATAAAATAAAATAAAGACAAAAAACAATCAATGCATCCGCAGGAAATAGAGCAGAGAACTGACAAATATAGGAGAGGAAATAAACAGATGAGTGAGTGAGTCCAATATCGCTGATGCGCATGACGAGGGAAGGCAGGTGTGCGTAATTGATGACAGGAGTGTGTGATGCAGGGCAGCCTGGCGGAGGGTAGAGCGGGAGCAGACGTGACAGTACCACCCCCCCTCTTGGGGCCCCACCCGGCATCCCACCTGGGCGAACCGGCAGAGACATGGACGATGGGCTAAGCCAGTTGGGGCGTGGAAGCCCGATGAACCGGCAGGAGCGTGAGAGCCCTGCGAGCTGGCTGAGGCAAGACAAATGTCGATCCCGCTGCAGGGAGGAAGCTCGATGATCCGGTGGAGAGTGAGGTGGGCCAGCAAGGGTGTGGAAGAACGGTTCCATCGGCGGTGGAATCCACCCCGACGTCAGCAACAACAACAAAAAACTCCTACACCAGCTGGGCCAACAAGAACTGACGATCCAGCTGAGGCCCGACGTAGGATGGGCGCCAACCGGGGCAAGGAAACCTCTCAAGCCAGCTGGGGCGTGGAAGCCTAGCTGGCTAGCCACCCCTGGTTCCATCAGATGAGCTGGCTAGCCAACCCTGGTTCCATCAGTGGCGACTCAATGCCAATGCCACCATACCAACCGGAACGCCAGTACTCGCAGATGCTTCGTGTGATGGCTGATGCATTCTGTCATCCCGCTGCAGAGAGGGGGCTGATGCATTCTGTCACATGGGATGACGCTGGAGAGACAAAGCAGGCACGGGGAGTTAAACATTTAATGCAGAACGGACATTGAATAAGACAGGAACAGCGTCAGCAAATGAGAAACAAGGACAAAAAACAATCAATGCAGGGAACTGACAAATATAGGGGAGTAAATAAACAGATGAGTGAGTGAGTCCAGGTGAGTTCAATATCGCTGATGCGCAAGACGAGGGAAGGCAGGTGTGCGTAAATGATGATAGGAGTGCGGGAGCAGACATGACAAGTTGAATCAATCAAAGTTGAATCAATCAATCAATCAAATGTATTTATAAAGTCAGTTTTCCATCAGCAGTTTCTCTATAGATGCCGCTCCTCCATAGGTATAATTCTGTGGGCCTAATTCAGATAACGCATGTCATCACAAGATGCTCGTCGCTTCAAGCCAAGCATCCTCCCCCATCCTCTCTCACTCACTCCCCGCCCGCAAAATTTAAATTGCATCTCGCTCCCTACACTTTCCATCACGCATGTAAACAACTCACTGAACTATAGCTTTCCTGCTCCATAGCAATCTGCTCTATCGGCACTGCATGATCTCTGAAGTGATTTAATGTCGAACTCAATGTAAAAAAATAAATAAACTGGTACTTTTATTTGGTTTGAATCTGTTCACAACTTTATTTTACTGATCGGAACAGTGGTTCTGTTCAGAACGAAACAATTTAAAAAATGGGATTTCCAACCCCTGCCTAATATACTAAGAAAATGTATATATGAGTGCATTGTAATAGGCTTACCTGAATTCCCACCAAAATGCCTGAACTCCATTTTTTGTCCTTGCCAGTACAATGGTTTATGTACAATAGGCTAATTCAGCCAATATCAAATGGAATTTAAACATTCAAATAGTTTGGAGTATCTTCATCCATTGTTGCATTTATTATAATAATTTTAAATAACCTTTTAAACATGTTGATGGCCATTCCCTCACACACACACTCAAACACTTCAAAATTGGGTGCTGCTGTACAATTATTTTCATGGTCTTTTCATGGTCTTCAGAGACTGAGGCTGGAAACAACAAAGTGGATTCCCTCCAGGTTTGAGGCTTAGAACAGCTCGTTCTGGTTGAGCTATACAACATTGCATGACAGACAGGTCTTTCACTGGAGCCAAAATGATCCTGTTGTTGGGAGAGGATCTTTCACCTTGCAGAGGCTGTCCATCAAATATGAATGGAACCTGTTAAGCAACACAATGGAACACTGTATCTGGCTGTAGCAGTTTTTTCTTTTTTGGTCTCCACTTGTAGCAAAGTCCTGAAGATGCATTGTCATTGTGTATGCAGGTATGCTGACTCTACCAAAGGTTTTGGTAGACCTATTCTGTACATTTAATGGTGCTCTTTAATTAATTAGAGACAAATTGTACATCCCAAATGGCACCCTATTCCTCATTTAGTGCAATACTTTTGGCCAGGGCACATAAGGCTTTTTGGGGGACTTTGCACCATCCTTTGTGTCTTTTCACACTTTAGCCTCATACTTTGCCTGCTTTATCCTGTGCTCCTTCTTGCCGCTCTGGTCCTTCATGAGTTAATCAGCTCCTCAAGCAATATGCAGCTGTGAAAAAATATCCACTAATTGATGTATTTTGCTTAATTCCGATTAATTTGGAATCTTGGACCTAACTGTCTCCCGCTGACTCCCGCTCATTGATTACAGAATTCGATTGAGAGTAAAACCCGCAGTAGCCTATAATCACAAAGACGTGGGGCTACCAATTAAAAATGATAATCATCTCTGAAGCTCGTTCCATTACCTCCATACATTATAGGGATTGGCATGCCCCTGTATTTAATAGTTTTCCATATGTTTTATAATTCTACCATACATTCACAAATCAAATAGAAACTCTCCTTATTGCCAACTGTGCCTGTAACCTTGATGATGCAGTGGTGTCATTTACATTCCATAATATGAATACAGGAAATAGATACCATTGCAGAGATGTGTAATTCATACAATAATAGTGTTTTGGTTTTCATTACACCTTGTTTGCACATGTTTATTCCCTTATTAGTGTTAGTATTATGAGGGGATCTGATAATTAATTGTATTGTCATGATTCTAATGATCTCTCCATTTAGTAAAGCACACCCTGCAAACTACTACTCACTGGCCCTTTTTTCTTAAATTATTTTACCTTTATTTAACTAGGCAAGTCAGTTAAGAACAATTTCTTATTTACAATGACAGCCTAGGAACAGTAGGTTAACTGCCTTGTTCAGGGGCAGAACAACAGATTTTTACCTTGTCAGCTTGGGGATTTGATCTAGAAACCTTTCGTTTACTGGCCCAACGCTCTAACCAATAGGCTACCTGCCACCCCCTTTCACCAGGAGCTTGTGGTTCTCACATTTTTAGGAGGTGCATGCGTGTATGAATAAATAAACAAGTAGCTTGTGGCATGGCGCCGGGTGAATAGCAGTCTGGGAAAGGTTGACGGTAGCAGCGGCTAGACAGTGACGGATGGGGCGTGTCTGGAGCTATCGAGGCTGATGGCGAGAGACCGAGGTGTCTCACAGCCCCCCTTCGTCCCCCTTCTCCACGGCCCACTGCCCTTTGAGGCGCATCTGACGCGGAGGCGAGCAGACAAGCGGCCGCTCCATAAACAATGGCAGATTGGAGACACGGGCAGACAGAGCGGAGGGGCTGGTAAAAACTGATAAAGGCTGGGGGTGTGTCTTTGAGAGGAGACGAGTAGATGAGGAGAGCTGAGGAGAGGAGAAGAGCAGGGAGGATAAAAAGCTGGAGGTGATCTTCATTTAGAGGGCACTGAGAGGGTGTGTGTGTGTGTGTGTGTGTGTGTGTGTGTGTGTGTGTGTGTGTGTGTGTGTGTGTGTGTGTGTGTGTGTGTGTGTGTGTGTGTGTGTGTTTTTCAATTATACTGATCAAAAATATAAAGAAACATGTAAAGTGAAGTGTTGGTTCCATGTTTCATGAGCTGAAATAAAATATCCCTGATAATTTCCATACTCACAAAAAAACTATTTCTCTCATGTTGTGTAAAAATGTGTTTACATCCCTGTTAGTGAGCATTTCATATCAAGAAGCTAATTAAACAGAATGCTCATTACACAGGTGCATCTTGTGATGGGGACAATAAAAGGCCACCCTATAATGTGCAGTTTTGTCACACAGTTTTGAGGGCTTGTGCAATTAGCATGCTGACTGCAGGAATATCCACCAAAGCTATTGCCATATCATTTTTTTTGAGATGCAGAGTAGGTGAATGGATGATCTCTGCATGTGTGGTTCCCACCGTGAAGCATGGACGATGAGCTGTGATGATGTGAGGGTGCTTTTCCGGTGACACTGTTGGTCATTTATTTAGAATTCAAGGCACACTTAACCAGCATGGCTACCACAGCATTCTGCATCATTTGTTTTTCAACCTCCAGGCTGTGTAAGGGCTATTTGACCAAGAAGGAGAGTGATGGAGTGCTGCATCAGATGACCTGGCCTCCACAATCACCCGACCTCAACCCAATTCAGATGGTTTGGGATGAGTTGGACCGCAGAGTGAAGGAAAATCGGCCAACAAGTGCTCAGCATATGCTGGAACTCCTTCAAGACTGTTGGAAAATCATTCCAGGTGAAGCTGGTTGAGAGAATGCCAAGAGTGTGCAAAGCTGCCATAAAGGCAAAGTCAGGCTACTTTGAAGAATATAAAATATAAAACACTTTCTTGGTTACTACATGACTCCATATGTGTTATTTTATAGTTTTGATGTCTTCACTATTATTCTACAATGTAGAAAATAGTCAAAATAAAGAAAAACCCTTGAATAAGTCAGTGTGTGCAAACTTTTGACTGGTACTGTATATTCGGAGAGCCTGTTTTTGTCCTGCCCTTGACTTTGGTGCAGGTCATGTCCATAGCCTCTTCGTAGCAAAACTCCCTGATCTTCTCAGAAATATCAGTTTGTCTAGCTGTGTCCAGTCCAGGTGGTGTTTGTATATGCAGACCATCAATGGGAGGAAGGAAGTAAGCATTGTGCAGCAGCTGAAACCTGGTAACGACTGAGCCCGAACACCAGGCTCCAGAGCATCGAAGCTGTAAATCAAGTTCTAGCAAAAAAAAAATGTAAGACATGAGAACCTTGCACAACATCAATAGACATGTAGATAGCTAAAGAATGAACCATAATCCCAATCCATAGAGTACTAGCAATACAAACCGATTGGCATAGATAGCTAAAGTTAACCAAATAGGTTCAATGTTAGCTAGTTAACATTAGGCTATAACTAGCAATGTGAAATGGCATTCTGAGATTACATTCTGAGATGACAAAATTAGAAATGTATAATATCTGAAACTGTAGCTAGACTCTTACCCGTATACATGGATGAACACTTCATGGCAGACTGCAACCCCTTTCATTAAATAAGATGTCCTGTGTCATTTCCGTTTGTTTGTACAGATTGTTTGACCCGTTGTGTCAAGTCACTCTGGTTCACACTGACCATGTGCAATGCCATAAGAATCATCATATCTTTCTCCCTCTTTGTCACGAATGCCATGGTTTCCCTTAGTTTGAAGATCTAATCCAAAGACAGGTGTTTTATACAACAGCCTTCTGTGTTCTCTTTTCGACTCCCGCAACATTTGCAATTAAACGCCAGAATTCTATTCATCTACTTATCATACTCTGCTTATACCAGACATTCCACTGATTTGAAAACTCGGCCAACTTCTTCCATGACAAGAACACAGTTGATCGCCGTTTCTTCCCCATCACTGTCATCAGAAGACTCTGCAATGTCTTCAACTTTGCACAACTTGAGTTTTGTCATTCATTCACTACTGTGAAGGAAAATAAAGGTATTTCTTATACAGAAATAGTACCATACCATACCAAAATTTTGAAAAACAAAATTCCGCTTTTACATTTATGGGGTATTGTGTGTAGGTCAGTGACACAAAATCTCAATTTAAATGTTTTAAATTTAAGCTTTAACACAATAACATTTTTAAAATGTCAAGGGGTGTGAGTACTTTCTGATGGCACTGTATATAGGATTTTGCTCTGAAAAATTAGGGGCCAAATAAAATCACACATGCCAAACTCGGCCCTCGGGCCGCCAGTTGGGGAACCCTGGTGTAGGCTATATGGGGGTCTGTCATGCTGGTATAAAGGGTTTTGGAACAGGCGCAGGAATGTGTAATAGGGTTTTTTATTACGCCCCAAATTACGGCGTGCCGTGTAAAGACACGGGGACGAAGACTAAACAAACACGTAGCAAAATAATGGGTTGAAACCCAAACTAAGAGCGAGGAATACCTTGAATGAATAACACACGCATGATGATTAACACACGGGACGAGACCCGTAAATATCTGCGCAATCCACAAGGGCACGAAAGCCCAAAACACACAGCACAGGTACTCACACATACCAACGGACATGTAACAACAATCGACAGGACACTGGTAAACCAAGGGCACACTAATACAGTTACTAATCTCTGGGAATAGGTGGCAGTTGTGCGTAATGAAAGTTCCGGAGGGATCCCTGACAGGGTCTCCCAAGGTGGGTAGCCGTATAACCATGTTTCTCTGTGAGGAGTGATTCTTATAAACCACATCTTCTCTTGAAACCTATAAATAATGTCTGTACCAAACCTGAGAAGCTAAGACATCAATTTATATTATTTTCAATTGATCAATGTTGTACTATCCCATTTTCACACAACTTGAATTATGTAATTCATTCACTGCTGTGAAGGAAAATAATGTTTTTTCTTATGTAGAAAATAGTACAATTGTATTAAAATAGTTGAGAAAACATTAGATGGTTGTTGACTGTCTGCAGGCTATACTTCCATGAAATGTTTCATCAACTTGTGCCCTATTTCACTACCTCAGCACTTTTGCATTTCCCCCTGGTCTCCACATTATTCCAACTCTTTTTTCCTCTGTCACTTGATGAATGATCCAGACCAGCTGTCAGTGTAGGGACATTTAATGGCTCTTAACTTCACTCTCAAATTCCCGCAGTCAACAGATTGTGGCACAAATGGCACCCTTCTCCCTAGTCCACTACATTTGACGAGAGCCCAAAGGCCCATATAAAGGGAATCTTTATCTCCAGAGAAACCTCTTCTTGTGGAATTATCTCCATAGTCTCTTACCAACCTGAAGAATCTTTTTATAAAATTCTCTTCAGCTCTTCGTCTGACAAAGTTCGCAAACTAGTGTTATTTACAAAAGCCTTTAACTCCCTGCTGAGAACTTTAGTTTTCAAATTAAAATAACTTTATTGATCTTGAGTCCAGAGGAAATCATGCCCACCAAATGCTCTATGGACGATGGCGTGTATTTGATATCACCCTTTGTAATCTGTAATGGTGTTTGAGTTACTGTATAATGGGGAATGTTTTGCTGCTCTGTCAGTAGTAGTTTCGGTGACACTTTACTGTGGGTGTACTTCTGGTCTAAAAAAAGAAAAGAAAAAAAAAACTCTGGTCTGTAGACTCTTATGTAGCGTAACATATGACGTAAGTTGTCATGAAGACTGTGTAATAGCAGTTGTTAACAGTTGACATTCGAGTATGACAACAGGATGAACAGTAATCTATAACACCCATTCTAACTAGTTCTATAACATCTTATGTCATTACTTATGACAAATATTGTGTTATATAGTTGTTATAAAGGCTTTATGAATGCATACATAAGGACACCTACAGTAAAGTGTTACTATCAAGGCACAAGAGAAAACCCAGATGCAGATAGGTTCGAAGTAACAAAAGGTTATTACAAAAACAAGGGGGCAAGCAAACAACAGGTCAAGGGCAAGCAGAGTCAGTAGTCTAGAGCAGAGTCCGAAAGGTACAGAGCGGGGTCAGGGCAGGTAGAGGTCAGTAATCCAGGGTGGTGTGACAAGGTATAAAATGGAAGGCAGGCTCAGGGACAGGGCAGGCAGAATGGCCAACAACTGGGAAAGCTAGAAAACAGTAACTTGATAAAGACAGGGGCACGGTAAAAAGTGGTGGTCGGCTTGACAAAGCAAAACTAACTGGCAACAGACAAACAGAGAACACAGGTATAAATACACTGGGGATAATGAGGAAGATGGGCAACAACTGGAGGGTGGTGGAAACAAGCACAAAGACAGTTGAAACAGATCGGGGTGTGACAGTTTAGTGTTGTGTGGTGGTTTTGCTGGCATGCATCAGGAAAAAAATCAGTTTGCCCCACCAACATTTACATACTAAAATTGCCACTCACTGCCCAAGTAAGATACTAAATAAATCGTTAAGACCTTTGCTTTCCCTTGTTGATATACAGTATATTGATTCCAATGAGGGAGAGAAAAAGGACAGTGGTCGTGGCTATGAGAAAAAGGACAGTGGCCACGGCTCTGAGAAAAAAGGTTCTGACCGAGGTTCTAAGAAAAAAGGCTTTCTAATGAATCGCCCTCCATGTATCTACCACCAAACCCTCCATGAATTCAATGCTTTTCAATGCTTTCTTCCCAGTGTCTGACCCAGTACACTCCAGAAGGCTCTTGTTGACACAAATAGAGGAGGGTCCAGATGGAGAGCCCAGACAAGAGAGCAAGGCATTCTGGGTGAAAATAGGCCACCGGGGAAGAGGTGAACAACTTCCTCTATCTATCAAATGCTAATGGCTAGGCCAGCCTTGACTTTGTCCGATAACACATTACTGGGACCCAACATAGGGTAATCCAACTGAAAAATGATTCCGATAACAATCCACTATTGTCTCCTGCTTTATAGTGTTTTAAGAGTATTTAATATAGTCATATATGCCAATTTGCAGACACGTTTATCCACAACTTACAGTAAAAGTGAGTGCATACATTAACAAGCAATCCCTGTGGGAATCGATCCCACAACTTTGGCATCTGCCCCTGAACAGGCAGTTAACCTCTTGCGTCGACCCGAGACGCAATCGTCCCATCTAGCCATCAGCAAATGCAAATGCGCTACGCCAAATGCTAATAGCACTCGTTAAAACTCAAACGTTCATTAAAACACACATGCAGGGTACTGAATTAAAGCTACACTCGTTGTGAATCTAGCCAACAAGTCAGATTATTAAAATGCTTTTCGGCGAAAGCATGAGAAGCTATTATCTGATAGCATGAAACACCCCGAAATACCTGAATGCGACGTAAACAAAAGAATTTGCGTAGCCGGCGCTACACAAATAGCAGAAGTAAAATATAAAACTTTCATTACCTTGGACGAGCTTCTTTGTTGGCACTCCTATATGTCCAATAAACATCACTATTGGGTCTTTTTTTCGATTAAATCGGTCCATATATACCCAAAATATCCATCTATGGAAACTGTGTGATTCAGAAAAAAACACCGTTTCAAAACGCTACGTCATTTTTTTTAATTAAAAAAGTTGACGATAAACTTTTACAAAACACTTCGAAATACTTTTGTAATCCAACTTTAGGTATTAGTAAACGTTAATAATCTATCAAATTGATCACGGGCGATGTGTATTCAATAGCTCCACGATTTCAAATCATGTTCCGAAATCTCTCTTCCAAAACTTCCTGTCGGAGACCGGATGGAAAGTGGTCTCTCTAACTCGTTTGACCAAGAAACAACGAGAAGGCAATTGACAAGACTGGCGACATCGTGTGGAAGCTGTAGGACTTGCAATCTCGGCCCCATTTAATATCGTGCCCCTTAAACAATACATGCAAGTGGCGCATGGATATTTTTTTCAGTTTTCAGTGATCAGTTTTTCTTGCGCTTTTCGATGAAACAGACGCTCTGTTATAGTCACAGCCGTGATTTAACCAGTTTTAGAAACGTGAGAGTGTGTTCTATCCACACATACTAATCATATGCATATACTATATTCCTGGCATGAGTAGCAGGACACCGAAATGTTGCGCAATTTTTAACAGAATGTTCGAAAAAGTAGGGGGTCGACTTAAGTTAACCCACTGTTCCTAGGCCGTCATTGAAAATAAGAATTTGTTCTTAACTGACTTGCCTAGTTAAATAAAGCTACAAAAAAAATGTTTTAAATTGCAAGCGCAGCCCTCTTACCAACTAAGCCACACAGGACAATATTTAATGAAGAGCAGGCAGCTGGACTATCCAGCCTAGGCTTGCAACACTATGGAGACTATAAAGACAGCACAATGTCCAGATGTACCCCAAACACAGTCCACAGATGGTGCCATAATGCCTCTCTTTCGGATTAACCAGAAGGGCTGTGTCCAAGATCTCCAATTAAGAATGAGCCAAAACGCTGGGGGAACAAGATGGGCAGGGGCGCTCAAAGAGCCAAAACACTGTGGGGCCGGATGACACTGGACCTACTCCAATTCTCCTACTGCCCCAACAGATCCACAGATGACGCAATTTCGATTGCGCTCCACACTGACCTTTCCCACCTGGACAAAAAGGAACACCTATGTGAGAATGCTGTTCATTGACTACAGCTCAGTGTTCAAACCCCATAACGCCCTCCAAGCTCATCACTAAAGTAAGGACCCTGGAATTAAACACCTCCTTCTGCAACTGGATCCTGGAATTTCTGATGGGCTGCCCCCAAGTTGTGAGGGTAGGAAATTCTAAGTTGCTCACATTCTGGTTTGACAGATCTCACAAACTCACTAATCCGGCTTTCTGGAATACATCTCTGATCTCAACCAAACTGAACACTTGTGGGAGATTCTGGAGCAGTGCTTGAGACAGCATTTTACACCACCATCAACAAAACACCAAATTATGGAATTTCTCATAGAAGTATGGTGTCACATTCCTCCAATAGAGTTCCAGACACTTGTAGAATCTATACTGAGATGCATTGACGCTGTTCTTGTGGCTTGTGGATGCCCAACGCCCTATTAAGACACTTTATGTTGGTGTTTCCTTTTGGCAGTTACCTGTATATAACACCAGTTCTTGTCAGTTTCCAAGGACACTATCATGCCAAGTTCGTAGAATGTCATTCCTTGCATCTATAGCGGTCTTTGGATTTGAGAGTGGTTACATTGCCCCAGCCCCACCTCTCATCTTACCAAGTGGCAGGGTGAGGCTGTTTAAATGTCAGGTTGTGACTTTAAGTCATTGCATGACTACCAAGGGTGAGAAAACATGCTAATTGGTGTAATGATATGGAGATCTGTAATGTCATGACTTATTCTGATTGGACCGTGGGCTAAATCTATTAAATGTGTCAGATGTATTGATCGTGATAGCAATCCACAAAATTAATGCTGAACAAGGACAGTAAACATGAAGTCTTGTGGCCATAAGTCTATGACAATCTGTAGCTGCATTTTTATTGAATATGCAAAAAAGAGGCTATGATGAAACTAGCCTGGTCCCAGATCAGTTTATGCAGTTGTCAACTCCTATGGTCATTATGCCAAGTGTGTCTATAATCTACAAACAATTCTGAAACCAAACCACGATGAAACTACAGTAACTGCCACACCCTAATCTGTTTCACCTGTCTTTGTATCAAGGCACAAGGCGAGACACAAATGCAGGCACAGGAGGCAGATGGTTGGAGTCTTACAATGTTTATTAATCTATAGGGGTAGGCAAGAGAATGGTCGTGGACAAGCAAAAAGGTCAAAACCAGATCAGAGTCCAGGAGATACAGAGTGGCAGACAGGCTCATGGTAACAGCAGGCAGAATGGTAAGGCAGGCAGGTACAAAGTCCAGAAACAGGCAAGGGTCAAAAGCAGGAGGACTAGAAAAAGGAGAATGCAAAAAGCAGATGAACTGATGAACTGGCACAGAGAGACAGGAAACACTGGATTAAATACACTGGGGAAAATAAGCGACACCTGGAGGGGGTGGAGACAATCACAAGGACAGGTGAAACAGATCAGGGCGTGACACTTTGTGCTTGTCTCCACAGGTGTCGCCCATCTTCCTCATTATCCCAAGTGTATTTATACCTGTGTTCTCTGTTTGTCTGTTGCCAGTTAGTTTTGTTTTCGTCAAGCAAACCAACGGTTTTCCTGTGTTCTTGACTTTCTCTAGTTCCTGTTCTCTAGCTTTCCCGGTTTTGACCATTCTGCCTGCCCTGACCATACCTACCGTTCTGTACGTTGTCACACCCCTCTAGATTACTGACCTCTACCTGCCCTTGACCTGTCGTGTGCCTGCCCCCAGTTTTTGTAAAAAACTTTTGTTACTTTGAAACTGTCTGCATCTGTATCTTCTCCTTTTTATTTTATTTATTTTACCTTTATTTAACCAGGTAGGCAAGTTGAGAACAAGTTCTCATTTACAATTGCGACCTGGCCAAGATAAAGCAAAGCAGTTCGACAGATACAACGACACAGAGTTACACATGGAGTAAAACAAACACACAGTCAATAATACAGTATAAACAAGTCTATATACAATGTGAGCAAATGAGGTGAGAAGGGAGGTAAAGGCAAAAAAGGCCAATGTACAGGTGCAGTAATCTGTGAGCTGCTCTGACAGTTGGTGCTTAAAGCTAGTGAGGGAGATAAGTGTTTCCAGTTTCAGAGATTTTTGTAGTTCGTTCCAGTCATTGGCAGCAGAGAACTGGAAGGAGAGGCGGCCAAAGAAATAATTGGTTTTGGGGGTGACTAGAGAGATATACCTGCTGGAGCGTGTGCTACAGGTGGGAGATGCTATGGTGACCAGCGAGCTGAGATAAGGGGGGACTTTACCTAGCAGGGTCTTGTAGATGACATGGAGCCAGTGGGTTTGGCGACGAGTATGAAGCGAGGACCAGCCAACAAGAGCGTACAGGTCGCAATGGTGGGTAGTATATGGGGCTTTGGTGACAAAACGGATTGCACTGTGATAGACTGCATCCAATTTGTTGAGTAGGGTATTGGAGGCTATTTTGTAAATGACATCGCCAAAGTCGAGGATTGGTAGGATGGTCAGTTTTACAAGGGTATGTTTGGCAGCATGAGTGAAGGATGCTTTGTTGCGGAATAGGAAGCCAATTCTAGATTTAACTTTGGATTGGAGATGTTTGATATGGGTCTGGAAGGAGAGTTTACAGTCTAACCAGACACCTAAGTATTTGTAGTTGTCCACGTATTCTAAGTCAGAGCCGTCCAGAGTAGTGATGTTGGACAGGCGGGTAGGTGCAGGTAGCGATCGGTTGAAGAGCATGCATTTAGTTTTACTTGTATTTAAGAGCAATTGGAGGCCAAGGAAGGAGAGTTGTATGGCATTGAAGTTTGCCTGGAGGGTTGTTAACACAGTGTCCAAAGAAGGGCCGGAAGTATACAGAATGGTGTTGTCTGCGTAGAGGTTGATCAGAGACTCACCAGCAGCAAGAGCGACCTCATTGATGTATACAGAGAAGAGAGTCGGTCCAAGAATTGAACCCTGTGGCACCCCCATAGAGACTGCCAGAGGTCCGGACAGCAGACCCTCCGATTTGACACACTGAACTCTATCAGAGAAGTAGTTGGTGAACCAGGCGAGGCAATCATTTGAGAAACCAAGGCTGTCGAGTCTGTCGATGAGGATGTGGTGATTGACAGAGTCGAAAGCCTTGGCCAGATCAATGAATACGGCTGCACAGTAATGTTTCTTATCGATGGCGGTTAAGATATCGTTTAGGACCTTGAGCGTGGCTGAGGTGCACCCATGACCAGCTCTGAAACCAGATTGCATAGCAGAGAAGGTATGGTGAGATTCGAAATGGTTGGTAATCTGTTTGTTGACTTGGCTTTCGAAGACCTTAGAAAGGCACGGTAGGATAGATATAGGTCTGTAGCAGTTTGGGTCAAGAGTGTCCCCCCCTTTGAAGAAGGGGATGACCGCAGCTGCTTTCCAATCTTTGGGAATCTCAGACGACACGAAAGAGAGGTTGAACAGGCTAGTAATAGGGGTGGCAACAATTTCGGCAGATAATTTTAGAAAGAAAGGGTCCAGATTGTCTAGCCCGGCTGATTTGTAGGGGTCCAGATTTTGCAGCTCTTTCAGAACATCAGCTGAATGGATTTGGGAGAAGGAGAAATGGGGAAGGCTTGGGCGAGTTGCTGTTGGGGGTGCAGTGCTGTTGACCGGGGTAGGAGTAGCCAGGTGGAAAGCATGGCCAGCCGTAGAAAAATGCTTATTGAAATTCTCAATTATGGTGGATTTACGTGGTGACAGTGTTTCCTATCTTCAGTGCAGTGGGCAGCTGGGAGGAGGTGTTCTTATTCTCCATGGACTTTACAGTGTCCCAGAACTTTTTTGAGTTAGTGTTGCAGGAAGCAAATTTCTGCTTGAAAAAGCTAGCCTTGGCTTTTCTAACTGCCTGTGTATAATGGTTTCTAGCTTCCCTGAACAGCTGCATATCACGGGGGCTGTTCGATGCTAATGCAGAACGCCATAGGATGTTTTTGTGTTGGTTAAGGGCAGTCAGGTCTGGGGAGAACCAAGGGCTATATCTGTTCCTGGTTATAAATTTCTTGAATGGGGCATGTTTATTTAAGATGGTTAGGAAGGCATTTTTAAAAAATATCCAGGCATCCTCTACTGATGGGATGAGATCAATATCCTTCCAGGATACCCCGGCCAGGTCGATTAGAAAGGCCTGCTCGCAGAAGTGTTTCAGGGAGCGTTTTACAGTGATGAGTGGAGGTCGTTTGATCGCTTACCCATTACAGATGCAGGCAATGAGGCAGTGATCGCTGAGATCTTGGTTGAAGACAGCAGAGGTGTATTTAGAGGGGAAGTTGGTTAGGATGATATCTATGAGGGTGCCCGTGTTTAAGGCTTTGGGGAGGTACCTGGTAGGTTCATTGATAATTTGTGTGAGATTGAGGGCATCAAGTTTAGATTGTAGGATGGCTGGGGTGTTAAGCATGTTCCAGTTTAGGTCGCCTAGCAGCACGAACTCTGAAGATAGATGGGGGGCAATCAGTTCACATATGGTGCCCAGAGCACAGCTGGGGGCAGAGGGTGGTCTATAGCAGGCGGCAACGGTGAGAGACGTGTTTTTAGAGAGGTGGATTTTTAAAAGTAGAAGTTCAAATTGTTTGGGTACAGACCTGGATAGTAGGACAGAACTCGCCAGGCTATCTTTGCAGTAGATTGCAACACCGCCCCCTTTGGCAGTTCTATCTTGTCTGAAAATGTTGTAGTTTGGAATTAAAATTTCTGCATTTTTGGTGGTCTTCCTAAGCCAGGATTCAGACACAACTAGAACATCCGGGTTGGCAGAGTGTGCTAAAGCAGTGAATAGAACAAACTTAGGGAGGAGGCTTCTAATGTTAACATGCATGAAACCAAGGCTATTACGGTTACAGAAGTCGTCAAAAGAGAGCGCCTGGGGAATAGGAGTGGAGCTAGGCACTGCAGGGCCTGGATTCACCTCTACATCGCCAGAGGAACATAGGAGGAGTAGAATAAGGGTACGGCTAAAAGCTATGAGAATTGGTCGTCTAGAACGTCTGGAACATAGAGTAAAAGGAGGTTTCTGGGGGCGGTAAAATAGCATCAAGGTATAATGTACAGGCAAAGGTATGGTAGTATGTGAATACAGTGGAGGTAAACCTAGGTATTGAGTGATGAAGAGAGAGATATTGTCTCTAGAAAGTGAATTGTCTCCTGAGGTGTGACATTAAACAATACATTAATTGCACTATTACGGTGACAAATGGTGCTCACAAACTGTTAGTGCCTACAGAAAACTGTCCAAACAGCAAAGTCACAACAGCAGTCACAACACCTTATCAATGCTACACCTGGCTATCAGCAGAGCCTTGTCTGGAAGCGAAACAGTTAATTCAGCCTCATTTACTGCATTTAAAAAACGCATAGCTGACATGGCTGACTTGCTCAAACAAATGTGGTTTCTACTGACTATTGAGAAGTACAAACTCTGTCTTAAGGGAACGATGAGTGGATGAGAGGTAATCCATCATATCGATTAAGACATTAAAGAGCGCGCTAAGATGGATGTAGTCAATATAACCACTTTTGAAATGTACAGAGACAGATTTCAGAACATGAGCTGTTCTTACAGTATTCTCCCTGTACACCAAGTCAGGACCATAGGATAAATAAAGGGGGCATATAATGGCCGACAATGAAAGCTCTTACAATATTAAATTATTACATTTCTCTAAAACAGGCTACATGTGCACCACCACTATGAGGGGGAAAGGGACCAAATTATTAGGGAGAGGCAAATGGTATAGCTTACTACACAACTTACACTTACTGTTAATTTCTTAGCTACAGTATACATATCTCCCTTGCTATTACATAATTTAAGCAGCAGCATACAAGCCATTTTTGGACTCACCCTGTTGTGCTGTGCTTAATCAAATTTTCAATCAAATGTATTTATTAAGCCCTTTTTTAACATCAGCCGATGTCACAAAGTGCTATAGAGAAACCCAGCCTAAAACCCCAAACAGCAAGCAATGCAGATGTAGAAGCACCGTGGCTAGGAAAAACTCCCTAGAGTGTGTAGTAAGTAAGCTAGGAAGAAATCTAGAGAGGAACCAGGCTCTGAGGGGTGGCCAGTCCTCTTCTGGCTGTGCCAGGTGGAGATTATATGGCCAAGATGTTCAAATGTACATAGATGACCAGCAGGGTCAAATAATAATATTCACAGTGGTTGTAGAGGGTGCAACAGATCAGCACCACAGGAATAAATGTCAGTTGGCTTTTCATAGCCGATCATTCAGAGTTAGAGACAGCAGGTGCGGTAGAGAGAGTCACAGGACAGTTGAAACTTGAGCAGCAGCACGACCAGGTGGACTGGGGACAGCAAGGAGTCATCAGGAAAGGTAGTCCTGAGGCATGGTTCTAGGGCCCAGGTCCTCCGAGTGAAGAGAGAAAAGAGAGAGAGAGAGTTAGATATTGGATAAGACAGGATAAGAAAGGAGAAATACTCCAGACACAACAGACTGATCCTAGCTCCCCGACACAAACTATTGCAGCATAAATACTGGCGGCTGAGACAGAAGGGCCCCATCCGAGACAATGAGACATTGAGGCCCTACCGGTGATACCCCCGGAAAGGGCTAAAAAGGCAGGATCTAACCCCACCCACTTTTCCAAAGCACAGCCCCCACACCACCAGAGGGATATCTTCAACCACCAACTTACCATCCTGAGACAAGGCCGAGTATAGCCAATAAAGATCTCCCCCACGGCACAAACCCAAGGTTGCCGACACCCAGAAAGGAAGATCACGTCGGTGACTCAACCCACTCAAGTGGCGCACCCCTCCTAGGAATGGCATGGAAGAGCACCAGTAAGCCAGTGACTCAGCCCCAGTAATAGGGTAAGAGGCAGAGAATCCCAATTGGAGAGAAGGGAACCGGCCAGGCAGAGACAGCAAGGGCGGTTCGTTGCTCCAGTGCCTTTCCTTTCACCTTCACACCCCTGTGCCAGACTACACTCAATCATAGGACATACTGAAGAGATGAGTCTTCAATAAAGACTTAAATGTAAAGCCTGAGTCTAAGTCTGTAACATGGATAGGCAGACCATTCCATAAAAAATGAGCTCTATAGGAGAAAGCCCTGCCTCCAGCTGTTTGCTAGAAATTCAAGGGACAATAAGGAGGCCTGTGTCTTGTGACTGTAGGTATACGTGCAGGTATGTACGGCAGGACCAAATCGAAAATCAGAGAGATAAGTAGGAGCAAGCCCATGTAATACTTTGTAGGTTAGCAGTGAAATCTTTAAATCAGACCTAGCCAAAACAGGAAGCCAGAGTAGAGAGGTTGGCAATGGAGTAATATGATAAACATTTTTCGTTCTAGTCAACATTCTAGCAGCCGTCTTTAGCACTAACTGAAGTTACTTAGTGCTTTATCCGGGTAACCGGAAAGTAGAGCATTGCAGTCGTCTAATCTAGAAGTGACAAAAACATGGATTAATTTTTCTGCATCATTTTTGGACAGAAAGTTTCAGATTTTTACCTACATGGAAAAAAGCTGTCCTTGAAACAGTCTTGATATGTTCACAGTTTTATTTGAGACAACTGTACAACCATCAAGATTAATTGTCAGATCCAACAGAAGATCTCTTTGTTTCTTGGGACCTAGAACTAGCATCTCTGTTTTGTTTGAGTTTAAAAGTAAAACATTTGCCGCCATCCACTTCCTTATGTCTGAAACACAGGCTTCCAGGGAGGGCAATTTTGGGGCTTCATCATGTTTCATCGACATGTACAGCTGTCTATCATCTGCATAGCAGTGAAAATTAACATTATGTTTCCGAATGATATCACCAAGAAGTAAAATATATAGTGAAAACAATAGTGGTCCTAATACTGAACCTTGAGGAACACCGAAATCTACAGTTGATTTGTCAGAGGACAAACCATCCACAAAGACAAACTGATATCTTTCCGACAAATAAGATCTAAACTGGGCCAGAACATGTCCGTGTAGACAAATTTGGGTTTCCAATCTCTCCAAAAGAATGTGGTGATCGATGGTATCAAAAGCAGTACTAAGGTCTAGTAGCACGAGGACAGATGCAGAGCCTAGGTCTGACGCCATTAAAAGGTAATTTACCTCCTTCACAAGTGCAGCCTCAGTGCTATGTTGGGGTTTAAAACCAGACCGAAGCGTTTCGTATACATTGTTTGTCTTGAGGAAGGCAGTGAGTTGTAGCGCAACAGCTTTTTCCAAAAACTTAGAGAGGAATGGGATACTCGATATAGGCCGATTCGTTTTAAAAATATTTTCTGGGTCAAGGTTTGGCTTTTTCAAGGGAAGCTTTAGAACTGCCACTTTTAGTGAGTTTGGTACATATCTGGTGGATAGGGAGGCATTTATTATGTTCAATATAGGAGGGCCAAGCACATGAAGCAGCTCTTTCAGTAGTTTAGTTGGAATAAGGTCCAGTATGCAGCTTGAAGGTTTAGAGGCCATGACTATTTTCATCAATGTGTCAAGAGATATGGTATTACAAATCTTGAGTGTCTCCCTTGATCCTAAGTCCTGGCAGTGTTGTGCAGACTCAGGACAATGGAGCTTTGGAGAAATACACAGATTTAAAGAGGAGTCCGTCATTTGCTTTCTAATGATCATGATCTTTTCTTCACTTTTCATCACAATTTTGTCATCAAACACTGTCATCAAAGCCTGCCATTCTCTGGATGTAAGGTTCTTTCAAGACAACTGGGAACTCTGGAAAAAAAACAAGATTGAATCATGACGTCAGTGTTTTTCTGGTTGGAGCTCTAGAAAGAGGGCTGAGTTCCCGACTAGGAATTCTGACTTGGATGACCGTTGAAAATTTATTTTCCCAGTCAGAGCTCATTTTTTTCTGTGTTCCCAGTTGTCTTGAATTCACTGAAGTCTGAGATTTCCCAGGTCTGAGTTTCCAGATGTTTTGAACGTGGCAGAAGTCATGCTGGATTGACAGCATGACCAATGTACTTGACCTTTCCTGGCCCATGGTGTTGCAAGTCAATGTTTATCATTTTAAGCTTGAAAAAGAGACCCTTAATCCCACATTTGGACCACGCACCGTCTACACTGAATAGCAGGCTAGTGATTGCTTTACAATGCTTGCAGTTAGCCAATGATTCCTTCCAAACTACCCATTGTTGAATTTGCGATGTCCGACTTGTTGTGTAATGTTTGTTAATGTCCAATGGCCGATGAGCACCGATATGTTTCTTCATAGAATGTCAACTTAATTCTTGATGATAACTACTTGTCTAGCTGGCTAGCTTAGATTTAGAAAGTATGATGTTGAAATGATCAGTCTAATCAAAGCTACGGTAGATAAAATGTGATTTGATGTAATTTTTTCTGTGGCCAATGACCTTGAGCATTCTTGGATGGGCATTTCTAGTGTAAATCTATGGCAGCACCCAAAGGGCTTGAACTTTCTAGCTCTCCCTGTAGATATTGCGGACGTAGTGACAGAACATTGAGCCAATCACAGCGCAACTAGAGAGCATTACCAACCACAACGCTCTGTATTTTCCTCTGGCTGCCCCACCACCACAGAATGCACTGAGCTAGGCTGAAACATCTCCATTTTGGAGCTGCCTTACTCAAGAAGGTAAAAAAGAGACCATGTTTGTATGCGCCTTTATTAACTAAATTATTATCATTATTTTTTACATTGTTTGCAAATATGTGACACGTGTTAATGCCAAAATAACATGCAAAACATATATACAGTACCGGTCAAAAGTTTGAACAAACCTACTCATTCAAGGGTTTTCTTTGTTTTTACTATTTTCTACATTGTAGAAAAATAGTTAAGACATAAAAACAATGAAATAACATATGGAATCATGTAGTAAAACAAAAAAAGTGTTAAATCAAATATATTTTATTAGGGTGTTTAAAGCTGTCATCAAGGCAAAGGGCGGGTACTTTGAATAATCTTTTTTTAACACTTTTTTTTACTACATGATTCCATAAGTGTTATTTCTTGGTTTTGATGTCTTCAATAGTATTTTCCAATGTAGAAAATAGTTAGAAATAAAGAAAAAACATGGAATGAGTAGGTGTGTCCAAACTTTGACTGGTACTGTTTATAAACTGCTCAAAAAAATAAAGGGAACACTAAAATAACACATCCTAGATCTGAATGAATGAAATATTCTTATTAAATACTTTTTTCTTTACATAGTTGAATGTGCTGACAACAAAATCACACAAAAATGATCAATGGAATTTATCAACCCATGGAGGTCTGGATTTGGAGTCACACTCAAAATTAAAGTGGAAAACCACACTACAGGCTGATCCAACTTTGATGTAATGTCCATAAAACAAGTCAAAATTAGGCTCAGTAGTGTGTGTGGCCTCCACGTGCCTGTATGACCTCCCTACAATGCCTGGGCATGCTCCTGATGAGGTGGCGGATGGTCTCCTGAGGGATCTCCTCCCAGATCTGGACTAAAGCATCCGCCAACTCCTAGACAGTCTGTGGTGCAACGTGGCATTGGTGGATGGAGCGAGACATGATGTCCCAGATGTGCTCAATTGGATTCAGGTCTGGGGAACGGGCGGGCCAGTCCATAGCATCAATGCCTTCCTCTTGCAGGAACTGCTGACACACTCCAGCCACATGAGGTCGAGCATTGTCTTGCATCAGGAGGAACCCAGGGCCAACCGCACCAGCATATGGTCTCACAAGGGGTCTGAGGATCTCATCTCGGTACCTAATGGCATTCAGGCTACCTCTGGCGAGCACATGGAGGGCTGTGCGGCCCCCCAAAGAAATGCCACCCCACACCATGACTGACCCACCGCCAAACCGGTCATGCTGGAGGATGTTGCAAGCAGCAGAACGTTCTCCACGGCGTCTCCAGACTCTGTCACGTCTGTCACATGTCCTCAGTGTGAACCTGCTTTCATCTGTGAAGGGAACAGGGCGCCAGTGGCGAATTTGCCAATCTTGGTGTTCTCTGGCAAATGCCAAACGTCCTGCACGGTGTTGGGCTGTAAGCACAACCCCCACCTGTGGACGTCGGGCCCTCATACCACCCTCATGGAGTCTGTTTCTGACCGTTTGAGCAGACACATGCACATTTGTGGCCTGCTGGAGGTCATTTTGCAGGGCTCTGGCAGTGCTCCGCCTGCTCCTCCTTGCACAAAGGCGGCGGTAGCGGTCCTGCTGCTGGTTTGTTGCCCTCCTACGGCCTCCTCCATGTCTCCTGATGTACTGGCCTGTCTCCTGGTAGCGCCTCCATGCTCTGGACACTACGCTGACAGACACAGCAAACCTTCTTGCCACAACTCACATTGATGTTCCATCCTGGATGAGCTGCACTACCTGAGCCACTTGTGTGGGTTGTAGACTCCGTCTCATGCTACCACTAGAGTGAAAGCACCGCCAGCATTCAAAAGTGACCGAAACATCAGCCAGGAAGCATAGGAACTGAGAAGTGGTCTGTGGTCACCACCTGCAGAACCACTCCTTTATTGGGGATATCTTGCTAATTGCCTATAATTTCCACCTGTTGTCTATTCCATTTGCACAACAGCATGTGAAATTTATTGTCAATCAGTGTTGCTTCCTAAGTGGACAGTTTGATTTCACAGAAGTGTGATTGACTTGGAGTTACATTGTGTTGTTCAAGTGTTCCCTTTATTTTTTTGAGCAGTGTATATACAGTGGGGAGGTCAAGTATTTGAAACACTGCCGATTTTGCAGGTTTTCCTACTTACAAAGCATGTAGAGAGGTCTGTCATTTTTATCATAGGTACACTTCAACTGTGAGAGACGGAATCTAAAACAAAAATCCCGAAAATCACATTGTATGATTTTTAAGTAATTAATTAGCATTTTATTGCATGACATAAGTAATTGATCACCTACCAACCAGTTAGAATTCCGGCTCTCGCAGACCTGTTAGTTTTTCTTTAAGAAGCCCTCCTGTTCTCCAGTCATTACCTGTATTAACTGCACCTGTTTGAACTCATTACCTGTCCACACACTCAATCAAACTCCAACCTCTCCACAATGGCCAAGACCAGGGAGCTGTGTAGAAAAAAAAGTGTAGACCTGCACAAGGCTGGGATGGGCTACAGGACAATAGGCAAGCAGCTTGGTGAGAAGGCAACAACTGTTGGCGCAATTATTAGAAAATGGAAGAAGTTCAAGATGTTGGCGCAATCACCCTCGGTCTGGGGCTCCATGCAAGATCTCATCTCGTGGGGCATCAATGATCATGAGGAAGGTGAGGGATCATCCCAGAACTACACGGCAGGACCTGGTCAATGACCTGAAGAGAGCTAGGACCACAGTCTCAAAGAAAACCATTAGTAACACACTACGCCGTCATGGATTAAAATCCTGCAGCGCATGCAAGGTCCCCCTGCTCAAGCCAGCGCATGTCCAGGCCCGTCTGAAGTTTGCCAATGACCATCTGGATGATCCAGAGGAGGAATGGGAGAAGGTCATGTGGTCTGATGAGACAAAAATAGAGCTTTTTGGTCTAAACTCCACTCATCGTGTTTGGAGGAAGAAGAAGGATGAGTACAACCTCAAGAACACCATCCCATGGAGGTGGAAACATCATTCTTTGGGGATGCTTTTCTGCAAAGGGGACAGGACGACTGCACCGTATTGAGGGGAGGATGGATGGGGCCATGAATTGCGAGATCTTGGCCAACGACATCCTTCCCTCAGTAAGAGCATTGAAGATGGGTCTTGGCTGGGTCTTCCAGCATGACAACGACCCGAAACACACAGCCAGGGCAACTAAGGAGTGGCTCCGTAATAAGTATCTCAAGGTCCTGGAGTGGCCTAGCCAGTCTCCAGACCTGAACCCAACAGAAAATCTTTGGAGGGAGCTGAAAGTCCGTATTGCCCAGCGACAGACTCGAAACCTGAAGGATCTGGAGAAGGTCTGTATGGAGGAGTGGGCCAAAATCCCTGCTGCAATGTGTGCAAACCTGGTCAAGAACTACAGAAAACGTATGATCTCTGTAATTGCAAACAAAGGTTTCTGTATCAAATATTAAGTTCTGCTTTTCTGATGTATCAAATACTTATGTCATGCAATAAAATGCAAATGAATTACTTAAAAATCATACAATGTGATTGTCTGGATTTTTGTTTTAGATTCCGTCTCTCAGTTGAAGTGTACTTATGATAAAAATGACAGACCTCTAAGTGCTTTGTAAGTAAGAACCTGCAAAATCGGCAGTGTATCAAATACTTGTTCTCCCCACTGTATTATTTTCTTTCTCCTGCCTCACCTGCCCTGAATGACGGGTCGCCACTGTACTTTGGTTCTGAAATCCCCTGGCAAAGCAGAGGGAACACGTTAAACTAGGATATGCTTTGGGATATTTTAATCATTTGTTTTTTTTGTACTAATTTTTCCATAACCCAGAAGGGTTCCCGTTTCTTTATTATCAAATGCTTCTCCACATGCCATTTTGCAACTGTTTGAAATGGGATGTTTAGTCATAGTTAATTGAGCTTGAATTATGGGTTTTGGTTGCATAGCAGCTTTAGCTGCTACCATCTATTGTTAATGTGTGATTCAATGGTTTTTCGTGCTCAGGGATTTGTGTGAGATCAATGATGAATGTGTCTGAGGCTACCCAGACATCTTTTAATAATGTTCAGTTATTTCTACTCACAATCTCAACTGAAACAACTTTTCTCTTATTGAACTCTATTCTGTCAGGCTGTCCTTCCTCAAAGAACCAAGATAACCAAGGGTGATTTTCCCCACGCAATAACACGCTGTGAGCGGTACCATTTTAAATAGATGGAATTAGTGAAATTATGATCTGCTTTATGTTGTAACGTTTCTTAAATATTGTCCTGAGGAGTAGGCGATAGTTTAAACTGTCACGTTCTGACCTTAGTTGCTTTGTTATGTCTTTGTTTTAGTTTGGTCAGGGCGTGAGTTGGGGTGGGTTGTCTATGTTATTTTTTCTATGTGTTTGGCCTAGTATGGTTCTCAATCAGAGGCAGGTGTCGTTTGTCTCTGATTGAGAATCATAGGTAGCCTTTTCCCACCAGTGTTTTGTGGGTGATTATTTTCTGTTTAGTGTTTCTTCATCAACTTACAAGACTGTTTTGGTTTTTTGTTTATTCACGTTGTTGTTTTTTGTTCGGTGTTCAGTTGTTTCATTAAAATAATGGACACTTACCACGCTGCGCATTGGTCCTCCTCTTCTTCCACCAACGACGGCCGTTACATAAACAGAGTTTTTAAACAGTGTGGTGTTCGCAAGGTGCAGTATTCAGAGCTCCCGAATATTTAAACATTTTTTTTATTAGCTTATTTTCAATTTAGCAATGCTAGTGAAAACTGATTGGAAAATTTAGTGGTGCATTCAAAAGTATGCTAGCCAGGACATTCTGGATGTAGTATAGCCTGTATGGGGTCATTAGGATAGCCTCAGTCTAGGTCTAATTTGGACATGGTAAACATGTTACATGTTACAGTGGGGCAAAAAAGTATTTAGTCAGCCACCAATTGTGCAAGTTCTCCCACCACAACTTTTCTGAATACATTTTTTTATTGTCATTTGGCCATTTCTCCTATGGTGTTTTATCTTTTCTCTCCACTGATCATCCAAAATGTATCATTTGTGAAATTGTTGCATGTGTTTTCCTTTATGTGGTTTTCTAAGGAGAGAAAGTTAAGATAGCGTTAAACTCCATGTGTTATGGTCAGGTGATTCTGAACAGATAAAGTCATCCATTCAATCATGCTTACAGTAGCTTCTAGTCAAGAGTTGATTTGATTGAATGGATCAAGATAGGCAGCATGCACCATGCAGTATGCACCAGGAGATATTGTTCCTAATGTTGCCTTAACGTTCCGTCATAAATCATTCACACAATCACCCCCATGTAAACAAGGTAACGGTAAATATGTAGTTTCCCGCAAATTATGCAGTTTTTAAATGCCGGATCTCTATGGGGGGGGGGCAATTAGCTACTGTACATCAACACTACACCGTTCAGCACACATAGTCAAGCTCTCTCTATGCAAACAAAATAGTTCTTGCTAACTACTGTATGCAAATACTCGCGCAAACGTTTCATATTACACACACTGCACATTTATGCAAAGTAACTCCAGTAAATATGTAAATTAGTTGATTAATTAAATCCGCTGCATGTGTTGTGGTCGGAATCAACTCTGTGGCTCAGGAGGGGCCGTGTACTCGGGGACGAAAGAGGACATCAATGTTCTGCCTCTCCTTGTCAGGCTTTTTTTAGCAACTCAATGACCAAGTGTTAATTATAAAGTAAATTGTGTCATTAATCATAATGAGGAGGAGTCCCAGAAGATGTGGAGGACAAGTAGCAGCAGCAGTGGTGTCTGTATCTCTCTCTCCACTGACTGATAACTCAAGAGGAGAGAAGCGATAGTGAGGGTGTCAATGAACTGATCGAACTGCACGGGTAGGTTCCAACACTTAGATTGCTACTTAGGCTTTGCTTTCACTTCTTTTACATTTTATTTTCCTCTATTCAACTAATTTCCTTTCTTCTATGTCAACTTAATGGTTAGATTTTGACAATTGTTGTCACTTATCAAATCCTTTCTTCTCTGTGATCAGGAAGGAAATGGGATTAGGAGAGGAGAGGAAGCTATTGTACTAAACCGTACATATACCCGGATCTTCTGACTTCTGAACCACAGATAAAGTACAGACACAGGACACAGGATTTACAAGATCCACCAGGACTTCTGCAAATCTGCAGACTTTGAAAGAATATAGGGTTTTACCAATCTAAGGAACAGGGAGGGTTTCATGACCAAACACCTGGAGTAGAGGTACTATAGCGTAAATGCATCAGAAGTTGAGGCACAACATGTTTCTCTTCTCTCTATTATAAAATATATTGTTTTTAATAAATCCAGAGGATAAACAATATATTTGTATTATGTAAATGTTGAGTCTCAACTTCTGATGCATTTGACCAATCTAACACATTATGACAGAAGGTCTCCAGGCCACAGCCTCCAACACTGTATTCCTGATCACTCACTATCTGGGCCATGTTCATTGAGGCAACACAACCTAAAATGTTTTAAAACCTTTTACAATGGAAAAAAATGAAGATTTCAGATAGTCCCATGCAGTTTCAGGCCATTTTCTTCCATTTGGTGCCTAATGAACACAACCTTGATGGGATATAAGATACTGTATCCATCATGACCATTGGAAGCGTATAGTTACTGTGCATCTGTTACTTTAATCACATAATCACAGGCTGGGAAAATCAATGGATCTGTAGGTGTAACATTTTAAATTTAGCTTAATCTGACAAATGCTATCGTATCATGATTTTTCATTGCCAAATAATAAATCAGACATCCTCTTGTCCATACTATTAGATTTGTTGACACTGTAGAGTGTAGGTTTGGTGTTGATTGTGTCTGTGGTGGGTTCCAGAGTTTTTAAGGTGACTTCTCCCTCTTTATATAATGATGTCATGGGAAATTATGTTTACTACGACAATAAACTAGGAAAATACTGCCAGCATTCAGACGAGAACTAACCATATGGCTCCTGTTGTTCTGTTGGAACAGTGTGTTTAGGTACAGTCCATAAGTGACGAATAACCAAATATTTCTAAAAGGAGAGTGGGGAGGACTGTCAAAATGTAAAAATCAGCCTGAAGCAGAGGCCCCATATACCTGTTTGATTTCTTTGAAATCATTATTTACAAAAGAAAAAAGACCTTCTATATTTTCAGCTTACAAATGGAACACAACTTTCAAAGGGCTATATACGTCCCTGGCCTGAAGTATTCAAACTGCAGCCATTGTCAAGAGAGGAATGGCATTCACATGCATACTGCATACAAGACTGTAGGATGAAGAAGTCTTCAGCACCCTTTTCCCTATGTAGTGCACTCCTTTTGACCAGGGCCCATGGCACCATAAAGGGAATAAGGTGCTATTTGGGACTCAGGCAGTCTTCTTCATCTCTATGACAACATGTGTATCTATGGAGATGTGCTTCCCGAGCTACTATGTGGAGAGATGACACTTGCTCATTGTTTCGTGCATGCCTTGAGAATATTGATGAGAAACGGCCATACTTTGATAACAGAAATAGACATATTTAGTTAATATACATTATAAACCAAGGACTTTCTATTTGCCAGAAGCAAATTCACTGCAAATCACTGTTTGTAGAGAAGGTTCTTTATTGAGAATGCTGGGCTTCACAGACCTTAGAATTTACACAAATAGATATTTCCTGATTCCACTGAGACAGCATGACCCTTCATAGCAGAGCTGAAATCATATATCTACGCAGTTTGCTAAAGTGAGAAATCTATGCTCTATCTAGGAGCTAAAGATTGTGTGCATGTGTGTGTGCTTGTGTGCGAGTGTAGTGTAATGTAATAAATATAAACGGTGTTTGATCAAAGTGTGATGAAATGAGCGGTGTGATGATATTCTATCTTTTAGCACATTCTCATAGACAGCTTGGGAACGTCAGCAAAAAGTATGGAAAACTGTTTTGATCAGCAAAAATTCTGAAATTCTAACATGGTGACTCAAATCCCAGAGAAATGCGGTTCAGCAATTATTAAAGTCTTGCTGGCAACACACTGAGATATCTGATAGGAATTGAATCCTGCATATATATATATATATATATATATATGTATATGTGTGTGTGTGTGTGTGTGTGTGTGTATGTGTGTGTGTGTGTGTGTGTGTGTGTGTGTGTGTGTGTGTGTGTGTGTGTGAGAGAGAGAGAGAGTGAGACTAAAGGGGCTGTCAGGGTGTTAGCTGTGCCTGATCAACCTGCCACTCATCCATTCCATCACTTGAGTGTGTCACCCCATCTATTGTCATCCCTTACTTGTAAAGCCCATTTAACCGTCCACTCTTCATACTTAGGCGTTGACAAAAAATTAAGTGTGGGTTGTCTTTACACCACATGAGAAAGGATGGCTCTTGTTAGTACTCCACTTGTTTCCCTTTAATCTAATTTACCAGAGGGGAGTGTGTTCATCACGTTAGCCAGCTCTGCTGTTTAACATCTGTCTAGCTCTGCTGTCTAACTGCTGTAAGCATGATGGACTGTATTCCTTGGAGCCTGATCCCTGGCAGATCAAATACACAGGGGTGTATTCCACAATGGAAGATGGCTCATAATAACGGCCAGAACGGACCGAATGGAATGACATCAAACACATGGAAACCATGTGTTTGATGTATTTGATACCATTCCACTGATTCCGCTCCAGCCATTACCATGAGCCCGTCCTCCCCAATTAACGTGCCATCAACCTCCTGTAGTGTATTCACAGGAAACAAATGGAAGCAAATGTCCAAAACGCAGAGGGAGTAACCTAAATTTGCCCAATAAGAAAGTTTCGTTATTGTTGCAAAACGTTTTGCACTAATGAATAAACGCCTGGACTTTGATCAAATTAATTCTCTGTAATTATTATTACATGATTAAACTAATCATGTAAATGTAATTAACTAGGAAGTTGGGGCACCACAGAAAATCTTGAGATTACAAAGTTATAATTTTCTGAAAAAACTCATCAAAACTCAAATTCATATTTTAATATCTGATCAATTAGTCTTCTACGTTAGTCTCAGTCCAAACATCGTAAATTGTTGGTTATCTGCATGAACCCAGCCTTTACTATAAATCATCCATACACCAATTGGCTTGATCATTTATTTACTAGCTAACTAAATAATCACAGAAATGCATAAACAAACAAACAGGTGATATGTTACTAGCAAGGATAGGGAAGATTCCCATTCAGAAATGTTCTCATAGATGGATGTTTTTGGCGGTTGTCGGTATTCTCGTCCCCGGTTTGCATAATTTCTAGCTGCATACTAGTAATTAGTATCTAAGATTTGCTCTCATTCTGTAGGGATCGAAAGTCTCAGAGTTTAACAATGTCCAGCCATGTAGCCAATGCTCCACGTGGTATGGTTAGGAATTCAATAACCATTGCAACCTTAGTTTACACTGAGGTTTTTGTGGTCTAAACTATTCGCATTCACAGCTCACGCTGTGGGTTTGCTCAGTCAGAAGAGGATTTTCTTAGGAGGGGGTTTTATTCGTAACAATAGGAAAGGGCTGTTCCATGATGCTAGATCATGTCTGTGCTCACGGGGGCGGGCCAAGGACATAGTTCAACTTTAAAGGGAATATAATTCTCTCACATTAAAGGTTTAACATCACATTATATAATTTCACAAATAGTTTCATCTTTACTCTTTCATTTTATACAATAATTAGATGTAAACCTCATAATGGAGGCACCTGTATAAACAGAGTTAGGGTAAAGTGGCTGCATTGTCTTTCATGAAGTCACAAACAAGTAACAAAACGGACCGGGTCATAGCTGGCTTCTCCACCGACAGTTTACACATTCTCCAAAATATGGCTATTGTTCAGTTCTACTGTGAAACTCTCCATACTGCATGGCCAGGTGGAGAGAGTCTCCGCCAGGAATTGATGACCTGAGATAACAGAACCTAGATGCAGGAGAGAGTGAGAGAGGGGGAAGCCACTATCTATACCCAGAAAGGGCCACATCATGACAGGGGTGTGCTCAGTGTAGACTACAACCAGGACGCTTCACTCTGCCAAAAGGCTTCCTCTCCTACTAACGGCAAGTAGTTTGTTTTTATTTGGCCCCTGATTCAAGGGTCTGACCAAAAATCTAAACGCAACATGCAACAATTTCAAAGATTTTACTGAATTACAGTTCATATAAGGAAAGCAGTCTATTGAAATAGAGTAGTGCCTAATGAATTTATGGATTTCACATGACTGGGCAGGGGTACAGCCATGGGTGGGCCTTGGAAGGCATAAGTCCACCCATTTGGCAGCCAGACTCACCCACTGGGGAGCCAGGTCCAGCCAATCAGAATGAGTTTTTCACAACAGACAGAAATACTGCATAGCACTCCCCTCAGATGATCCCGTAGGTGAAGAAGCCGGATGTGGAAGACCTGGTTTGGCATGCTTACACATGATTTACGGTTGTGAGGCCAATGGGACTTACTGACAAATTCTCTAAAACGACATTGGATACAGCTTATGGTAGAGAAATTAACATTACATTATCTGGCAACAGCTCTGCTGGACATTCCTGCAGTCAGCATGCCAATTGCAATCTCCCCCAAAAGTAGAGACATCTTTGGTATTGTGTCAAAAGTGCACATTTTAAAGTGGCCTTTTATTGTCTGCAGCACAAGGTGCACCTGTGTAATGATAATGCTTTTTAATCAGCTTCTTGATATACCATCTTGGCGGAGGAGAAATGTTCACTAACAGGGATGTAAACAAATTTGTGCACAACATTTTTGAAAAATAAGCATTTTGTGCATACTTTTTGGAAAATTTGGGGGATTTTGTATTTTAGCTCATGAAACATGGGACCAACATTTTACATGTTGCGTTTAAATTTTTGTTCAGTGTAATAACCTTCCATTACACTTCTAATTTCTTTCAACATGACAGTGAATGGAGGGCTTCCAAAAACAGACTACCTGGGCAGCATAGCAATGAGGGCCAGAATGGCTATTAGCGAGGCTACTCTAGCCTTGTGGGCGCCTCACTGCTCCAACCCTGGCTCTTTGCTGACCAGATGGCTGACGGATTTCTCCGATCTGCTTGAGTGAACATCTGTGCGAAGTGTTTACCATACTGTAAATACCACTGCGTTTACTTCCCCTTTATCTACAATAAAGTGGGTTTGTATGGGTAAACATGACATTTGAGTCCGACTCCTGTTTTGAAAAATTTGCAGCCATAACCTGTATAGATTTCCTAGGCTGATATCGTTTTCGCACCACTAAGCCCTTTTAAAATGATCACTCTATATTTTCGGCGCTGCACTTCTGAGATTTCTCACCTCTCCTTGAAAGTCTGCTTTTCTGCCGCTTAAGCTACCCCTACTAGTGTGAGATAGATTAATACAATTAAATGTAGTTGCTGTAGCTGCGCTCTCTAATATCTTTCTGCCAAATGTACAGATAGTTCATGAAAATTAAGCTTTAACAATGTAAATTAATTTCTCTGACAGCCAGTGTCAAGTTTGTGCAAAGGCTATATTAACCTATACGGGATTGGTGTCCCTAAAAGGCTATATTAATATGTGATTGGAGTCCACAGGAGGTACTAGCCAATCTCTCCTGCTTTAACCTTAAATGGTTGACTTGTTTTATGAATATTTGATCTTTTCATTTAGTGAACTCATCATGTAAACTGTATCTGTTTATTGCAATGTCAGACCATCATGTACTAGTGAACACACTTGACAAGTCAATTTACAGGTAGGTCATGAAGCTATGTAATTTTCACAGGCCCCTTAGAGAGCCAGAGGTAGAGGTTTTTTATTTCATAAACACGAGCTTGAGAAAAAATGGGAAACGATTAGTTATAGATTGAGGACACAGAAATTATGAATAAAAAAAGAACACTGGATGTTTCACTGGACGACTGATGGGTAAGCAACACCTTGGCACTTCGATAGGACCTTTATCCAGAGTACTTTGAACAATAATATTCTATAAGAGAACTTGAGACAAAAGTGGATCCAAAGCACCATAAAGAAGCTCACAACATGTAATTCTCAGTACAAGGGATTACTTCTTTGTTTAAAAAAGATAATTCCTTTGTCTAAACGCAAAAAGTAAAGTGACCATTTTTCTCCCTGTTCGTCTTCTGGCCCTAAATGTGCTTTCTCATGTACACCCACTATTATGAAGTAAATGAAATACAGATTTCTCTCACCCTGCTCTGCATAATGTGCTCGCAGGCTCTAGTACGCTACGTCACATTACTCCATTAACCCGAGTCATCGTGCACAACAACACTGTTTCTAGTCTAATCGGTTTACCACACCATGCATCGCAAAATACGGGTACGACGTGGTGGTCAATTTGCTCACATAACTAATGGAATAGGATATTTTTACCACAGAGTATTGGGGTTTCATGAGTAATAGTTATAGTAAATAGTAGAGAAGGTCTATCCGTTGTTCATTCATTGTTGATTGTCTATTTATGGAGGGTTCAGTCAGTGTTTCAGGTTAATCCCATATAGTGAAATTGGCCAATGTTCTGCCATTGTTTATATGAGCGTCTTCATTGATTCAATAGGGTTGTAAATAGGTTGATATGGCGCAAACATCATGTCCAGTCTGTTGCTCAATTAATTTGTGTTGTCTTCAAAATGGGCCAAACACTTTGGTTATCGATTTGTCCTTGGAGAAGCCTTGAAAGCTGAATGACTAGGAAACATTTAGACTGCACTATCTGTGTTCATGTGGATAGAAATAGTTCAGGTTTGGTTTCAATAGAAAAGGGGGATTTCATAGATTTTGTCCAGCAGCTGTACTTTATTAGCATTTAAGTCAAGACTGCACGGAGGCTTACATTAATATAGCTATCCAGATACCGCTAATTAAAGGCCAGATAAACGGATATACTTGTTTGTAGCAGTAAATCATTGGTGACGTCTAGTATTGAAGCATTAATGAAGATAGGTTAGCATGCTTGTCGCTAAGTCGTCGCTACATTTGGTGGCAGTATCCTCAAACATGATATTTCCCTCATCACTGAGTGTCAAGTCTGTCATTAATAAGCATACATATACTTTTTCTACCCAAGCTTTCTCCCTATAACAACCCCTTAAGTGGCTGTCATTAAGCTGTTTCCACTTTCTAGTCCTGCAATTTTGTAAATCGTGACAACAGACATGTCTTTGTTTGTAAGTCTATTTCATGCACTGGCACAAATGTATGCACATAAATCCCTATGTTAGGCATGTTGAGTCAAAAACATAAATAAACAGACTATGACAAATAAACATTATGCATGAAATGGCAATAGAAATGTATTGGGGCTAAACAACAATGGACAGCATATGTGTTGTTTACTGATAAGGTAGAAGTGAATGAGGCATGAGAATTCAGTGTGCTTGAGACACGTGGGATATGCTTAACACCCCGGCCATCCTAAAATCTAAGCTAGATGCCCTCAATCTCACACAAATTATCAAGGAACCTACCAGGTACAACCCTAAATCCGTAAACACGGGCACCCTTGTAGATATCATTCTGACCAACTTGCCCTCTAAATACACCTTTGCTGTCTTCAACCAGGATCTCAGCGATCACTGCCTCATTGCCTACATCTGTAATGAGTCCGCGGTTGAACGACCAGCCCTCATCACTGTCAAACGCTCCCTAAAACATTTCAGCGAGCAGGCCTTTCTAATAGTCCTGGCCCGGGTATCCTGGAAGGATATTGACCTCATTCCGTCAGCAGAGGATGCCTGGTTATTCTTTAAAAGTGCTTTCCTCACCATCTTAAATAAGCATAACTCAATCAAGAACTGTAGAATTGGTTCAAGAGACATTGATATTGGTTCACTCCAGACTTGACTGCCCTTGACCGGCCCAAAAACATCCTGTGGTGTACTGCATTAGCATCAAATATCCCCCGCGATATGCACATTTCCAGGGAAGTTAGGAACCAATATACACAGGCAGTTAGGAAAGCAAAGGCTAGCTTTTTCAAACAGAAATTTGCATCATGTAGCAGAAACTCCAAAAAGTTCTGGGACACTGTAAAGTCCATGGAGAATAAGAGCACCTCCTCTGCACTGAGGCTAGGAAACACTGTCACCACCGATAAATCTACGAAAATCGAGAATTTCAATAAGCATTTTTCTACGGCTGGCCATGCTTTCCACCTGGCTACCCCTAACCCGGTCAACAGCTCTGCACCTCCCCCACAGCAACTTGCCAAAGCCTCCCCCACTTCTCCTTCACCCAAATCCAGATAGCTGATGTTCTGAAAGAGCTGCAAACTCTGGACCCCTACAAATCAGCTGGGCTAGACAATCTGGACCCTCTCTTTATAAAATTATCCTCTGCAATTGTTGCAACCCCTTTTACTAGCCTGTTCAATCTCTTTTTCGTATCGTCTGAGATCCCTAAAGATTGGACAGCTGCCACGGTCATCCCCCTCTTTAGAGGGGGAGACACTTTAGACCCAAATTGTTACAGACCTATATCTATCCTACCCTGCCTTTCTAAGGTCTTCTAAAGCCAAGTTAACAAACAGATCACCGACCATTTCGAATCCCACCGTACCTTCTCCACTATGCAATCTGGTTTCCAAGCTGGTAATGGGTGCACCTCAGCCATGCTCAAGGTCCTAAATGATATCATAAACGGCATTGATAAAAGACAATACAGTGCAGCCGTCTTCATCGACCTGGCCAAGGCTTTCGACTCTGTCAATCACCGCATTCTTATCGCCAGACTCATCTGGTTTCTCAAATGACTGCCTCACCTGGTTCACCAACTACTTCTCTGATAGAGTTCAGTGTGTCGAATCGGAGGGCCTGTTGTCAGTCTCTATGGGAGTACCACAGGGTTCAATTCTCGGGCTGACTCTCTTCTCTGTATACATCAATGATGTCTCTCTTGCTGCTGGTGATTCTCTGTTAAAAAAAAAACTCCAGGCGAGCTTCAATGCCATACAACACTCCTTCCGTGGCCTCCAACTGCTCTTAAATGCAAGTAAAACTGAATGATCACTGCCCACACACGCCCGCTCATCTAGCATCACTACTCTGGACGGTTCTGACTTAGAATATGTGGACAACTATAAATACCTATGAACACCCTGTGTAAAGAGTGATATTTCCTCAGTACAAGCACTCTGTGTATTATAAATCACACACATACACACACATATACACATGGGACATATCAAAAACATCCCTCTTTGATAGCCTCCATGAAGTGACAGACCGACAGACCGGCAGTTTGAAAGATATTTGTGACAGCAAAATGGCTAGGTGGTGAGACAAATTTGATAAAAATCCATGCTGTGAATGGCAGGTGAAGGCGTTCAACCAGGAACACATTATGTTGTCCTTGACTTGCAATCTGTTACCTGAAATGCTCTATAATTGATGAACCCATTCAGTGCAATCTAAATTGAAATGTGCTCCATGGCAGGCTGCAGGCTGCGAGGAGGATGAGGTTGGAGAAATTACATTTCACAGCATTGAGAACCCAGACGGTGCCATGGAGTGAATAGCTGCAGGGGAAAGTGAATTGGACTCAGTGAAAACATAGCTGCCGAAGTGCCTAATTTGCTTTCGCTTACCCTGCATGTACTCTACTCTACAGTTCAGTGTGCTGAATATGGACCAAGACCTTCTCCCTCAGTCCCTCCGTCCTATGGAACAAGGTCAGCGCTGATATTTAAATACACACAGCTAAATTAGGCCCAGAGGTGTGCTGTGTGTTTTTGCAGCACAGGATTTTCTTTCGGTGTCCTTGCCAAGACTTATTTTGGTCTGTACAGTCTGGGCGTGCCTCCTCACCCCTGTCTTTTGAGATGATGACTACTCCTGTTCCAGTGATTCTCATAGATTTCCATGTCAAAGATTGACTTTGTTTCTCCACTCAAGTATAAAGACCATGACTGTGTTACTCTTCTTCAGATAGAGTGGAAGGCAAAGTCATTAAAGACTGTGTGAGAGGTGAATAATCGTTATATTGACTGTCATTATTTGCTGGGCTGATAGGCCAATGAGTGCCTTTACATAGAGGAGGAGTAGGAGCCATACTTACACTGCAGCCTTTGCCTAGACGCAGACTTCACGATGCGCGTAGGGCACTCGACCCCCAGATTATACAATAATAAAGAAAAATAATATATTCTGTGTGTATATACAGTACCAGTCAAAGGTTTGGACACAACTACTCACTCCAGGGTTTAATAATAATAGTGAAGACATCAAAACTATGAAATAGCAGATATGGAATCATGTCGTCACCAAAAAAGTGTTCATTTAATTTGTGGAATTTCTTTCCTTCTTAATGCATTTGAGCCCATCAGTTGTGTTGTGACAAGGTAGGGGTGGTATACAGAAGATAGCTCTATTTGGTAAAGATCAGCTCAAATAAGCAAAGGGAAATGACCGTCCATCATTACTTTAAGACATGAAGGTCAGTCAATGCGGAACATTTCAAGAACTTTGAACATTTCTTCAAGTGTAGTGGCAAAAACCATTAAGCGCTATGATGAAACTGGCTCTCATGAGGACCGCCACAGGAAAGGAAGACCCAGAGTTACCCCTGCTGCAGAGAATAAGTTCATTAGAGTTACCAGTTTGTGACACTGATAACCTTATCTCCATAAGGTCTCCATAAGCCTGGTTCACCAACTACTTCTCAGACAGAGTTCAGTGTGTCAAATCGGAGGGCCTGTTGTCCGGACCTCTGGCAGTCTTTATGGGGGTGCCACAGGGTTCAATTCTCGGGCCGACTATTCTCTCTGTATATATATCAATGATGTCGCTCTTGCTGCTGGTGATTCTCTGATCCACCTCTACACCATTCTGTATACATCTGGCACTTCTTTGGACACTGTTAACAAACCTCCAACAAGCTTCAATGCCATACAACACTCCTTCCGTGGCCTCCAACTGCTTTTAAGTTCTAGTAAAACTAAATGCATGCTCTTCAACCGATTGCTGGATGTAGTCTATCACAGGGCCATCCATTTTGTCACCAAAGCCCCATATACTACGACCTGTATGCTCTCGTTGGCTGGCCCTCACTACATATTCGTCGTCAAACCCACTGGCTCCATCTATAAGTCTTTGCTAGGTACTCCTAACTCCTACTTTGGCTGCCTTTCCTTCCAGTTCTCTGCTGCCAATGACTGGAATGAATTGCAAAACTCACTGAAGCTAGAGACATATCTCCCTCTCTATCACTCGTGTTAATGCTAAATTGTAATTGTTTCGCTTATATGGCCTACTGATTGCCTTACCTCCCTAATCTTCTACATTTGCACACACTGGACATAGATTTTCCTATTATGTTATTGACTGTACGTTTGTTTATGTGTAACTCTGTCTTGTTGTTTTTGTCGCAATGCTTGGCTTTATAGTCAAGACTAAATTTAAGAAGCTAGTAAGAAAGTAAGGAAGGAGAGATCTTACAGAGAGAGGGAAAGAGAGGGGGAGAGAGAGAGAGAGAGAGTGAGAGAGAGAGAGAATTAAGTGTTGGGCCACTGGGCACATACTGGTTGAAGTAAAGTAATTTGTCAACATATTGTGATGTGGAATATATGAGGAAAATGTATTGGATTTGAAAAAAGTCATACATTTGTTATGAGGGTGAAATTTTAAATGTTATGATATTTAGTGATAATGGATTGTGTTTGGTTGTCAACGCAACAAAATATCAACATTTGAAGGAGATGTATCTTCTGCTTGGATAGTTCCATCGGTGCCACTGACTACAAATGTAAAATGTATATGTTGGTTTCATGTCTCCATCTCAACCAAAAATGTTAGTAAAAAGAATGGAACTTATTTTGTTTTAAATATTTAATGTGCATTTAAAGTTTGATTTGATTTAATCCTATTATTTTAACTTACATATTAATAGCATCATTGATGATATATGAGTGATAAAGTATCACATTTAATTAATTTGCTCTGTTAAAACTTTGGAATGACTTTGATAGCAAAAATGAATTTGTTCTTAGCTGACTTGCCTAGTTAAATAAAGGTTCAATAAATGTAAAAAATTGCCAGGCACACATGTCAGCAAATAAAGGCCTGTTTCAAGTAAATGCCCGCTCTAAATGAAGGTTACCAGGAGATTTTATGAGGTTTAATGTTTCATTAGTCATTTAGAATTTTTTTCTGTGGTACATTGTGGATTTTCAAGTGTACTTTGGTTTATTGTATTTTACCCCCTTTTTCTCCCCAATTATCAACCTTGTTTCATCACTGCAACTCCCAAACAGGCTCAGTAGAGGCATGGATCTTCCGAAACATGACCCGCTTAACTGCGTTCCTTAAAACCCACCAGCTTAATCCAGAAGCCAGCCGCACCAATGTGTCGGAGGAAACACCATTCAACTGGCGACCTGGTCAACCCGCAGGCACCCGGCCCGCCACAAGGAGTCACTAGAGCGCGGCCCACCGGCCAAACCCTCCCCTAACCTAGACAATGCTGGGCCAATTGTGGGACGTCCTATGGGACTCACGGCCATGGCCGGTAGTGGCACAGCCCAGGAATGAACCCGGGTCTGTAGTAACTCCACTTTAGACCGTTGAGCCACTCGGGAGGCGGGTGTATTGTCTTGCTGGAAGATTCATTCTCCTGACAGAGGAGGCAAACAGGTTTTGAGCTAAAAATGTCCTGGTACATGATGCCGTTGACCTTAACAAAGGCCCCAGGACCAGTGCAAGCAAAATAGCCCCATAATGTCAAAGATCCACCACCATATTTTCTGGTATGCATTCTTCTTTCAAAGGCCAAACCCACCGTTGGTGTGCGTGGCCAAAGAGTTCTATTTTCATGTAATCTGACCATAGCACCGCCTGGAGTTTGTTAAACGGCATTGGCACTTGGATTGGAACCAGTGCTATGGTCATATGACACGAAAATAGAGGTCTTTGGACATGCACACCAGAGGTGTGGTCCTCCAGGACACCTACACCACCCGATGCCACCCGATGCTACAGGAAGGCCATAAAGATCATCAAGGACATCAACCACCCGAGCCACTGCCTGTTCACCCCGCTGTCATCCAGAAGGCGAGGTCAGTACAGGTGCATCAAAGCTGGGACCGAGAGACTGAAAAACAGCTTCTATCTCAAGGCCATCAGACTGTTAAACAGCCACCACTAACATTGAGTGGCTACTGCCAACACACTGTCAATGACACTGACTCTACTCCAGCCACTTTAATCATGGGAATTGATGGGAAATGATGTAAATATATCACTAGCCACTTTAAACAATGCTACCTTATATAATGTTACTTACCCTACATTGTTCATCTCATATGCATACGTTGATACTGTACTCTATATCATCGACTGCATCCTTATGTAATACATGTATCACTAGCCACTTTAACTATGCCACTTGGTTTACATACTTATCTCATATGTATATACTGTACTCGATATCATCTACTGTATCTTGCCTATGCTGCTCTGTACCATCACTCATTCATATATCCTTATGTACATATTCTTTATCCCCTTACACTGTGTATAAGACAGTAGTTTTTTTTGGAATTGTTAGTTAGATTACTTGCTCGTTATTACTGCATTGTCGGAACTAGAAGCACAAGCATTTCGCTACACTCGCATTAACATCTGCTAACCATGTGTATGTGACAAATAAAATTTGATTTGATTTGATTTGATTTGATTTGGCCTTTAAAAGAACAAGGCATATGCAGAATATACCTCATGTAGATACAGATTGACCTTTAGACTCACTAGCTGCTAGTAAAAACGTGTGTGGGGACTCGCAGTAAAGATTATTTATTTTTCACAGTGCCATAAGTACAGTATATAGCAAGCCCAGCACCTTCAGTGGAAAAGCTGATAAATATAAAATATCACCTGAGTCCCTGGATGAGACCGGGCCGCTTTGCATGACTGCACTCGGTATCTCTCCTCACTAACGGACAAATTGTGTCTGCTACGAACAAGGGCAACATGGCCTACACACACACACAAACGTACACGCACGCAAGCATGCATGCACACACACACACACCTTTGACCAGGCCCAAAACCCTGGTCAAAAGTAGTGCACTACAAAGGGAATAGGGTGCCATTTGGGATGCAACTCACAGCAAACAAGGCTCAGCTACTGCTGTTCAAACACTAAGCCCCAGCCAGGGAACATTGTTACCCACTAATAGGGTAACAATTTTAACAGGCATGTACAGTTTCCTCCCTATTCACTCTATTCACACTATTCAGGCTGCACTTTCTGTGACTAACGTAGGGCCACACACATTTCTACATAGACAAATTGCTTCAACTCCCAAGGCACCCCATTCCACAAAGGAAAATGGAGACACCTAAGTGCTTGTTTACAGCTTTGCTGAGGAAGAACAATGCAATACTCTTTCTAAGAGTTCTGAATAAGGCATAACACTTTTGGCTTTCTATCTTAGAAATTAGGAGGGCTCCATGGCATCAAAGTAGGATTCAAATATAAGCTTCACTTGTCAGGTTCCACCCCTTATATTGTAACAATCACTTTGTTAGTTTGTATAAAATGTCCCTCCTCACTGCCCTCAGACAGAAAAAGCAATACTGTCCTGTCAGTCTGTGCGCTAGTCACTCAGTTTCTACTCCCTTTCCAAGAACCACGGTCACTCAAGTGCCATCTAAAAGTAATCAGTGCCATGTCTCTAACCCCAGCCAACAGGATCAGCTGGGGCTTTGTGAAAGCGAAATAGACTGCTGGACCCTGCCAAAAAAGCTTCAAAGTCATTTCTCCCAATCGGAGTCCCAGGATAGTTGTTAATCCACCATGCCCACCTGCTCATCATCTATAAATAAACTGGCCGCAACTTGTAAAGACGGCAGTTAAAAAGAGCCAGGTTTGAGGTCAGACTTTTATTACATCCGATCATTCTTCATTTCCGCTTGCTTGAGCAGAGCAAATTGGCACAGGAGACACCACACTGGGAACAGGTTGAGGAACTGTGGGTAATGGAAGACAGGAAGTAGACAGGACAGTAAGAGTATGTTGCAATTGACTTCAAAGTGCAGCTGTGCTATGCAAATGTTCTGTCATGACTTTACTCTCATTAATCTGATGACTGTTATTTATCGAATCAACTAACTGTGTTTAATTGTCACGAGATTAAATAAATCATGCAACAATTAACTCATTAGGTATTTGGGGCACCACGAGAGCACTCGTTTAAAGAGTTACGATCTCCCGAATTAAACTCTTAAGGTCTTGACCTATTACATCCATAAAACAGTCAACGTATTAAATAATAACCTCTTATATCATCATTCTGAACAGTCGTAACCTTCTTGGGTCTGCAAAAACCCCAGCCTTACTTATGATTCAGTACTACACAAATTGGTTTAATTATTTCTTTACTAGCTAACTAAATAATAACACAGAATCAACATACACACGTAATACATCAGAAAAAGTTCCCTAGCGGACTAACACAACATACGGCGGCTTGATTCACAGAAAATGAAGAGGGGGGAGAGAGAGAGAGAGAGAGAGAGAGGGAAATAGATACTTATTGTTGATAATATTTTTTTACTAATCTCACAGTAATCATATACTTTGCACACAAACTGCGGCCTGTTTGCACACAAACCGCAGCCCGTCTCTGTCGGAACCAGCCCTCCTTAGGAAGGTTGTTGGCATTTCAGCTGCAAGCTTGTATGGCTCTGAATGTCCAAGAGGGGTCTCCCCTTTCCCGTCTTCTACTGTTGTTCACTCTGGAAGATGCTCCTAGGAAAGGCTAGCCAGCTGTGTTTACGGTTCCTTGGGTGATGAGAGTAGCGTACTACAGTGATTTGAGAAGAGTAGTACAGTAGGATGATTTCAAGAGTAGTCGGATGGAAAGTATTCACCCCCTTGACATTTTTCCGATTTTGTTGCCTTACAACCTGGAATTAAAATCGATTTTTGGGAGGTTTGTATCGTTTGATTTAAACAACATGGCTATCACTTTGAAGATGCAAAATCATTTTTATTGTGGAACAAATAAGAAATAAGACAAAAAAAATGAAAACTTGAGTGTGTATAATTATTCACCCCCCCCCAAAAGTCAATACTTTGTAGAGACACCTTTTGCAGCAGTTACAGCTGCAAGTCGCTTGGGGTATGTCTCTATAAGCTTGACACATCTAGCCACTGGGATTTCTGCCCATTCTTCAAGGCAAAACTGCTCCAGCTCCTTCAAGTTGGATGGGTTCCGCTGGTGTAAAGCAATCTTTAAGTCATACCACAGATTCTCAATTGGATTGAGATCTGGGCTTTGACTAGGCCATACCAAGACATTTAAATGTTTCCCCTTAAACCACTCAAGTGTTGCTTTAGCAGTATGCTTAGGGTCATTGTCCTGTTGGAAGGTCTCAAATCTCTGGAAGACTGAAACAGGTTTTCCTTCAAGAATTTCCCTGTATTTAGCACCATCAATCATTCCTTCAATTCTGACCAGGTTCCATGTCCCTGCCAATGAAAAACAATTCCACAACATGATGCTGCCACCACCATGCTTCACTGTGAGGATGGGGGTAATGTGAGATGTTGGTTTGCGCCAGGCATAGCGCTTTCCTTGATGGCCAAAAAGCTAAATTTTAGTCTCATCTGACCAGAGTACCTTCTTCCATATGTTTGGGGAGTGTCCCACATGCCTTTTGGCCAACACCAAATGTGTTTGCTTATTTTTGTCTTTATGCAATGGCTTTTTTTCTGGCCACTTTTCCATAAAGTCTAGCTCTGTGGAGTGTACGGCTTAAAGTGGTCCTATGGACAGATACTCCAGTCTCCGCTGTGGAGATTTGCAGCTCCTTCAGTGTTATCTTTGGTCTCTTTGTTGCCTCTCTGATTAATTAATGCCCTCCTTGCCTGGTCTGTGAGTTTTGATGGGCGACCCTCTCTTGGCATGTTTGTTGTGGTGCCATATTCTTTCCATTTTTTAATGATTAATTGAATGGTGCTCTGTGGGATTTTCAATGTTTCGGATATTTTTTTATAACCCATCCCTGACCTGTACTTCTCCACAACTTTGTCCCTGACCTGTTTGGAGAGCGCCTTGGTCTTCATAGTGCCGCTTGCTTGGTGGTGCCCCTTGCTTTGGGGTGTTGCAGACTCTGGGGCCTTTCAGAACAAGTGTATATATACTGAGATCATGTGACAGATCGTGTGACATTTAGATTGCACACAGGTAGACTTCATTTAACTAATTATGTGATTTCTGAAGGTAATTGGTTGCCCCAGGTCTTTTTTAGGGGCTTCATAGCAAAGGGGGTGAATACATGCATGCACCACTTTTCCGTTTTTAATTTTCTAGAATTTTTTTTTAAGTACATTTGTTAATTTCTCTTCACCAATTTGGACTATTTTGTGTATGTCCATTACATGAAATCCAAATAATAATCCATTTAAATTACAGGTTGTAATGAAACAAAATAGGTAAAATGCCAAGAGGGTGAATACTTTTGCAAGGCACTGTAGATTTGCTTTTCTAGATGTTTGACTTAGGACTGCTAATCAGCTGTACTAGTGATTTCTCCTCTCTCCACCTCGTGTTGGTAGTCAGAGTTTGACCCACTTTCCACGTGTAGCTGAAGCCTGGCGATGTTCTGGTCTAGTCTGGAGGTGAATTGATTTTCTTCACCTCGTGTTGAAATTCCAAGTTCCAACCATTTTGGCCGAAATGGGCAGTGCCATCAGTCTGACACGCTCTCTGACCTCGCTCGGGGCGTAGCTACTTACTATGCACAGTTTATAGGAGATAGATTCTCTTATGGCTCCTGAAATCAAATTCCTATCTTAACAAAAATACATTCATACCTTTTCACATACAATGTTAAGGATGGAAATGTGACAGAAAAAGGGGATATACTTTCCAAGTTACAGTATTTCCTTTATAACCTTTTTAATTGGGGCTAAGCGTCCCGGGACACCTGTCGACAACTTCTGGTGAAATTGGAGGGCGCTTAATTTAAAAAAGTAATGGATTTTAAACATTTAGGTACATACAAGTGTGTTATATCGGTTTTAAAGCTTTTAATTCTTGTTAATCTAACTGCACTGTCCGATTTACAATAAGCTTTACAGCGAAAGCATGCCATGCGATTGTTTGAGGACGGCGCCCCACATAAACATATTTTTCCACGGGCACAGGCTTCATAAAATCACAAATAGCGATTAAATAATCAATTACTTTTTGAAAATCTTCCTCTGATTTGCAATCCAAAGGGTCCCAGCTATAACATGTAGTGTAATTTTGTTAGATAAAATCCTTCTTTATATCCCAAAAAGTCAGTTTAGTTGGCACCATCGATTTGTGTAATTCAATCATTCAACATGCAGAGAAGGGAATCCAAAAAGCTCCGTTAAACTTTGTTCAAACAAGTCCAAATACGTTTCTATTTAATCCTCAGGTACCCTAAAATGTAATTAAACTATAATATTTAATACGGAAAGAGCATGTTCAATAGGAAAACGATATTAGCAGGTGCGCGTCCTCATCGTCGCACATTCAAAGACTGATTTCCAACTCCCAGTACTAAAACTAAAACTCATAATTCTTCCTGAAATCTAGTGGAAGCCATAGGAATTGCAATCTGGGAGCTGGATTTGGATATGCCCCTATACTTTCCATTGTAAATCATTTTCGGTTGTTTTTTCTTTTGATTTTTTCTTACCATATCTATTGTGATATAGTCTCATACATTATTTTAACATTTCTACAAACGTCAGTGTTTTCTATCCAATGGTGCCAATTATATACATATCCTGGCTTCTGGGCCTGAGTAACAGGCAGTTTACTTTGGGCATGTTAGTTAGGTGGAAATTCAGAAAAAAGGACCCTAGCCCTAACAAGTTAATGCTTTGTAACTTAAGCTGTATGCCTTGAATCTGAATCCATTCATTGTACAATGTTAATGAAATATCTGCCTTTGATATTTCTAGTCAACGTCAACGTATTGCCTAATCCTTGCTTGTATATTTTAATTATCTTTATGGAGTCAGATAAACATTTTAATAGGCTAACTGCTTAGTCTTATTACGAGTCTCATGTGATGTGTATATTTACAGTACCAGTCAAACGTTTGGACACACCTAATCATTCTAGGGTTTTTCATTATTTTTACTATTTTCTACAATGTAGAATAATAGTGAAGACATCAAAAATATGAAATATGACATATGGAATAGTAATATGTGTAGTAACCAAAAAAGTGTCAAACAAATCAAATTATATTTTATATTTATATTCTTCAAAGTAGCCACCGTTTGCATTGATGACAGCTTTGCACACTCTTGGCATTCTCTCAACCAGCTTAATGAGGTAGTCACCTGGAAATCAGACTTTCCCTACATAAAAGACTCATAGACCTAACATCCTGTTTACTAGTACATTAAGCTGTTGTTATACAACAGTAATTATACTAAAGAGATACCTCAGGGCTGTCTATTATCCCCTTCATTTCACACAAACTCAGTTGCAAAAAACTCCTGACTAACGTGGATGTAATCAATTGTAGAACATCTGGCACTCCCTGGCAAAGTGTAGGGTGCTGGACTCGGGCAGAGGGCACTGCTCGAGGGGAGAAAGAGAGAGTGCCAGCTGGTCTGACCCATTACACAGATGTAAAAAAGGGTGCAAAAACATGTGACACACAATTAAAGCAAGCCTGAGGAGAAGGCTGGCTAGGCTTACATGCACTAGGTGGCTAACACTTTGATGTGCATTAAACATTCATAAAGATCTTCACTCTGACTTATAGTAAGTAAGCAACCTTGTCCGTGCCAGAACGGCCAATAGGGCAGAAGGCCCTTCGGGTTTTATATGGAACCAATTTTGGTTAGGTGAAAGAAGAAGCAAATGTTGGAACCCTTTTTGGTTCTATGCAGACACTTTTTTTCTAAGAGTGCAGGCCATGATATCCTTCTGATTTGTAATTAACAATCATCTAATTTCTAATCATGTTCATTAGAAATAATACTAAGTGCCTTATTGTTGGTTTGGGTACATTCTTTCTGGGGGCTATGATGGAAGGTACTGTACAGTTATGGAAAGCTAGTTTCCGATCATGCCTATATTGCCTACAGGTGTTCTGTCCCACTGTGGGAGTAGAAAGTAGGTCTGTCATTCCCCTTTTCTGTGTTTTTATGTAATCCTTTTCTCTTCACCATCCCTGGCAACCTTCAGTACTTCATAAGTTATTGAAGGGATTTTCAGGGATTTCAATTCGCATTCTGGATAACACTGTGTAACTTCTAGCCTTTATTAATTTATTTTCAAGGATTTTCTGCTCATGGGATTTCTTGATAGACTTGAACAAGCCTTAGACATTCAAGCAGTAAACTGCAGTTTCGAATGTACTCAACCCAACAGAATGCACAAAATGCAGGTATCCTTTATATGTACAGTTGAAGTCGGAAGTTGAAGTCGGAAGTTTACATAGGTTCGAGTCATTAAAACACATTTTTCAACCACTCCACAAATTTCTTGTTAACAAACTATAGTTTTGGCAAGTCGGTTAGGACATCTACTTTGCACATGACACAAGTCATTTTTCCAACAATTGTTTACAGACAGAATATTTCACTTATAATTCACTGTATCACAACTCCAGTGGGTCAGAAGTTTACATACACTAAGTTGACTGTGCAGTTAAACAGCTTGGAAAATTCCAGAAAATTATGTCATTGCCTTAGCTTCTGATAGGCTAATTGACATCATTTCAGTCAATTGGAGGTGTACATGTGGATGTATTGCAAGGCCTACCTTCAAACTCGGTGCCTCTTTGCTTGACATCATGGGAAAATCAAAAGAAATCAGCCAAGACCTCAGAGAAAAAATTGTAGACCTCCAAAAGTCTGGTTCATCCTTGGGAGCAATTTCCAAATGCCTGAAGGTACCACATTCATAGGTACAAACAATAGTACACAAGTATAAACACCATGGGACCACGCAGCCGTCATACCGCTCAGGAAGGAGACGTGTTCTGTCTCCTAGAGATGGGCGTACTTTGTTGCGAAACGTGCAAATCAATCCCAGAACAACAGAAAAGCACAAAAGTATCTATATCCACAGTAAAATGAGTCCTACAGTATATCGACATAACCTGAAAGGCCGCTCAGTAAGGAAAAAGCCACTGCTTCAAAACCACCATAAAAAGCCAGACTACGGTTTACAACTGCACGTGGAGACAAAGATCATACTTTTTGGAGAAATGTCCTCTGATCTTATGAAACAAACATAGAACTGTTTGGCCATAATGACCATCATTATGTTTGGAGGAAAAAGGGGAGGCTTGCAAGCCGAAGAACACCATCCCAACCGTGAAGCACGGGGGTGGCAGCATCATGTTGTGGGGTTGCTTTGCTGCAGGAGGGACTGGTGCACTTCACAAAATAGATGGCATCATGAGGAGGAAAAACTATTTGGATATATTGAAGCAACATCTCAAGACATCAGTCAGGAAGTTAAATCTTGGTTGCAAATGGGTCTTCCAAATGGACAATGACCCCAAGCATACTTCCAAAGCTGTGGTCAAATTGCTTAAGGGCAACAAAGTCAAGGTATTGGAGTGGCCATCACAAAGCCCTGACCTCAACCCTATAGAAAATGTGTGGGCAGAACTGAAAAAGCGTGTGCGAGCAAGGAGGCCTAGATGCCTGAAACAGTTACACCAGCTCTGTCAGGGGGAATGGGACTAAATTCATCCAACTTATTGTGGGAAGCTTGTGGAAGGCTACCCGAAACATTTGACCCAAGTTAAACAATTTAAAGGCAATGCTACCAAATGCTAATTGAGTGTATGTAAACTTCAGACCCACTGGGAATGTGATGAAAGAAAGAAATCTGAAAGAAATAATTTTCTCTACTATTTTTCTGACATTTCACATTCTTAAAGTAAGGTGGTGATCCTAACTGACCTATGAAAGAGAATTTTTACAATAATTAAATGTCAGGAATTGTGAAAAACTGAGTTTAAATGTGTTTGGCTAAGGTGTATGTGATCTTCAGACTTCAACTGTAACTATGCTCACTTTTTTGTATTTTGTATTATTGGATAATACCAATGTGAGTCAACCAAAGCATTCAACTTTGCCAGTTGGTGCAGCTAAATCCCCCAAAAAGCCAAACTAAGACCAGTATAGCAGCAATAATTTAGCCTTATTAATAAATGGTGTAAAAGCTATAACCTCAAGATCACGTATGTTGAACTGACTTACAAGTTTATTTTCCTTCCCATGGGAATGCTGGATGGTCTTATTTACATCTATGGACCAACCAGGAATATTTTGAAATTCAAACAAAGAGTTCATGGAAGTCTACTACAGCTATTCTAATGACTGACATATCACTAAGCTGGAAAGCTGGAGGTCCAAACCATCCATGACTCTTATCCAACACCTTAAGCTATTGGATGCCCATGTAAATACTCACTCACATTTTCTAATTAGTAATTTGTCAAGTTCTTGTCAGGTCTTCCCAGGCTATGAAACCAGGCTATGAAACCAGTCTATGAAATGCGCTTGAGATCTCAGTAAAAGCATAGAAAGAACTCCAACCAAGGGACAAATTGTGCGAAACAGTTCAAACTCTTAAAGCTGTTCGTTACCTAGCTGTGTGGCTGAGAATATGTACTTATTTGTGATCCTTTGTAGCTCAGTTGGTGCATGGTGCATGTAATGCCAGGGTAGTGGGTTTGATTCCAGGGACTACCCATATGTTAGATGTATGCACACATGACTGTAATGTGAAAAATACATAGTTAATATGTGGCTAAAGGTAACAAAAGGTGACAGGGAATCTAATTTAAGAGCTTATTATGGTTGGTGGGTAGTTAGTACACACTACTGTATCAGTATGACAATCAGGTATTTATGACACTGAATCTGACTGCAGTATTAGATCCCCTGGGGGATGCCCCTTCACTGTACATTTTAATTGACTTCTCAGCAATTAATACGCACAATAGGAATTAGCTCATTTAAGAGCCTTACCCTTCCATCATGTATTAAACAACTATCTGGCAAACAATTCACACCTGCTATTAATTATGGCATACAGCATTATGACTTTATGTAGATTTAATGCTGAAATAACTCCTCTCATCATAAAGTCAGAGAGAAATGTTGAACTGAATTAAACGTTTGTAATATGCCTTCAGGCTGTTTGGTCATGACTAAAATAATAATTTATAGTGTAGTTGAAAGATTAGTGGAATCTGTGTGGGTAGCTGGACAGGTAGGATGACTGACAGTGAAGGTGAACAGGTGGTCACGTGTCAGGTGACAGAGGAATGGATGAGACTGAGGCAGGAATTCCTTTAACCATAAAGTGGTATATTTACTGAGTAGTGTGGATTCATGGACGCACAGAACTTCTGGATCAGATGGAGTTAAGGAAGAGAAAGCAGCGAGATCAGGCGATGGCAATTTCCTTCTTTTATGGAGTTGAGATCTGTCAGACATTTCCACCTGACCTAATTAAAGCGCCCCTGGCCCAGCTGAGTAAATGGCAATGAATTAAAGGATTATTCCACCAACTCCATGGGCCTTTTCTACAATAGTTATTATTTAAAACTTTTACTTCATACAAATCACAGACTATTGCTATATTATAGGTTCTTACAGTACAGTAGGCTTGTTTGAATGAAATCTGCTCACAGTGGAACAAAAAAAGTGTACACCCAATATACGTCTTGTACACTGACTGTACAAAACAGTAGGAACGCCTGCTATTTCCATGACAATTTAAATTATAGATGAACAGTGAAATGCTTACTTATAGGCCATTCCTAAAAGTGCAGAACACAAAATTATAAAATGATAATAATAGAAAAAAACCGTAACACTAGGAATAAATACACAATTAGCAATGATAGCTTGGCTATCAAGTATCGAGTCGATGGGCAGGGTACAAGGAAATGTAGGTAGATATGTACATATCAGTAGGGGTAAAGTGACTAGGCAACAGGACAGGATAGCTAATAGACAGGAGCAGCAGCGTACTGTCTGTGACGAGTGTGGATGTGTGTAAGTGTGTGTGTGACGAATGTGTGCCTGTGTGTATGTGTTTTGTGTGTGTGTATGTGTTGGAGTGTCAGTGTCAGTGTGAGTGTGTGGGTAGAGTTCAGTGAGTGTGTATAGAGTCAAAAGAGTTAGTGCAAAAAGGACCAATGCAGATAGTCCAGGTAGCTAGTTGGTTATCTATTTAGCAGTCGTAGCGGTTGACATAGACTGACCAGGTGAATTCAGGTGAAACTTATGATGGCTTATTGATGTCACCTGTTAAATCCGTTGTAAATGAAGGGGAGAATACAGGTTAAAGAAGGATTTTTTAAGCCTTAAAACAATTGAGACATAGATTGCATATGTGTGCCATTCAGAGGGTGAATGGGCAAGACAAAATATTGCAGTGCTTTTGAACGGGGTAGTAGGTGCCAGTTTGAGTGTGTCAAGAACTGCAGTGCTGCTGGGTTTTTCATGCTCAACAGTTTCCCTTGTGTATCAAGAATGGTCCACCACCCTAAGGACATCCAGCCAGCATCAATGTGGATGTCAAGATAGGCCAGCATCCCTATGGAATGCTTTGGACATCTTGTAGAACCTATGCCCTTACAAATTGAGGCTGTTCTGAGGGGAAAATGGGGTGCAACTCATTATTGAGAAGGTGTTCCTAATGTTGTATACACTCAGTGTACAGTGCAGTATATGAGAACTGTCATGACTGTCCTGTGAGTATTTGAATGGGTCAGATCAGCTTGGCAATGGATGACAATAACCAGACCTTCCCTCACCCACAGAATAGGGGAGGAGGGAACTGGGCCGCTTTGACACTTCACACCCTGTTGTAAATTACAGGAGAAGAGAACTCTCTTTTCCTCTCCACTATTAACCAAAGTAATATCTTTGTTAGCAGACACATCCTAAAAGTGAATACTGGAAGAATATTTCTAACTTAAGAATGTGAGGAATGGTCAGAGATGATCTGTAGAAAACTAATGTCATATTGGTTTTTATTTTGTGATGGCATTAACAAGCATTACAAAGCATACTTCTAGGCATATAGATAAAGGACATAGCATGAAGAAAGAGATGTCTATCAGGCCAGAGGCCTAGGAAATGAGAATTGATCATACAACCTTCCTCCATGGACTGGATGCAGGATGAGACAGAACAAAGACATGAAGCTGTAAGCTTTCAACCCAAAACCAACCACAATTGACCAATGAAACAATACCAAGTAACCTAAACACTTCCAGGCACAATCTCCACAGAGTGTCACAGCATTTAAAGGCTTGTGTGGGGGATGAGATCAATGTAAATAAAATAGAATCCCTGACCAATTCTCAGAGTTCACCATGTGCAGATTCAAGTAACCACAGAGATCATACATCCATATAGATAGCATCAGAGTTATCCTCAGTGAACAAGTTTCAGATAGAATAATATTATAGTGGGAATCCTTGAGTGGCGCAGCGGTCTAAGCCACTGCATCGCAGTGTTGTGGCGTCACTACAGCCTGGGGTTCGATCCTAGGTTTTGTCACAACCGGCCGTGACCGGGAGATCCATAGGGTGGTGAAAAATTGGTCCAGCATTGTCTGGGTTAGGGCAGGGTTTGGCCTGGGGGGTGGCTCATTTACTTGGCTCATCGTGCCCTAGCGACTCCTTGTGGTGGGCCGGACGCCTGCAGGCTGACCTCAGTCGTCAGGGGAACGGTGTTTCCTCCGACACATTGGTGCAGCTGGCTTCCCGGGTTAAGCAAGCAAGTGTTAAGAAGCGCGGCTTGGCAGGTCATGTTTCGGAGGATACATGACTCGACCTTCGCTTCTCCCGAGCCAGTGTGGGAGTTGCAGCGATGAGACAAGATCATAATCACAAAATTGGGGAGAAAAATAATAATATCCATGTCTGGTATCTATCACATTCAATAGTCAGTCCTCTGGATACTGTAAAGGCATCAGCATGCTTCAGTTCAGCTGGCTCCTAGCCAAACTCAGCTAGCCAAACCGAACGAGTGTGCTTGCATAATCCCTTAAAAGACCTTTTCTTGAAAAATGAGCAGCAATAGTACTGAGACGCCGTAACCAGTATACATTTCTCAAAATAGTCCGAATTCATCTAAGATAAGTCAAGAAATCAGTCAATTTTGCATCTAATTAAGATGTTTGGTGCAGTATTTTTCAATTAAAAAATGTGCATGACAACGAGTCTATCATTGAATGACAACAAAGACTTTATTGAAGAATCCCTACTGTTGACCAATCACAGACGAAAGGGCGTAGACTTCGGCTCCAAACTTTGCTGTGTGCCCGAGCAACCGAAAAAAACTCATCGAGGTCCAAAACTAACAAAAACATCAAAAAAATTATCTTAATATATGCACACACTTTACCAAACTGTTTCAGCTGGAAGGCATGCGGATGCCTTATTAAGAAAGAAAGACATGTTGGCCCCTCAGAGGGGGAAGGGCTGACTAGTCCTTGGGCATTGTCCTTTGTTCCTGGACCGTTTGCCATGCAACTCCAGGTGTCAGAGAGCACATAAATTAGGGTCGAGCCTACAGGGGTTTCTAACTGGGGATGAGCTTTTCTTTTCCAGTGGATTTGGCCTCCCACTGGTTCTCATTATCTTTCAATCATCTGACATAGATCTTTCATATGAATGAACCCATCAAGCTGGAAAGGAATGATACAGTAAATATGCCTCAGCTACAGCATTTCCCAGGGGAAGCAATCAGAACCCCTCCTTATTTCCTTATCCTACTCCATCTTCCTACATGAATAAAATAGCCTGCAGTCACCGTTTCCCTGGTCGGGGGAACATCATGGGTGTCCAAGCAATCAGGGGCCCTTATACGCATGAAGCTGGAGCTTGTGTCGGCTCCCTCCTGCTGTCAGCCTGTTAGCCCCCCACTCACTGATCCGAGCTGACACACAGGCTGCATGGGACGTCTCACTATGCCTTTGAAACCAATTAAATCCGAGGCCCCTTTATTTGAAAATCCATTAAAGAAGTCAAGCTCAAGCAGCGGAGTAATGGTATAGGACTAGTATTATACGGATCACTCACTGTCGCGGGAGTTAGTCAATGCCAGTCCGTATGACGTCTGTGATGTCAGGAAATCTATATGTTTCCTATATGGGCCATGGAACGAAGTGAATTAGAGCTGCAGCAGGCTCTATGTTAGTCAGAAAGGATATAGGCTGTATGGTAGTCAGCACGATATAGGTTATATACTAGTCAGCAGTATATAAGATCTATGGTAGTGAGCAGGATATAGTCTCTATATTAGTCGAAAGGATACAGGCTCAATGGTAGTCAGCAAGATATAGGCTCTATGGTAGTCGTTAGGGTCGGAACTCCCCACTAGTTTCCCTAGGGTCAAATGGATGTTGAGGCTCACTGTCAACTTGTTGTTTAAATACTGTACCCCATGTTGGGCTAATAGCTAATGTTCTTTGTGCTCCCCCAGCTTCTGCATAAAGTCCCTTTCCTCCAGGAGTTGGCAAATGGTGTGCCTCCCTCTACAATATCGGAAAGGGATTTCCTTCCTCCCAACCCCCATGTAGACGGGTTGGTTGTTTAGCAACAAACCTGAAGCGTGTGCAACTATGGGGCAAAACACAGACGGGGTTGGCTTAGACTGACAACATGTACACTATATTTTGTCTCCAAATGTTTATTGAAAACATAAATACATTTGCACAATGAGCACTTGTTGTCTATCAAATACATTGTTACAGTTGTTGGTTAGCTAGCTAGCGAATGTTTGCCATATTAGCATAGACATGACTTCGGTCAAAACACCTGAAAACAAGACATGGTAACAATAACAAGCTTAAACAAGTCACCTACAACTCCCCACATGCCAGATTCTTGTAATTGTTTTAGCTATCTGACTGTTCAGAATCATAACAAAGCACGCCTTCCCAGCCACATCGATGCTGTGCATGATTTTCCTGACATTGTCAACCAACCCGTCTATGTTCCAACACTGCAGACACTGACGTTCCCCCCCATCTTTCTTTCATCTTATGTGCTTTCGGCCTCATTGGTTGATCCATAGTGGTTGATGTTGCATTCATGTATCCGGAATGAATGGTCTCTAGCAGACGGCAGTTACTGGGTCTAATGTATAACGCTCTCCTCTACTATGCGTCTGAAATTAGTCATTTAGTTTATTTATGGTGTTCTGATAACACAGACTATATAAGCTCCCATAATGCAAAGGTTTCTGCCTCGTGGTGAATGACAAAAGACAGGATTGCCTCAATAACATTTATGGTCATTATTGTCCATTTTACGATGTTTGCGTTGATGGTTATGTTTCTTTGCTTGCTTGTGTTCTGTCTTTCCTTTCCCTCATTATGACACTCTACTCCAATCATTTGAAAGTGAGCTAACCTATTTCCAAGTGGCATGTTTAATGAACACATGATTCATTCCTTTCGAGCACGAGCTGCAGAAATGGAGAGAGAGGGGAACACTGTGTTGTAGCTGTTTGACTGAGGGAAACTGGAATCCCAGTGCACAGTCAGGTTTGGTGCCTCCCCATGACAGGCCCCTAGGCCCGAGTAGCCACATTCAGAGTTGTTTTCATGAAGAGAATGAGGGATTTACCCCTGCTGTTATTCACACACACACGCCTGAGGGTGGTGCTATTCTTGTTTAGTTTGGACTCATTTTTTGCAATTATATTTTTTCCTTTTGCCTTATTAGATTGCTGACTTCCGATACAAAGATAACATGAAGGACAAGGAGAGAGAACATAATAATTGTGTTTAATGTGCTCTCTCAGATACAACATTAGATCTTCATGCATTTATTTTAATTTTACTAGGCGAGTCAGTTAAGAACAGTTTCTTATTTACAATAAGGGCCTAGGAACAGTGGGTTAACTGCCTGTTCAGTGGCAGAATGACAGACTTGTACCTTGTCAGCTCAGGGATTTGAACTTGCAAACTTCCAGTTACTAGTCAAACGCTCTAACCTCTAGGCTACCCTGCCGCCCCAGTACATACATACAGTATTTACCCACACAAAGCACAAAACACAGGGGCAGATGTGCTGAAAATTGCACCTACCACTGAGTCAAACCATATGTTGTTGTTGACATAAGCTATTCAACATTCGTTACATTTCAAACCAGACAATGATTTCAATATGGAAAACCTTGAAGGAAAAAGGAAACCGCACACTGCCCTTGATCGTATCACCGATCTTTAATAAGCTTTACGTATCAGACACACGGCCTTCGTCAGAGCTTTTGGGATTTTTTGAAAGTTGCACCATTATGTGGACCTGGCCCCACCCACATCCGTTCTACACATCGAAGTGGGTTGGAGGCAAAGGAAAAATAAATAAGTGCTACCAAATATAACAATATGCATTTCATAAATATTACAAAAGTGTATAAATAAGGCGTATTAAACACGTCTGTAAAATCTCAATGAAGACATAGCAAGTTTTCATTAGTCATAGGGTACATCATACGAAAAACGTCAGAATAATCTACAAGAGACACATATTTCATGTTCAAATTCACAACATAACATCAATAGGCATTTCATCATTAAGTCCTTTAGGAGATAATGTCTGGAGGGGGAAAATCCCAAAATATTCTCTTTTACACAGAGTATTATTAATATCTCCTCCCCTGTCTGATATCTTAACATTTTCTATGCCACAAAATCTAAAGGTAGAAATGTCCTGATTCAGGTCATTGAAATGTACAGCGACTGGATAATCCCTGTCATTTCTCCTGATTTAACTTTTATGTTTACTAAATCTCTGTTTGAGAGAGTGGGTGGTTTTACCGACATAACAGAGCCCACATGGACATTTAATAATGTAAATAACATGGGTGGTGGAACACGTAATAATGTCATTTATTTGGAACTGTTTTCCTGTGTGTGGGTGGCAGAAATATTCACACTTTATCATGTTGTTGCACTGTGCGCATCCTCTGCATTTATAGCTACCATTTTGGTAGAGGGCGTAAAAGACCTTGGCTAATTTGATTTGATTTGATTTGATTTGAATTTTATTTTGTGGCTGGCAGTTGGCATGAACCAATTTATCGCCTAAATTGCGACCTCTCCTATACACAATACGTGGTGGATATTTAAATTCAGCTGGCAGAGCTGGGTCCGATGATAAAATATGCCAGTGTTTCTTGACCACACCTCACACTTTCGCGAATTCAAAGTATATGTAGTTGTGAACATTACAGAGTGTTCTTTGGCTTTAGTGGGTCTTTTTTGTAGCAGATCATCTCGTGTTTTTTCCAATGCCAAATTAAGAGCTACATCCACACATTGTGAGGGATAGCCTCTTCTTAGAAACCTCATGCGCATCTCCGCTGCTTTTTCTAGATAATCCTCTGTGGAGTGGCATGTACGGCGCAGTCTGAAAAACTGGCTTCTTGGAAGTCCTCTTTTTAATGGCTCAGGGTGGAAACTGTCACTCTGTAATAGAGTATTTCTGTCCGTTTCTTTTCTGTACAGAGTTGTAAATAGGGTTCCATTTGATTTCTCAATTCACATTTCAAGATAGTGAACACGTTGAGTGTCACGTTCAATAGTGAATTTGAGATTAGGGTCAGTGTCATTGAGTAGTGGCCATAAAATCTGACAATTCTTCTTCAGATCCTTCCCATATACCAAAAATGTTGTCAATATATCGATACCACTTCAGGACTTCATTCAAAAATGAATTCTCGTTTACATTATTAACAAAACTTCTTCAAAAAGACCCATATAGAGGTTAGCATAACTCGGAGTGAATGTAGAGCCCACCGATGTTCCACTCGTTTAGAGGTAGTATTCATCATCAAACCTCAAATAGTTGTACGTCAAAACATATTCAGCCAATTCTAGAATGACGTTTGTTGGTGGATATTCATGAGTATCTCTGTCTCCCAAATAGTGTGCTAGTGCTGCCAGCCCCCCCCCACATGGGGAATGCTGGTATATAGACTCTCGACATCTAATGTGACCAAAATACAGTCTTCTTTTAAACCCGTTATTGGTGAGATCTTGTTTATAAAGTCTATAGAGTCTTTTACATATGATGGCAATGATTGCACATGAGATTTAATAAAAGAGTCTACAAAGTTTGACAAAGGCATTGAGCCTATTCCTGCAACCACTGGTCTGCCTTGATAGTTGCCTTGTTGTGTTTTAGGTTTGTGTAATTTCGGTAAAATATATATGCATGGACGTATGGCACATTTGCAGCAAAGATATTCATATTCAGGTTTTGAGATGAGGTTCTTTAATAGGGCTTGCTCCAGATCCGAGCATATATCCCTTTGGAACACCTATATGGGATCAACACTCAGTTTTCTATAGAAACATTCATTGCTGAGTTGTCTATCAATTTCTTCTTTATACTTTTCATAGTCTAAAACAACCACAGCACCACCCTTGTCTGCAGGTTTTATAAACAAAGATCATTAATTAATAATTAATTCATTAATTCATTGAGTGCCAGTTATTCTGTTCTAGTGAGATTATCCTGAATATGGTTTGTTTGTCTCGTATATACTGACATGACTTCTTGTTCGACTAACCTACAATAGGTATTAATCGAGGAGTTGTTAACCATGGGACAGAATTAGCTTTTGGGCTTAAAATGGGTACCAGTTCTTTGATCTGTTTCTAGGCCCGAATCAGTGTTTTGCGAAAACACATGCTTAAATTTAATCTTGCGAAAGAATTTAAACAGGTCTACTTTCGTATCGAATGGTTTATCTGTACATGTAGGTACAAAAGAGAGGCCCTTAGATAATACTGAGACTTGAGCGTCAATAAAACACTTTCACTCTCTGACTTTTCTGTCCTGCCTCACTCCCTGCAGAAGGAAGCAATACTTTCAAGGTAAGGGCTGTGTGTGTGTGTGTGTGTGTGTGTGTGTGTGTGTGTGTGTGTGTGTGTGTGTGTGTGTGTGTGTGTGTGTACAGAAAACAGCCATGTCAACAATCCCCTTGGAATGCATTAAAGACTCATCAACGTCAGCTGGGGCTTAGAACCATCCGCTCAGCTCTTTCCCTTGACCGTCCCCTCGCGGCAAACATATTCTCATTAAACAACTTCCATAATAGGGAAGGTACCGGGAGATGGCGATTTTTACAGCAGCCTCAGGGGGGTAAGGGGGATACAGGAGGGAGGCATGGATTGAAGCATGGAACCAGGAAACTATTGATCTATTTCCACTGGAGAACAGAGGAGAAGAGAAGATCCTGAGCACATAAGTGTGTGTCTCAAATAAAAATGTACCACAGGAATTTACATTTGACTATTTTCTCCGTAACTGTTTGTCTATGTGACTTCTAAAAATGTATGTCATATTTCCAGTCCGTGAAGCATATGTTGATGATATGCACATCCATCCCAAACTCAAGAAAACAGGTGCTGGGCAAAAATGTATTGTAGATTAAGAAATGTCTGTATTGTAGATTAAGAATGACCTCTTTTATTCATGCTGCATCACCTGACACAAACAACATTTTGGCTTTAGTCTTTGTCCAATCCAAGCTTGCACCTGTCTTACTGTAAACATATTCAATAATATGCCTGATAGTCAGCAAAAAAAAAAAACATTTTCAAACCCCAAAATGGAGTTTCCTTTATGTTCAGCCTTGAAACTTCTGATTATGTGAAAAAGATTTTATGTGGCATATTATTAGCCATGGCTTAACCTCATTGGTACCGAGGGGAATTGAGCCCAAGGCCTTAGCCATCCTAAAATAATAGTGTACCGTTTCAAATCCCCTTTCCTGACACATAACATTGTGCCATCAAAGTTAGCCGAGGGGCTTTTAAGGGGAAGAAAGGAAGATGATTGTAACTTCTATGAAGACCATCCTTTCTGGTGTTGAGGTCAACCACTGGCCGGACCCACTGGTTTTTAAAATAAAATTATATTTGTCACATGCTTCTCTAACAACCGGTGTAGACTAATAGTGAAATGCCTACGGGTCCATTTTCCAACAATGCAGATTTTACTCCCGATGCCCCCCCCTCTCTCTCTCTCTCTCTCCCGCTCTTTCCATCTCCCATTTCTTCATCCAGACTGCAATAAAGCAAGAGCTTTGCTTAAATGTTGCTAGGTCAGGGAATCACTAGGGTATTAAAATACAGGTTTTGGCGATAAGAGAATGGGGAGAATTTTATTCAAAGATATCTCTCTCTCTCTCTTTCTCTCTATCCCACTCACACACACACACACACACATACACACACAATTTCACTTTATGCCCATGAGCAGCTTGGAGTAGAGAGGGAGATTGGGAATTTGTATCACCTCTAAGTTTCAAAATCATTGGACCAAATTCCATTTATGAATGTCTTTTTTAACTTCTGCCTTCCCCATGGGTTCCACGAATTGAATTGGCAACATATTTATCTAATTATTGAGCAAAATAATTACTTTCCAAGCCAGGTCTATAACAGGTCTCAAACTATGGCCAAGGTTACTGTAAGAAACACTTGTAGAGTAAACATATTTGGCTGCCTCGCTTTACTTTGATGGTCCCTGCCAAGGAACGGATCAGGTTGAGCCAGGCAACTGCAGATGTCTTCGCCTCCTGTTGTCAATTTGACAACCCTCACTAAATATGCAATTGCGAGCATCACAATTGTGCCCTATTATGTAAATGTGAGTAAAAACATTTGGAAAAACGGCATTTACAGTGCCTTCGGAAAGTATTCAGACCCCTTGACTTTTTCCACATTTTGTTACATTACAGCCATATTATAAAATTGGTTAAATAAATAAAAAATCCTCAGCATTACCACATAATGACAAAGTGAAACCAGGTTTTTGGACATTATTTTAAATTTAGTACAAAGAGAAAAAATAAATACCATACCATATTGAGCCACTTTGCTATGAGATTTGAAATTCAACTCAGGTGCATCCTGTTTCCATTGACCATCTTTATGGTGTTTTTCTACAACTTGATTGGAGTCCACCTGTGGTAAATTCAATTGACATGATTTGGAAAGGCACACACCTGTCTATATAAGGTCCCACGGTTGACAGTTCAAAAACCAAGCCATGAGGTCGAAGGAATTGTCCGCAGAGCTCCAACACAGAATTGTGTCGAGGCACAGATCTGGGGAACGGTACCAAAACATTTCTGCAGCATTGAAGGTCCCCAAGAATACAGTGGCCTCCATCATTCTTAAATGGAAGATGTTTGGAACCACCGAGACTCTTCCTAGAGCTGGCTGCCCGGCCAAACTGAGCAATTGGGGGAGAAGGGCCTTGGTCAGGGATGTGACCAAGAACCTGATGGTCACTCTAACAGAGGTCTAGAGTTTCTCTGTGGAGATGGGAGAATCTTCCAGAAGGACAAGCATCTCTGCAGCACTCCACCAATGAGGCTTATTTTGTATGTAACCCAATGCAATTGTGTTGAATGCTGATGGATTGTGTCACACCCCGCCTTCGTCTGGGGGACTGGTGGGTGTCACTGTGAATTGCTGAGTCAAAAGCTGTGGAAGGATGAGCAGGAAAATGGAATTGTGCAGAGTAAGCTGCCTTAGAGCCATTTATCAGCTGTGTAAAGGATTCGCTAGCTGCTAGCCTCCATGTGGCTAATAGTAGAATAACTAGCCACTACACTGGCCATCCCCATTAGAATGGAGAATAAAACTTTTTATATACAAATAATCTAGTGGGCTGACATGACCAGACTGTTGATGCAGTTTGAGAACATTTACTGCCTCCACCATCAATACGGTAGGAACATTTACAGTCAATGGACTCACAGCTATACAGGAGCTATACAGGGTCAATTTAACATGTTAAACATATACAACATATTACATTATAGTGTATTGCTTTTTGCCAGTGTAGGCTAGATGTACATTTAATTATACATATTATGCATTGAACTACAAATCAGACAAATTGTTCAATGGTGAGTGGAGGCTACCCAAATTACTTCCAGAATATTATAACGGTTTACAGTGGAACTTTATGATAATCATGGAAGATTGATTAACTTTGTTCGTATGATAGGCTACACCATTCCACCTTCACTCACAAGATATTGTTGCATTTGCAGCTCCACTTCCTGTCCTAACTAGCTACCCAGAAGAACAAGAAGACGGTAGGTCACTGTGCAACTTGGCCATATGTGTTCCCTCTCCTCCAGTCCATTTCCAGTCTTTCCCCACTCTCACTGTCATCCCTGTTCCTAAACCCACCCTCACTGTCCTTCTTTCAGCTATAACAATTGAATTATGATTGCCCTGTGAGGTTCACATGTGATGCAGGTGTAACGGACGTCACGCTGCTTGCTTTACAGTATATCTTCCTCACTAGTCCTTGGATATTGCGTCCTCTGTCTTACAAACACACATGACAGCCCTATTGACAATGCCTTAGCCAGCTGTACCACTGAAAAGCTAGCAATTTCATACACTTGAGGAGTGAGGTTACCAATCCTTCTCCTTTACACAGTCTCACTACAATATGTATGGTGAGATGTCTGTGTATTCCTTTTTGTTTTCCATCTGTGGCTGCAGTACATCAACAGCTTGGATGCTCCTTCGTAGACTGTTGGTCTCTTGAACGCTATCTCACAATGATAAGGCAAAGTGTGCCATGAAGTTTAAGGAAGCGGGCAGGCCACAGAGTGTTGTGTACCAGAGACAGGGCATTGGAGGTTCCCTCGTGAATAAGTAGGCCACTCCTAATTTGAATGTGACAGCCTCCACTGGAGCGCTCTGTTACCCATTTCTGCACTAACATGACACACACAGGCAGCCGGGAGCAGTCGAGCCTCCTGCGTAGGTCACACACTGCTTTCTCTCCCACTCACTGCACAGCGTGGGCCAAGTCAGCTTCAAGATGAGGAGAGTGTGTCACTCTCATGGTCATTCTTCCCCCAATCCACTGTGTGTGTGTGTGTGTGTGTGTGTGTGTGTGTGTGTGTGTGTGTGTGTGTGTGTGTGTGTGTGTGTGTGTGTGTGTGTGTGTGTGTGTGTGTGTGTGTGTGTGTGTGTGTGTGTGTGTGTGTGTGTGTGTGTGTGAGAGAGAGAGAGAGAGAGAGAGAGTGCATGCGTCTCTGACGGTCAGTCATCCTACAGGTGCTAATTAAGGTCACCAGGTTTGCTGTATAATGCCATACCCGGTGGACGGAGCAAGGGAAATAACAGGCGATGAATTTTCTGTGTGAGTAAATGTTGTCACAGGAGGGAGGCCACACGTTTGGCTACAAATGAATTAACAACAGGGACAGATGGGACGATACACCACTACACAGCGTTCGATGGCAAACACCATCATCGTACTTCCAAAATGCTGGAAAAGCATGCCCTGGGCCAGGGGTGTCAAACTTAGTGATAGCTGTTTAACAGTCTGATGGCCATGGTGATGGATGATGTTTTTCATTCTCTCGGTCACAGCTTTGACGCACCCGTATTGTCTCTGTCTGCAAGATGGTAGCAGGGTGAACAGACCGTGGCTCGGGTGGCTGAGGTCCTAGATACTTTCTTAAAACTGCATCTTTGGTTAAAACTTCTTAGGGCTGCAATCCCGTTATAGGGATCGATATGACAACAGCCAGTGAAAGTGCAGGGCGCCAAATTCAACTTCATGTTACACAATACATGTATGTTTTATTTGATAAAGTTCATATTTATATCAAAAAATCTCAGTATACATTGGTGCATTACGTTCACTAGTTACAAAAACATCCGGTGATATTGCAGAGATGTTGGAGTCAACAGAAATCAGAAATAAAATTATAAATATTCCCTTACCTTTTGATGATCTTCATCAGAATGCAGAATGTTTGTTTTGTTCGATAATGTCCATTATTTATATCCAAGTAGCAACTTTTGTTAGTACACAAATCCAAACGATCATGCAGGTCCAGCCGAACGTCGGACGAAAACTTCAAAAAGTTATATTACAGGTCGAAGAAACTTGTCAAACTAAGTATAGAATCAATCTTTAGGATGTTGTTATCATAAATCTTCAATAACGTTCCAACCGGAGAATTCCATTGTCTGTAGAAATTACCATGGAACCCAGGTAGCTATCATGTGAAATGCGCATGACCAGGACCTGGCTCTCTGCCAGACCACTGAGTCAAACAGCTCCTATCTGGCTCCACATCACAGTAGAAGCCTCATTCAAGTTTCTAAAGACGGTTGACATCTAGTGGAAGCCTTAGGAACATAACCAATATCCCACTGTGTATTCAATAGGGGCTGGGTTGAAAATCGAACAACCTCAGATTTCCCACTTCCTGTTTGAATTTCTTCTCAGGTTTTTGCCTGCCATATGAGTTCTGTTATACTCACAGACATCATTTCAACAGTTTTAGAAACTTCAGAGTGTTTTCTATCCAATACTAATAATAATATGCATATATTGGCAACTGGGACTGAGGAGCAGGCCGTCTACTCTGGGCACCTTTCATCCAAGCTACTCAATACTGCCACTGCAGCCATAAGTAAGCATTTCACTGTAACCTGTTGTAAACGGCGTATGTGACAAATACAATTTGATTTGATTTGTTTATTGACTATAGCTCAGCATTCAACACCATAGTACCCTCCAAAGTCATAATAAGCTTGAGGCCCTGGGTCTGAACCCCGCCCTGTGCAAGTGAGTCCTGAACTTCCTGATGGGCTGCCCCCGGGTTGTGAATGTCGGAAAAAACACCTCCACTTCGCTGATACTCAACAATGGAGCCCCACAAGGATGCATGCTCAGCCCCCTACTGTAGTCCCTGTTCGCCATGCACGCCTCCAACTCAATCATCAAGTTTGCAGAAGACGCAACAGTAGTAGGCCTGTTTACCAACAATGACGAGACAGCCTACAGGGAGGAGGTGAGGGCCCTGGGAGTGTGGTGTCAGGAAAATAACCTATCACCCAATATCAATAAAACAAATGAGCTGATCGTGGACTTCAGTAAACAGCAGAGGGAGCACCCCCTTATCCACATCGAAGGGACTGCAGTGGAGAAGGTGGAAAGCTTCAAGTTCCTCTGTGTACACATCACTGACAAACTGAAATGGTCCACCCACACAGACAGTGTGGTGAAGAAGGCGCAACACCACCTCTTCAACCTCAGGAGGCTGAAGAATTTCAGCTTGGCACCTAAAACCCTCACAAACCTTTACAGATGCACAATTGAGAGCATCCTGTCGGGCTGTATCACCACCTGGCAAGGCACCTGGAGGGCAGGTCATTTGCCCCCGGTGATGAATTGGGCAGACTGCACCCCCCCCCCTGGAGATGCGGGCGGGTTGTGCAGTCTGCCCAATTCATCACCGGGGGCAAATGACCTGCCCTCCAGAACACCTACAGCACCCAATGCCACAGGAAGGCCAAAAAAGATCATTAAGGACAACAACTGCCTGTTCACCCCTTTATCATCCAGAAGGCGAGGTCAGTACAGGTGCATCAAAGCTGGAACCGAGAGACTGATAAACAGCTTCTATCTCAAGGCCATCAGACAGTTAAATACTGTTAAATAGCCATCATTAGCACATTAGAGGCTGCTGCCCTATATACATAGAATTGGAATCACTGGCCACTTTAATAATAGAACACTAGTCACTTTAATAATGTTTGCATATTTTGCATTACTCATCTCATATGTATATACTTGTATATGTATCTTAGTCTATGCTGCTCTGACAATGCTCGCCCAAATATTTATACTTTCTTCATTCCATTCCTTTACTTTTTATTTGTGTGTATTGTTGTGAAATTGTGAGATATTACTGCACTGTAGAGCTAGAAACACAATAAATTCGTTACACCCACAATAACATCTGCTAAACACGTGTATGTGACAAATACAATTTGATTCGATTTGATGGGCATGCTCAATGGTGTATGTGTGACCTCAATAAGCCTCCAGTCAAATATGGAGATTTCTCTATTTGACAATGTACAAAGCGGACTCTTGTATGGTTGTTCTTCTCAAGGTTACCTAGAATACAAGCTCATTTATTATTGATAACAAGACCTGAGGCTGCCACTCCTTGTATTCCTAGGTTGCACAGTTCATCTACTGAGCTTTTTATATGCATGTTCTGCCACCAAGTGGCAAAAATAAGATAATCCCTCTGCCTTTCTCCTTCCCTCTGCAAAGTAGTAAGCCTTCACCACATTGTATTTATTAACTATCAGATATTCCAAGTGTAAAAAATGCCATTCATTATAACCATTGCTCATTACATGTAATACTAATGCTACCTTATCAATTGCATCACTTGACTGCTAATTGCCAATGTATGCTGATTGACTGTGTAATTCAGTACCACAAGTGTGGACATTTTGACCTAATACAGTGGCTTTTGTGAACGTATTCACCCCCCGTGGCATTTTTCTGATTTTGTTGCCTTACAACCTGGAATTAAAATTGATTTTTTGGGGGGTTTGTATCATTTGATTTAAACAACATGCCTACCACGTTGAAGATGCAAAATCATTTTTATTGTGAAACAAACAAGAAACAAGACAAAAAAACAGAAAACTTGAGCGTGCATAACTATTCATCCCCCCAAAGTCAATACATTGTAGAGCCACCTTTTGCAGCAATTACAGCTGCAAGTATTTTGGGGTATGTCTCTATAAGCTTGGCACATCTAGCCACTGGGATTTTTGCCCATTCTTCAAGACAAAACTGCTCCAGCTCCTTCGAGTTGGATGGGTTCCGCTGGTGTACAGCAATCTTTAAGTCAAACCACAGATTCTAAATTGGATTGAGGTCTGGGCTTTGACTAGGCCATTCCAAGATATTTAAATGTTTCTCCTTAAAACCTCTTACAGCTTCCCCCCTACTTTTTTCAAAACATACGTTTTTTTCATTTTTATTGTTGTATCATCATCTTTAAAATGAACAAGACAAAACAAACATTCAGATAGGATGATGGGGACAATTTCAGTGAAAAACATAAGAGGGCAACAGTACTTGTGTAAAGTTTCAGAATGACAACTTCCAAAATGAGTGTGCTACATGACATTTATCATGAAGTCACCCAGGTGTCCCACACAAGTAGCCCAAATGTACCCAAGTGGCCAAATTGGTGAAGTTATACATTTTGAATGGAATAACTATATACAAAATACCAAAATGGTATTCTAACACCCCCCCAAAAAATGGAGAAAAAACATGAAAAAAGATACACATTTACATAATAACACTTTCAATATTTGGAAGACCCTCAGTCCTCTACACAATATTGTGCTGCTGATGCCAGGTGCCATAGCAGTCTCTTTCTGCTGTAAAGCAGAGGGTCACCAAGCATGTGGTGCAGGTGATGGGGGACTTAATTTAGCAAAGAACACAGCGACGCCTCCATGCTGTGCCCTTTTGGCCCTGAGGCACATCCATGCCTGCAGAAATAAATTTGGGCAGATGAACACCACTTGTGGCAGGAGCTGGATGAACCAGATTCAGTGGGGAATGGACACCTTGGCACTGGGGGCTCCCATTCGGAGTCAGTGTCACTGTGAAAGAAAATGTTCAGTTAGAATAGTTTCACATATGAGCCCTGTATCAACAGGTATAATAAACAGATATATATATAGAGTACAGGGAACATAAGGTTGAATATATTATTATAGACCTGCTAGATCTAATGTCTCATTTATATTATGACAGACCAGCTAGATCTACTGTCTATTTTATATTATGACATTTCAGCTAGATCTACTGTCTCTATTATATTATGACAGACCAGCTGTATCTACTGTCTCCATTTCACTTTGGCCATTGTTGTGGGCCTGCCCTCCCCTCAACAGCCTCAAATAGGCTATTTCATTTCACAAATAATATTTTATATTATTAATTTCAAAAAATGGCATTGGCATGAGAAAAACTTACCAGTCCAAAATGATGTCCTCTCCATTCAAAAAATATTCCTCCATTTGGGAATCACTAAATGAATCGTCCTCCAACAATCTCTGTCTCACTTTCCCGATCAATTTCTTCAACAATTCTGTGTACATCTGTATATCTAGACTTAGATTTAGCTTTCCCTGACTTAGACACCATACTGATTGATATATAAACAGCTGAAGATGCGCTTTACCAAAACAACACTGTGCGTAACGTGTGTGGCTCCTCCCGGTATGAATCTTCAATGGCGAATGAACCTCTTTACGCCAGAGTTTACTACATGGGTTGGTCTTCCAACACATAAACATTACATATTGCCGTTTACCTCAGCTCATTGGCTATCTACCCAGCTAGATTTCAAGACGATCAGTGGTCATTGGGTTAAAAAACAGTCAATCAACGAAACAGCGGTCATATCATTGGTGCACAATGATGTCATTACTTGTTGTCTTCAAATCGGTTTCTTTCAGTCAATATGTCCTGCGAAATGACCCATCAGGTTTGGTTGTGTTACAAACAAACCAGTTGATTGCAATGAAACCAAACATGACTGGAAAAGTCACGTTTAGTGTGTGTATTTACATCGAATGTATCGTCAAAAATGGAATGAGACGGAATTCACGACACAAGCGGTTCACAAAATGTTTCGTGTTAGGCTGTAAAATTGATTTTATCAAACAAAAGACCATTCATTGTGTAACATTGTGTTGTTTTTTATGGGGCTCTAGCCTCAGATAATCGCATCGTATTCTTTCGCAGTAAATCCTTTTTTAAATCTGACAACGCAGTTGGATTAGCAAGATTCTAGGCTTTCGAAACATGTGAGACACTTGTATTTTCATGAATGTTTAATATGACTATTTATGTAGCGATCGCCGTATGTTGTCAAATTTCATCCCGCTAACCAGTTCGGTGGGCAGAGAGGTTAAACCACTTGAGTGTAGCTTATTTTTTCATTTCACTTCACCAATTTGGACTATTTTGTGTATGTCCATTACATGAAATCCAAATAAAAATCCATTTAAATTACAGGTTGTAATGCAACAAAATGGGGATGAATACTTTTGCAAGGCTGAAGGTAATGCACTCAGGAGGTGTTGTGCCATTGTTTTAGAGTGTGTCTTAGGTGAGCCACAGTTTGTAGCCATCAGTCTTGTATATTTTTATTTGTTTTATCCTGCATTAACTTTTAAATAAATGAAGCATTTTTGCACTATTTATTTAGGATGTTTTAAAGTCTTTTAGGACGTGAGCCATTGCAATGGCTGTGGCTGCAGAGGGAGAAGTAGTGGACATGCTACCTGGCTCAGATGGGGCCTGATCAACTTGATCAGCACCGAAACAACTAATGATGAAGGGACCTCACCTGAGGATGAGCCAGGAAACTGCTGTTTGCGGGTAAAAATGTGGTATCGGCCAGGTCTTTCATACCCTCCTATTACGTTAAAAAAGATGTCAAATATGTAACTCAGAGGGGACAATCCTAACTTCCACTTAAGTCAAATTTTCAATTCCATGACTAAATGGACATTTTACTTATTTGGAATATCCCTTCTATAGGTAATATCATATTCTCCATAATTGCTCCATCCATTTGACTCAATAAGACTTCATGAGGGTAGTGAACACTACTATGAACACTACTATAAATACAGCTAAGTCTCTCTCCACCACTGCACTGTATAAGAATATTTCAAAGATAAATACACAACGCAGAGACACGAGAGGTCAAAACAGTGCTAACGATCAAGGGAAATAGTGTTTTTTCTGTAATGGGGGATTAATGTAGAGACATGGGAGGGACTTGCCTATATATTGAGTCTGAAATAGGATACTTGTAATTTGGCCATTGGCCCAGTTTTATTGCAAGGAATTCTAATTGGTCAACCACAAGCTAGGGCTGGGTTATAAACTACATCCTGTCCCTTTGTTCAGGGGAGAATCACTGAGGACAGGGGAGCATGAACATCTACAATCTACCTCTCAGCATAACATCTATGATTTATCCAATTTATCCTCTGAATAAACCTATTTTCCTCCCCCTGATTTGCTTTGGGGTTTATGTTATTGAAGAGTAACATCAACTGCTAACACTTTGAACTGCAGCCTTGAGATACAACGGTAAAGGCTATGATCCCTTATTGATGTCACCTGTTAATCCACTTCATTTCGTCTAGATGAAGGGGAGCAAAGAAGTATTTTTAAGCCTTGAGACAATTGAGACTCGGATTGTGGCTGTCAGAAGCCCAGTGAGAAAACAGCCGGACGCAGGTGATGTTGTATTGACAGTTCTGGTTACAGGTATTTGAGGGTTTCGACTTCAAACTAGGAAGCTAAATAGAATTCATAGTTTTATAGTGTGGTAGGCGGTTTTAGCAACAGCTGTGCTGGACTGTGGTCATCATGAATGATAGTTCTGAAGTTATGGGTGGGGAGGATGAAAGTCAAGGACCTGGATGGTCTGTGGTGAAAAATAATGGCCATGCTATAAGTGCTGCTAACAGCAGTGGCACTTCTAGTGACGAGAACATCAAGAGGGTGAAGGTAGTGAAAAACAAAAGGAATGATGTGTCAAATTGGAAAATTGTAATCATGTTTGTTGTGACCACAGAGTCTCATCTAAACCCTATTTGATTAACCAATGCCATTAAGAAATAGATGAGTAAAGTCACATTAGCCCAGCTCATTGATAATGGTAGGTTGTTCATATTCTGTGCTGACCATGTTCAGCAAGGGAAGCTTCTGAAAATGAATTTCTGGAATTTTCTATGTCCGTAGATAATATAAAATAAAATATAGAGGGGGGCATAGTTATTGAAGCCAAAAGGCTGCTCACAATGAAAGAGTGTCAGAGAAGTGAAAGCCTGTCAGTACTATTAATGTTTGAGAAGGTTTTACCGAAGAAAGATGCACAATTGAGAGCATCCTGTCTGGCTGTATCACCGCCTGGCATAATTCCTCTGTCCAGTGTCTGTTCTTTTGCCCATCGTCGTATTTTCTTTTTATTGGCCAGTCTGAGAGATCTGACTTTTTCTTTGCAACTCTGCCTAGAATGCCAGCATCCCGGAGTCGTCTCTTCACAGTTGACGTTGAGAATGATGTTTTGAGGGTACTATTTAATGAAGCTGCCAGCTGAGGACTTGTGAGGTGTCTGTTTCTCAAACTAGACACTCTAATGTACTTATCTTCTTGCTCAGTTGTGCATCGGGGCCTCCCACTCCTCTTTCTATTCTGGTTAGGGCCAGTTTGCGCTGTTCTGTGAAGGGAGTAGTACACAGCGTTGTACGAGATCTTCAGTTTCTTGGCAATTTCTTGCATTGATTAACCTTAATTTCTCAGAACAAGAATAGACTGACGAGTTTCAGAAGAAAGGTCCTTTGTTTCTTGCCATTTTGAGCCTGTAATTGAACGCACAAATGCTGATGCTCCGGATACTCAACTAGTCTAAAGTTTTAATGCTTATTTTTTTCTGGACAACGGAAAAATTATGTCAGCTGTGCTAACATAATTGCAAAAGGGTTTTCTAATGATTAATTAGCCCTTTAAAATTATCAACTTGGATTAGCTAACACAATCCGCCATTGGAACACAGGAGTGATGGCTACTGATAATGGGCTTATGTAGATATTCATAAAAAAATCTATTGTTTCCAGCTACAATAGTCATTTACAACATGAACAATGTCTACAATGTATTTCTGATCAAGTTGATGTTACTTTAATGGACAGAAAATGTCATTTTCTTTCAAAAACAAGGACATTTCTAAGTGACCCCAACCTTTTGAACGGTAGTGTAGGTGGGGTATTTGGACTTTCCTATGCTGATGATGGAGCTATTTGGAAGATGGGAAGGTATGTCACATGTATCTGATGCCTTTTTATTTATTTCACCTTTATTTAGCCAGGTAGGCTAGTTGAGAACAAGTTCTCATTTACAACTGCGACCTGGCCAAGATAAAGCAAAGCAGTGTGTACAGACAACAACACAGAGTTACACATGGAGTAAACAATAAACAAGTCAATAACACAGTAGAAAAAAAGAAAAAGAAAAAAAGAGTCTATATACATTGTGTGCAAAAAGCATGAGGAGGTAGGCGAATAATTACAATTTAGCAGATTAACACTGGAGTGATAAATGATCAGATGGTCATGTGCAGGTAGAGATACTGGTGTGCAAAAGAGCAGAAAAGTAAATAACTAAAAACAGTATGGGGATGAGGTAGGTAAATTGGGTGGGCTATTTACCGATGGACTATGTACAGCTGCAGCGATCGGTTAGGGAAATAAAAGTCTCCAACTTCAACGATTTTTGCAATTCGTTCCAGTCACGGGCAGCAGAGAACTGGAAGGAAAGGCGGCCAAATGAGGTGTTGGCTTTCATGCCTATGTCCTATTCTGTTCAACATGATTAACAATGTGCTTTCAAATGTAGGTAGGGGTATTGGGGCTTCCCTATATGCTGATGATGGAGCTATTTGTAAGAGGAGAAGGAATGTCAAATGTATCTGATGCCTACGGAGTAGACAATTGTATTCATCAAGGCAGTGCTATCAGTTCCATTTTGTTCAACATTATTATTAACAATGTAGATAGGGGTATTGGGGCTGATGATGGAGTTATTTGGAAGAGGGGAAGGAATGTTCCTTGTGATCAAATCTATTCAACAAGTTACAGTGGATGCTGAAAGATGGTTGATTGACTGGTGTTTTAAATTGTAAGTGGCGATGTCTTCTATGTTCTTCTCAAAAAAAGTTGAAATCAAATCAGATTTTACTGGTCACATACACATTGTTAGCAGATGTTATTGCGAGTGTTGCGAAATGCTTGTGCTTCTAGTTCCGACAGTGCAGCAATATCTAACAATTCCACAACTACCTAATACACACAAATCTAAGTAAAATAAATGGAATAAGGAATATATACATAAATAAATATACGGACGAGCAATGACCAAGTGGCATTGGGGCGGCAGGGTAGCCTAGTGGTTAGAGTGTTGGACTAGTAACCGGAAGGTTGCAAGTTCAAACCCCTGAGCTGACAAGGTACAAATCTGTCGTTCTGCCCCTGAACAGGCAGTTAACCCACTGTTCCTAGGCTGTCATTGAAAATAAGAATTTGTTCTTAACTGACTTGCCTAGTTAAATATATGTAAAATTAAATAGGCAAGATGGTATAAAATGCAGTATATACATATGTAATGCAAGATATGTAAACATTATTAAAGTGACTAGTGATCCATTTATTGAAGTGGCCAATGATTTCATTTGTATATAGGCAGCAGCCTCTCTGTGGTAGTGATGGTAATCAGCTTACTACAGTTGTGTGGTCTGCAAACTCATTGGGGCTGAGCACGCACCTTTGTGGGGCCCCAATGTTGATCAGCAAAGTGGAGATGTTGTTTCCTACCTGCACCACCTAGGAGCGACCCATCAGGACGTCCAGGACTCAAATGCACAGGGCGAGGTTGAGACCCAGGGCTTCAAGCTTAATGATGAGCTTGGAGGGTACCGTGGTGTTGAATGCTGAGCTGTAGTCAACGAACAGCATTCTGACATAGGTATTCCTCTTGTCCAGATGGGATAGGGCAGTGTGATGGCGATTGTGTCGTCTGTGGACCTATTGGGGCGGTATGCAAATTGAAGTGGGTCTAGGGTGTCAGGTAAGTTGGAGGTGATATGATCATTGACTAATCTCTCAAAGCACTTCATGATGAGAGAAGTGAGTGCTATGGGGTGATAGTCATTTAGTTCAATTACCTTTACCTTCTTGGGTACAGGAACAATGGTGGCCATCTTGAAGCATGTAGGGACAGCAGCCTGTTATAGGGAGAGGTTGAATATGTCCGTAAACACGCTTGTTTGTATTGCGGAAATTAGAGTAGCAGTGATTCAGTGTTATGTCAGCGCGAAGTGCTACAATCAATGTGCTGATAGAATTTAGGTAGCCTTGTTCTCAAATTTGCTTTGTTAAAATCCTCAGCTACAAGAAATGCAGCCTCAGGATATATGGTTTCCAGTTTGCATAAAGTCCAGTGAAGTTCATTGAGGGCCGTCGCGGTACCGGCTGGAGGGGGGATATACACGGCTGTGACAATAACCAACAAGAATTATCTTGGGAGATAATATGGTCTGCATTTGATTGTGAGAAATTCTAGGTCAGGTGAACAAAAGGACTTGAGTTCCTGTATGTTGTTTCAATTACAGTTCACCATGAGTCGTTAATCATGAAACATACACCCCAGCTCTGATCAGGATAACAATTGTGACTCACCACCTGGATTCGGTCTGATGTAGCAACATTTGAATTTCTGTTTTTTACTTTGGCTAAAAGTAGAGACTCAGAGATACAAATGGTTGAATACATATACATGCACTGCATTTGAGGAAACAATGGGAAAGTAATTATGCTTTGAAAGTTGATCAACTTGTAAACTCACTTTTGAGAAAACTGTCTTTCAATGTTTTGGTACTAGTATTGGAGAGCCCTTCTTTGTCTACACCCATTCAGCATTGTTCACACCCTCTTAAGCCTTAGCCCCAAGGGTTGATCCAACTATTCTGTACTAACTTGCCAGCTACATCTAAGAGAGAGAGAGAGAGAACAGCTCACAGAACATTTCTCGCCCTAGCAGAGCTGGTTGTTATGTTATCCAGAGCATTGGTGACTGCAACTGTGCTGTCAGATTGTCCATTTGTAAATTCAGAGTGTTTCATGTTCAGAGCGCACACTGGACTCTCTGGCCAATAAGTAGTGTTGTTCCGAAATCTCTGACCTCACAACGACAGTCAAGCACTCAAGCTAACTGGCTAACATTGGCTCGCTACTTCCAGACACATAATGAGAGAACACCCCACTCTGACCATTTTACTCTCCCTAGCATCGCTGGTTAGGCAGATTTCATGTTACCCAGATCATTGGTGACTGTAACAGTGCTGCGGGCAACAATTTCATTACGATATGTTGCCGTTTACTGACACTGGGCATATTCAACTGTTGTTGAGCTTTCAAAAATGTATCAGTTATTCTGTGCTCTGGTACACTAAGATGAGAGTCTTTTGTTAAGAAATATAGCTAGATAGCTAGCTAGGTAAACAATGAATCCCAACGCATGACGTAACACTAGTTATCTAGCCAGCAAGATAACGTTAGCTAGCTAGCTAACAGTACACTAACTTGAAATGAAAATACTTTGTCAAAATTAGAGTGGAGTCTTTTGTTAAGACATGTAGCTAGCTAGCTAGCTAAACAATGGACCATAATCACAACTCATTACATTAATACCCTGCATGAATCTGCAGGTAGCTAACCAACCAGGTTCTATAGCTATAACTAGTCAACCAAATGTGTCTGAGATACAAAGAATAAGATCATACACAACATGAGCTAGCGACCCAGCCAGCTAACGTTAGCTAACTAACAGTACACTTGAAATTAAACCACTTTCTGTCAAAATTGGAAACATGTCATATCTGAAAATGTAACTAGCTAGACTATCTTACCAGTATACATCATGGTTGGACGCGTCTCCTGTCTAATGCCACGCATGGTTGCCCAAAGTTTTACGATGTAATCCAGACTGGTGTTTTCTCCATCTCCTTAGCTATCATACTCGAATTTCACTGATTTCAAAATTTGGTCCTCCAGAAAATGTAGAGCATGCACATAATGTCAGCCAGCGAGCGAGCCAGCCAGCTAACGTTAGCTAGCTAACAATACACTTTAACTTGACATTAGGTTTATGCAGTTTTACTGCTTGATACATTTAAAAAAATGTTTGACACAATTACCTAGATATACTGACTGACCAGCTCCAATAAACAACAGACGTGTGCTATATGGTAGACCAATAAAAACTCATCTCTCGGCATGTCCAGCCCACTCATTATCTCAGTCAATCATGGCTAGCGGGAAGGTTGCTAACTTTTTCTGTGGCTAAACCAACTAGGCTGGTAATGTAACTATTTTATTCCTATTTACAGACGGCACACAAATTTGATATTAACGCACATGAAAGTTCACATGTTCGAATAGGCATTTCTGCCAAAAAACGCATTTTGATAAAAAATATATATTTTACGTTCAAACAGCTCTCCTGTGAAGTCGTGACTTGCGACACACGCCTAGTTTCCTGAATTGGGTCACAACTGATTACGGGTGTATAGTTTATGGAACAGCTGTGAAGACTTGTCTTCAGAGGCAGGATATACAACAGCATATAGCTTCAAGGATATGTATTGGTGCATTTAAATTAACACGTGCCATACTCGTGGAGGCAGGTGAGATGCCTATGGATATATGTTGTAAAATAAATAATTCGCTTATTGGGTTAGGTTGAAAGGCATTGAGGCTGAGCATCCCACTGCTACTGTTCTAGATGTTGAGAATATACTAGTTGACAAATCAGTGGCTTTGACAGTTGGAAAGCTTGCTGATGAGTGGTTTGAGGGAGTTGGAGGTTAGCCCTTCTGTGATGCTAGGGGATGTTCCTCAATGGCTACTCCCAGATCCTGTTGTTGATCTAACCTTGGTATAGAAAATTGAAGATTGGTCAGAAGTCAGTGATCTAGGGAAATTGGTTGACAACTATATTGGTAGAAGTTGTTCTGCTTTTTTACCGATTTTCACAGATGGATCCAAGGACCCAGATAGTGGGCACACAGGAGCATGGGCTTATGTTCCTTAATTTGATGTGCAGACATGTAGAAGACTAACAGACGAAATGTCAGCGAAATCAGTTGCCCTCCAGTGAATAGAGGAGGTATAACCTGTTAAAATTATAGAATGCTCAGATTTTCTGTCTGTATTGAATAGTTTAACATATGGTAAATCTAATAGGAGTGACCAACTATTGGAGGTATTACTGTTGTGGAGAATTGAGAGACTGTGTGTAGTTGTGAGATTATTTTTTTCTCTCAGAACTGAGTTGGGTAGGAGGATTTAAAAATGTTGTAAACTGTTATTGACCACACACTCCAGCACAATAGGTGGCAGCATGTACCTTTTAACGTTTGTTTGCAGACCTCTATAATATCATTATTATTCATCCTTTAGCACAAACTAAAAAAAGTTCTGGGACACTGTAAAGTCCATGGACAATAAGAGCACCTCATCCCAGCTTCCGACTGCACTGAGGCTAGGAAACACTGTCACCACCGATAAATCCACTATAATTGAGAATTTCAATAAGCATTTTTCTACGGCTGGCCATGCTTTCCACCTTGCTACACCTACCCCGGTCAACAGACCTGCACCCCTGACAGCAACTCGCCTCCCTCATTTCTCCTTCACCCAAATCCAGATAGCTGATGTTCTGAAAGAGCTGCAAAGTCTGGACCCCTACAAATCATCTGGGCTAGACAATCTGGAAACTCTCTTTGTAAAAATTATCTGCCAAAATTGTTGCAAAACCTATTACTAGCTTGTTCAACCTCTCTTTCGTATTGTCTGAGATTCCCAAAGGTTGGAAAGCTGCCGCGGTCATCCCCCTCTTCAAAGCGGGAGACACTCTAGACCCAAACTGTTACAGACCTATATCTATCCTAGCCTGCCTTTCTAAAGTCTTCAAAAGCCAAGTTAACAAACAGATTACTGACCATTTAGAATCCCACGGTACCTTCTCTGCTATGCAGTCTGGTTTTAGAGCTGGTCATGGGTGCACCTCAGACACGCTCAAGGTCCTAAACGATATCATAACCGCCATCGAAAGAGACATTACTGTGCAGCCGTCTTCATCGACCTGGCCAAGGCTTTCGACTCTGTCAATCACGGCATTCTTATCGGCAGACTCAACAGCCTTGGTTTCTCAAATGATTGCCTTGCCTGGTTCCCCAACTACTTCTCTGATAGAGTTCAGTGTGTTAAATCGGAGGGCCTGTTGTCCGGACCTCTGGCAGTGTCTATGGGGGTACCACAGGGTTCAATTCTCGGGCCCTCTCACTTCTCTGTATACATCAATGATGTCGCTCTTGCTGCTGGTGATTTTCTGATCAACCTCTACACAGACGACACCATTCTGTATACCTCTGGCCCTATTTTGGACACTGTTAACAAACCTACAGACGAGCTTCAATGCCATACAACTCTCCTTCCCGTGGCCTCCAACTGCTCTTAAATGCAAGTAAAACTAAATGCATGCTTTTCAACCGATCGCTGCCCACACCTGCCAGCCCGTCAGCATCACCACTCTGGACGGTTCTGACATAGAATATGTGGATAACTACAAATACCTAGGTGTCTGGTTAAACTGTAAACTCTCCTTCCAGACTCACATTAAGCATCTACAATCCAAAATCCAGAGTCAGCTTCCTATTTTGCACCAAAGCATCTTTTACGCATGCTGTCAAACTTACCCTCGTAAAACTGACCATCCTTCCGATCCTTGACTTTGGCGATGTCATTTTCAAAATAGCCTCCAACACTCTACTCAACAAGTTGGATGCAGTCTATCAGAGTGCCATCCGTTTTGTCACCAAAGCCCCATATATTACCCACCACTGTGACCTGTACGCTCTCGTTGGCTAACATTCGCTTCATACTCGTCGCCTAACCCATTGGCTCCAAGTCATCTACAAGTCTCTGCTAGGTAAAGCTCCGCCTTCTCTCAGCTCAGTGGTCACCATAGCAGCACCCACCCATTAGAAAGCGCTCCAGCAGGTATATCTCACTTTTCACCCCCAAAGCCAATTCTTCCTTTGGCCGCCATTCCTTCCAGTTCTCTGCTGCCAATGACTGGAACAAACTGCAAAAAAATTGAAGCTGGAGACTCATATCTCCGTCACTATCTTTATGCACCAGCTGTCAGAGCAGCTCACAGATCACTGCACCTGTACATAGCCCATCTGTAAATAGCCCATCCAACTACCTCATCCCCATACTGTATTTATTTATTTATCTTGCTCCTTTGCACCCCAGTATCTCTACTTGCACATTCATCTTCTGCACATCTACCATTCCAGTGTTTAATTGCTATATTGTAATTACTTCGCCACCATGGCCTATGTATTGCCTTACCTCCCTTATCCTACCTCATTTTGCACACACTGTATATAGACTTTTTCTACTGTATTATTGACTGTATTTTGTTTATTCCATGTGTAACTCTGTGTTGTTGTTTGTGTCAAACTGCTTTGCTTTATCTTGGCCAGGACGCAGTTGTAAATGAGAACTAGTTCTCAACTAGCCTACCTGGTTAAATAAAGGTGAAATAAAAATAAATAAATACAATTATATAAGCTGCTTGTGTATGTGTGCCATTCAGAGGGTGAATGGGCAAGACAAAATATTTAAGTGTCTTTGAACGGGGTATGGTAGTACCTGCCTGGTGAACCGTTTGTGTCAATAACTGCAACACTGCAGGCTTTTTCACGCTCAACAGTATCCTGTGTTTATCAAGAATGGTCAAGTCTAATCAAATTAATTTGTAGTTCTCACATGTGCCGAATACAACAGGTGTAAACCTTACCGTGAAATACTTACTTACAAGCCCTTAGCCAACAATGCAGTTTTAAGAAAAAAGAGTTAAGATAAGATTTACTAAATAAACTTGAGTAAAAATAAATAAATTACACGATAAATAACAATGAGGCTATATACAGGGGTACCAGTACTGAGGCAATGTGTGGGGGTACAGGTTAGTTGAGGTAATTTGTACATTTAGGTATGGGTAAAGTGATTATGCATAGACAAAACAGTGAGTAACAGCAGTGTAAAAAGAAAGGGGGGTCTTATGGCTTGGGGGTATAAGCTATTAAGGAGCCTTTTTGACCTAGACTTGGCACTCAAGTACCGCTTGCCGTGTGGTAACAAAGAGAACAGTCTATGACTTGGGTGACTGGAGTCTTTGACAATTTTTTAAAGTCAAGGATGAGTGCACCAGCTGTTCCAGATGACTGTGTAATCACACTCTCCGTAGCAGATGTGAGCAATAGACCCTTTTCTCAGTAATATATTGAAGCACCTTGCTGGTAATGATTACAACATCGAGAATTCTTGGGTATGACACTACAAGCTTGGCACATCTGTATTTGGGGATTTTCTCACATTCTTCTCTGCAGATCCACTCAAGCTCTATCAGGTTGGATGGGGAGCGTTGCTGCACAGCTATTTTCAGGTCTCTCCCAGAGATGTTTGATTGGGTTCAAGTCCGGGTTCTGGCTGGGCCACTCAAGGACGTTCAGAGACTTGTCCCTAAGCCACTCCTGTGTTGTCCTGACAGTGTGCTTGGGGTCGTTGTCCTGTTGGAAGGCAAACCTTCACCCCAGTCTGAGGCCCTGAGTGCTCTGGAGAAGTTTTTCATCAAGGATCTCACTGAACTTTACTTCATTCATCTTTTCCTTGATCCTGACTAGTCTCCCAGTCCCTGCCACTGAAAAATTATGCTGCCACCACCATGCTTCACTGTAGGGATGGTGCCAGATTTCCTCCAAACGTGATGCTTGGCATTCAGGCCAAAGAGTTCAATCTTGGTTTCATTAGACAGAGAATCTTGTTTCTCATGGTCTGAGAGTCTTTAGGTGCTTTTTGGCAAACTCCAAGCGGGCTGTCATGTGCCTCTTACTGAGGAGTGGCTTCCGCCTGGCTACTCTACCATAAAGGTATGATTGGTGGAGTGCTGCAGAGATGCTTGTCCTTCTGGAAGATTCTCCCATCTCCACAGAGGAGCTCTAGAGCTCTATCTGAGTGACCATCAGGTTCTTGGTCACCTCTGTCACTCCGATTGCTCAGTTAGGCTGAGTGGCCAGCTCCAGGAAGAGTCTCGGTGGTTGCAAACTTCTTCCAGTTAAGAATGATGGAGGCCACTGTGTTCTTGGGGACATTTTTTTGTACCCTTCACCAGCTCTGTGCCTTGACATAATCCTGTCTCAGAGCTCCACAGACAATTCCTTGGACGTCATGGCTTGGTTTTTGCTCTGACATGCACTGTCAACTGTGGGACCTTTTATATAGACAAGAGTGTGCCTTCTCAAATCATGTCAAAACAATTGAATTTACCACAGGTGGACTCCAATCAAGTTGTAGAAACATATCAAGGATGATCAATGGAAACAAGATGCACCTGAGCTCAATTTCTTGTCTCATAGCAAAGGGTCTGAACACTTAAATAAGGTATTTCTGTTTTTTAATTCATAATACAGTTGCAAAAATGTATATTAACCTGTTTTCGCTTTGTCATTATGGGGTAGTTTGTGTAGATTGCTGAGGATTTTATTTTATTTGATCCATTTTAGAATAAGGCTAATGTAACAAAATGTGGACAAAGTCCAGGGGTCTGAATACTTTGCGAAGGCACTGTGTATATACTAGACGGAGTCAGAGGAAGGCCCAAAAATTGTCAAAGACTCCATTCACCCAAGTCATAGAATGTTCACCCTGCTACAGCACGGCAAGCAGTACCGACGCTCCAAATCAAGGACCAAAAGGCTCCTTAAAAGCTACCCCCAAGCCATAAGACTGCTGAATAATTAATCAAATGGCCACCCAGACTATTGCATTGACATCCCCCCTACACTGCTGTTTCTTGCTGCTTATCTAGGCATAGGCACTTTACCCCTACCTACAGTACATGTACAAATTACCTCGTCTAACCTGCACCCCCGCACATTGACTCGGTACCGGTACTTCCTGTATAAGAATGGCGCTGAAGAAGATAACTTCCTTTTTACAGGCTCCTAACAAATTGTGCTGTTGTGTGTATTTCTTCACGTTATTTGTGACTTATTTTGTACATAATGTTTCTGCTTCTGGATATCAGAACAGCAATTACTCACCTCGTACTGGACAAAGATTCTTTCTTTAACGAGTCGGAGGTGAAGGATTTACTTCAGACGCCAGACAAGGCCCAAATCCCCGTCATTCGCATGAAGAAGAGACAGAGATATAGGGGACGTAGGGTGGGGTGCCTTGTAAGGAGCCGACAACGAGTGGGTAATCCGCCTCCACCACCCGTCCTATTAGCCAACGTGCAATCATTGGATAAAACAACTGGATGAGCTCTGATCAAGACTATCCTACCAACGGGACATTAACTGTACTATCTTATGTTTCACCGAGTCATGGCTGAACGACGACATGGATAACATTCAGCTGGCTGAGGAAGTCTCAAGGTTTTGCTCGCCTGAGGTAGAGTATTTCATGATAAGCTGTAAACCACATTATTTACCAATAGGTAGAGTTTTTATCTATATTTTTTGTAGCTGTCTTTTTACCACCACAAACCGATATTGGCACTAAAACCGCAGTCAACAAACTGTATAAAGCCAATAAGCAAACAAGAAAATGCTCATCCAGAGGCAGCACTCCAAGTGGCCGGGGACTTTATTACAGGGAAACTTAAATCCTAAGACCTACTTTCTACCAGCATGTTACATGTGCAACCAGAGGGGAAAAAACTGGACCACCTTCCCTTCACACACAGATGCATACAAAGCTCTCCCTTAGCCACCATTTGGCAAATCTAACCATAACTCTATCCTCCTGATTCCTGCTAACAAGCAAAAACTAAAGCAGGAAGTACCAATGACTCGCTCAATATGGAAGTAGCCAGATGATGCAGATGCTACGCTACAGGACCGTTGTTAGTGGAATTTCTAAATTCCTGTATGTTTTGTAGCCAAAACCAGATTCTCACTCATTCTAATTCATTAATGAGTTGTAAGTTCATTAATTATGCATGAAGTAGATTGAGACCAGTCTTAAAAGCCAAAAGTAACAGCGTTTATTTCAAGAGAGTAGTCCCCATACACATATTTCCACAGGTTATAAACTGAAAATGACGTCAGCGTTTTCTAAACGTTCTATTTCACAAGTAGAGGGGCCCTCTAGCCTTCGCGTTATCAGCACGAAGTCAAGGCCAGTCAGTATAAATCGACATTCTAGACAATCTGGAGATGGGCCGTTCCCGCCACCTGGAGATTTGTACACTGAATGAACTAAGGAACAGACCTTCATTGTTACTAAACTCCTGACTACATTATATACAATTGGGAATGGGAGCAAGAGAGAAAATTCACATGTACAGTACATTATAGCATTTGGACTAGTCAGTTCTGATTGGAATGTATACATAATTAGTCATTTCAACCATAATTTCCTCTAACAATCCTCCCTTTGATCAAATATTATACATTCAAATCTACAAAAATAAAAATATTAACCTACTCATACTAACCTTATTATAAAGGTTTATCAGATTATCATATGAATAGACACATAACCAACATTATTATGAATGTTTATCCGACTCTTCACCCATCATTAATCAAATCTAACCTCAACTCCAACTGTTTTTAAACCTACATCAGAATCATAACTCTTCTTTCAGGATTTTCGTTACAATCTTTATTAAAAAACAGTTTAATCATTGAAACAAATTACAATCCAATTCCCCTTCATCTCAACACTAGTCTCATCAAACATAAATTCCCCAATGATGAAAGATCCAGATTCGTCCACTTCCTCTGTAGACATGCCTTCAGTCCTCCACGGGTTAGAACCTGGAATCGGCCCACACCGCACCATCTATTGTCATAGATTACTCCAGAGTCCTGGAAATAAGGCCTCATACACAGGGGATTAGACAACCGCCCCCCTAAAACTAAAACAGTCACACAGGTGAATGTAGCCCACAGTGATCATAACATTTTTCCATTTTCCAAACGTACTATCAAAACCCAATCAGTCAGAGAAGTATCCACCCCAGAGTTTCTGCCAACCCGTGAACTAGGGTGTGTAAACCAGACAAGGCCTTGGTCACTGATCCATCCCAACTGTATATCCCGGAGTCAAACTACCTATACACCCCCACCGTCTTCAGCCAGCAAACATCCAAGACTATTCTATTCTGCCTAGTCATTCATTACATCTCTAAAATAATTGGTGAAGCGCTGTGGATTTTTAATAGATATAATCGATCCAATCCACATTCTCATTGAGAGTGGACCACCAAAAATACTTGTCTCTAATCCTGCCAGGATCTAATTTGTAGCTTTGATCTCATCTGCCACCCTTGGATCCACAATGTTATTAATACAAACCCTATCATCAAAAGACCCAGTCGGAGTACTTATTTTCTCCCGTTTAGTCAACACAATGAGTGTAAAAGGCATTCTCAAAATGTACCAGTACACATACCTCTGTTCAATTAGCCAGTAATACTCGGCCATCATGTCATTCTCCCACACATTCAACAGATGTGAGCCCTGAGTCTCCTTATCTTACTGACATCCCCAGATCTCAACCAGTCAGCCAAATCACTCATCACCCCATCAGTAGTAATATTCTCTGTCCCATAAGCACTATACCGGGCCAGACAGTATCAATCTCCTCTTGTCACTTTGAAGGGAGGAAGCCTAGATTTCAGAGGAACATGTGGATATAAATAGTGCAAATCCACACAACTGTTGTTATCCGGCTTTCCTGCTTTCATGAATAGCTTTACTATACAGGCTGTTCCCTTAGGTGAATAATTCCATTTCTGAACTATCCACACCGGCTCTTGGCTCTGGACAACTCCACCGTCAGTATCTGCTTTGTCAGGGACAATGCTTGTATTCAGCTGTCTATAGAGCAACCAGCTGCTCTAACTTTTTCTACCTGGAATGCCCTAGGTTATCAACTGAAACCCTTACTTTCTCCTTCCATGCTGGGTATGTAGATTTATGTAGCCTTCTCACATGCTGTGAGCTATAACTTGTTTCCATGAACTACAGAGACGTGCATATATGTCTTCCATCATAGCTACTCTTAGTCCTGAACTGCCAAGGAGTCAGACACCACTTGGTTTACATAGAACTCCACTGAGACATCCCTCCCTATCCTACTCTCACTTCCTGTTTATCCAGATCAAGTGATCTCTTATGCTTGGTTAATACTAATTTCTCGTTTAATTATGTCAATATTACCCTCTAGCCTTCTCGGGTTCATGTTGTAGGAATAAGATCTCCAACCATACAGTTTAGGATGGACAGCTCACCTATAAAGCCCCACCCTCTTCCAGAAAACACATCATTAGCAAGAGTCAGACACATTTTCACTTCTATGAACAAGAACAGTGAGGAAAGGACAGGTAAGGTATTCTTCATTCGAGAGATGGCCCCCAGAATTCTGTTAATTCCAGTTCTCCTCTCGAACTCTGTTATTGTTCGACAGTGTTAATGTGCCTTACCCTCCCGCAGTGCGATATGAATCCGGGTAGCTCTTTCAGCTAGCTGTCACCTTGGTATGGTCCCCCCAACAAGCCTATGGGACTGGATTGAGTGACTTCACCTGTAGTTCACCTGTAGTGCATAAAATCTTGGACATACAGGTTTGGTTAACAAACAGTTTCTCATTTATTCTGTTTATTAGCTAAAAAAAAATTTTTTATTAGTTAATTATCCCGTAGGTCACATCCTATTCTAGAACACTATTTACCCATCCCCCCTTTGTTACCTGGCTCTGCCCAGGTAACAACCTTGCCTTATTCTTAAACAATGACTTAGGTAAGATTTAGTGAATTATCCTTATGTCTGACATCATCATGTAGGAGCGCCCCTTTCATTTTCCACATGTCCAATTCTCCCTTTTGTCTCCATTCAGTAACTGTTATCTTTGCCTGTCCTGGCTCCCCTTCTAAAACTTCTCCTCTCTGCTCTCCAACCTTCAAGGTCTCTGCAGTGCGGGGGAGGGCTCTTCTGTCTGCCTTTTCCCATATCTGTCTGTAGCTCTGTTTCTCATGTTTCCAAATTTGAACTACATGTCTCACTGTTTGGCTTTATCTAAACTCATGGATTTTCTTTTAGAAAAACATGTCTATGGTGGCAATTTCTAAAGTCCTTATATAGGTTAATTAAACTATCTTAATCCTAACAATAATCTTAAATCATCACAGATGTCCTATATTCCTGTTAAATGTAATACTATTTAAAAACTTATAATAATCAAACAAAGTCTAATAAATGCTAACCATATTAGTCAGTCTCATCCTCCCCTGAAAGCATGCTTCAGTATCAGCATCTCCAACTGGAGCATCAAGCAAAGGCATCATGCCTGAAGCCTTCACCACATCTGTAACAGACTTCTTAAAACACGGTATGATGCAAGCAGCACAACACATCAATAACAAAAATACAAGAATTAGGGTCAGAAATCCAGTAACCACCAAACCAGTGTCCTTACCAAACCAGGCTCTCAACCAAGAGAACAGTCCAGACTCCTCCACCCCCGCCATGGTCCTCATCTCAACAGATAGTGCATCAAGCCCATTAAGGACCTTAGATATTCTACCATCTGGGCTGGTGTTATTAGGAATATACGTGCAACATTGTTCACCGAACATCTTGCAGACGCCCCCCTGACTGGCAAGAAGCATATCCAAAGCAAGTCTATTCTGTATAAGACAGCCACAAATTGTCCCTACCATCAAAACCAGTCTCAGTGCCTAATTGATCAATAGCTGAATATTCTAACATTAATTACCTGAATGGGATTTTTAACACAGTGGTGGCAGGTTCGGTCAAGGGGTGGTAGAGGAGTGTGTCTGGCCCTGGTTCTGGCCTCTGGTTTTGGCAGTACCTTAATAGAAAACACACCCATCGTGTCTGTCCCGGTCCTTTGTAGTCCGAGGGTGTAAGTGCCTGCATCAGAGAGCTTAATAGTTTTGATGGTTAGTAGGATTTCATCACCTTTACAGAGTTCAACAGTGCTCCCAGGTTTCCCCATATCATGGAAAACCTATCCACCTTTGTGGGATCCCCTATGCTATAAGGATACCCTCTTCTCCAATCCCGGAACTGTCCCAAGTTGGTTATCATGTAATCCCCATACGGACACCCTCCCCCATTACAAAGGTAATGTCACCCGTCTTTTGGCACTCCTGTACACAGGGGTTAAAACCAAACAAAAACATCTCAAATTCTTCCCTGCCCCGTTGGCTCAAAATATGTTATCTTCCCCTATTTATTCTCAATGATAAATATGACTTTCTCTCTGTTACAATACCAAATCACTAATAGCCCCTTCAAAAACTTCACAGCTAATGTTGTAAAAACAGAATCCTGAACCACTTTCTCATTTGCGGTTCAAACAGTAATTCTAACCCCTCAACCAAAACTGCTTCATTTCTAATGAATTTACCTTAAAACTAGTAACTCAATATGACCACATCCATTATACAAATGACTCTCCCCTGAGGCTGATCAGACCTCAGAAGACAGTCACGATAAGGTCAAAAGGTCATACCATATTAGACATAAAGAACCCTTTATCCTTACAATAGAAATAGTCACCTGTGTAATTAAAACCCATAAAATAACAACTCATAAGGTTCCATATGTGAGCGTGCCTCTTTAAAATACCTTTGCACTAAAACAAATAGTTCTAACAATTGTTTTATGTGTATATATTTTCAGACCTTTTTCAATTTGGTCGTTTATGGCTGCTCTCTCCCCCAGGTTATAATCCCAGGAAACATCTAAAATTGAGACCCTTTAAACATCCATTTTCCCAGAAAAACACAACACTCCTAACTAGCATTCACTATGCTAATTCCGATTCAGAAACTCAAAAGTGAACTATAAACTAAACCTAATGATGATTCCCCTTTAACTAAAATCATTAATCATAAGTTTTAAACACCGTCAATGTATATGTTTACTCAAATGAACGTGTTACCCGTAGATACAATTAACCCGATACATTTCTCAGTGTAAGAAATCCGTAATTTAATCCCCGATATTTAATAAATATGCATTCACTTTCTCCCATGGCTCCTTTAATTGACTTATTTTAGATAACTTCCATCCGTCCCGGAATGAAGAATCCTACTTAAACACGCATGTCTACGTATCAGGGGAAAAGTTTGAATAACCAAATTCAACCTAGCTTACTTCCCGAAACATATGCAGTTATATTTTTCTATAGAGGTTGCTTTTCAAACTTTAAATACCCTAACATGGCTCCACACAATTGAAAGTGCTCAAATTCACTGGTGTTACGTAAACAATCAACCCTGGAATCACAACCATGGAATCCATTACCACGATGTTTTACGAATCATACATCCAGTCTCTCTCTCCCTAACATAGTTCAACCCAAACAAACGCCACACCTTGATGCCTACCTAGGTATCCGCTGATAGTTTTTAGCATCTTTCCTGACTATCCTGGCAACTCTCAAATTACTGTTAAAAATGTATTTTGTAATTTACATCAACTTCTGAAAAGTCACTCGAAACCTCGATACCCACACTAACAGCCATTCAATTTGCTCCGTTATCCCCAGTTCCTGGCGACAAAAGTGCCTCGCTAGTGACGACATCATCAAGTGCTCAACCTCAGCCCCATTCGTAGCGACTTTAAATGAATTGTAAATAATTCTTGTTCGATTAACCAAACCTAATTTATCACATCAGTTCAAATCCTGAATTATAATTTGCCACCCCAACCAACATCTCTAAATTCGCTAATTTTATAAAAACCTTTCGATGGGCATAAATCGTAATTGTCTCTTTGTTATCATTTAGAATCCATTTTGCTCTAAGTAACTGTCTCGTCTTTGACTTAGTATTTTAATTACAACTCTATTCCCAATACGTTATTCACTTGTCTAATTAAAAACTCATACTAGCATTAGTGAGTGTACACCTTTAAAATACCTTGTCTCTGGGAACAGGGAAATCCCCTTAACCCAAACTTTTACTCCTACAACGACACCCAATAATTCTGATGATCCCTTCACATCGTTTGTTTTAAATCTCTTGATGTTTCATGTAACTTATTCAGTCTATCTTCAATTTGTCGTCCCACAATATTTTTTCCACTGTCATACACTCAAACCACTGTGATTGACGTGCACTGTCCCTTTAAGATAATACATTATTTTTCCCCGTAAAGAAAAACAGAGAAAAGAGATTTTTTTTTTTTTTTTTGATACTTTAACTTCTAGTTCGAATTCCCAGGCGTTACCTAACCAAAAATCAATACTCGGAAAAACAATCACAACTTTTTACGATTAAACTATTCTTACATATTTTATAGTCCAAGCGTTGCACTATATAGCCCATTTAGTACCTTGCAGCACTTCCGTTGCAAGCTGTGGCCTCTTTACGATCATCAACGTAACTCCAACCCAAACTTCTCAGCTTACCATACTCTAACATTTAAATGTACCATGTTTTGTGCTAAATTTATCATATGTCAGTCAATTCATAAATAGCTATAACATCCGGATAGCCCGAAATTGTATCGTATCTCTCCGTTATTCCCTACATTTAACCTTAGGTAACTTTCTCTTCCATGATACATTTATTTAAATACGACTCCCATCTCAATACATTATTCCACCAGATCATTTTGGGCAAAATAGCGTTTTTCATCGAAATTGTCTCGCCATTATTTTTAATGCCTTCTTTTTTTTTTAACAAAATGTATTCAATCTAAAACACATAATAAACGTTCATTTCATATCTTTTACAAACACTGGCGTCCGTATTTTTCAGGCAGAACATACAAATATGTCAATTACAATCTAAAATCCATTTTAGTTAACCGCCTCGGCCGGGATTACAATTAAACCATTTTGTATTTTTCTTTTGACTCACTTTATCCATTTTTCTCAACATTATTATTATAATTGTCCGTAGTCCCAAAACTTCGCCACCGGGAATTCCCAGAAAATCGTCCTAATTACGGGTATAGCAAGGAAAGGTTATAAATATCAGCTATCATTCGGGTTCTTTGTCTGAGTCAGATTTTGGCTGCTTCCCTTCTCCTCTCTTTGTTCTCGTATTACGGTAATCTCCCGCTAGTTTTTCGACACTTCTTTTGAGGAATTTCTAAACCATCCTTCCTTTTCTGTCTGACTATTTGTGTGTCTCTTTTATGGAAATCTTACCAATAGCTTTGACTTTTGAATCAGATATTAGGTCTGACCTTACAACTATAAGCCCAGGGTTTGTAAAGCCCTAGTTAAAATCTTATTTTCCGGTTGTGTCAGTAAAGAACGCTAATAATCGTTATCTCACGCCACTAATTGTTAGACTCCCCTCTCGCATGGAACTATCCTGTCTATAGATATGGCTTTTATCTCATTTCTTTAGATTTAAGTTTCCCTCTCCTCCTTATTTGGCTAAACAATCCTTCCTTTTCTGTCTTAATCTCTCATGATTAAGTTTAGCTCTTTTATGGAAATCTTACCAATAGCTTTGACTTTTGAATCAGATATTAGGTCTAACCTTACAACTATAAGCCCAGGGTTTGTAAAGCCCTAGTTAAAATCTTATTTTCCGGTTGTGTCAGTAAAGAACGCTAATAATCGTTATCTCACGCCACTAATTGTTAGACTCCCCTCTCGCATGGAACTATCCTGTCTATAGATATGGCTTTTATCTCATTTCTTTAGATTTAAGTTTCCCTCTCCTCCTTATTTGGATATTTCCGTAGTATTAGTTGAATCGGACCGATGATCAATACTGCCACTATTCAAATGACCAATCCAGTTATCTTGCGCATTCTTGCCATCTCCCCACGCCCAGTATTCGTACGTAAAGAACGCTAATAATCGTTATCTCACGCCACTAATTGTTAGACGAGATCACCGTCCTATCCCCCAGTACCTATTTAATATCCCGTCTTAATCTCGGGCGGGTGTGCCTCTCATGATTAAGGTCAATTTGGATATTTTCCGTAGTATTAGTTGAATCGGAACGATGATCAAATGACCAATCCAGTTATCTTGCATTCCTTGCTGTCTCCCCACGCCTAGTATTTTTACAAGATCACCGTCCTATCTCCCAGTACCTATTTAATATCCCTTCTTAATCTCGGGCGGGTGTGCCTCTCATGATTAAGTTTAGTTTATTTGCGGTAGTGCACATTACCACAGGTTATTTTCGAACCTGCTTCCGTGTATGTCGGTTCTACAAAACCCATTGTATGATGGTCATACACCCCTGTGGGGATAGCAAAGCTCTCACCATTGATGAATTCTCAGAACATCAATTAAAGAACTCAAATCCCCCCAAAATCGAGAATAAAGGCTACTTTACCTGGCTGCCGGCTGGGAAAGCATTGTTCGTTTGAATCTAGTCACCTTTCCTGGAATCTGTGATAATACGCAGGCCTGTTTTAATTTTAACCTCAATTCAGAGGTCAGGTCTTTAGTAAAACGAGTCAAAAACTCGTCCGTGCACGATTTTCAGCGTACTACCTCAAGATACCAGGGAGGGGTATTTAGATCCGGCTCGAAGGACCAAATGTTAGTGGAATTTCTAAATTCCTGTATGTTTTGTAGCCAAAACCAGATTCTCACTCATTCTAATTCATTAATGAGTTGTAAGTTCATTAATTATGCATGAAGTAGATTGAGACCAGTCTTAAAAGCCAAAAGTAACAGCGTTTATTTCAAGAGAGTACTCCCCCATACACATATTTCCACAGGTTATAAACTGAAAATGACGTCAGCGTTTTCTAAACGTTCTATTTCACAAGTAGAGGGGCCCTCTAGCCTTCGCGTTATCAGCACGAAGTCAAGGCCAGTCAGTATAAATCGACATTCTAGACAATCTGGAGATGGGCCGTTCCCGCCACCTGGAGATTTGTACACTGAATGAACTAAGGAACAGACCTTCATTGTTACTAAACTCCTGACTACTTTATATACAATTGGGAATGGGAGCAAGAGAGAAAATTCACATGTACAGTACATTATAGCATTTGGACTAGTCAGTTCTGATTGGAATGTATACATAATTAGTCATTTCAACCATAATTTCCTCTAACAACCGTTTTGTTAGCACAGACTGGAATATGTTCCGGAATTCTTCCGATGGCATTGAGGAGTACACCACATCAGTCACTGGCTTCATCAATAAGTGCATCGATGACGATGTCCCCACAGTAACCGTACGTACAAACCCCAGCCAGAAGCCATGGATAACAGGCAACATCCGCACTGAGCTAAAGGGTAGAGCTGCTGCTTTCAAGGAGCGGAACGCTTATAATAAATCCTGCTATGCCCTCTGACGAACCATCAAATAGGCAAAGTGTCAATACAGGACTAAGATTGAATCCTACTACTTCGGCACCAACACTCTTCGGATGTGGCAGGGCTTGCAAACCATTACAGACTACAAGCGGAAGCACAGCCATGAGCTGCCCAGTAACACAAGCCTACCAGACAATCTAAATTACTTCTATGCGCCCTTGACGCAAGCAACACTGAAGGATGTGAGAGCGCACCCGCTGTTCCGGATTACTTTTAAACAGGTCAACAGTCACAAGGCCACAGGGCCAGACAGATTACCAGGATGTGTACTGCGAGCATGCGCTGACCAACTGGCAAGTGTTTTCACTGACATCTTCATCCTGTCCCTGACCGAGTCTACGATACCAACACGTTTCAAGCAGACCACCAAAGTCCCTGTGCCCAAGAACACCAAGGTAACCTGCCTAAATGACTACCGACCCGTAGCACTCACGTATGTAGCCATGAAGTGCTTTGAAAGGCTGGTCATGGCTCAAATCAACATCATTATCCCAGAAACCCTAAACCCACTCCAATTTACATACCAACCAACAGATCCACAGATGACGCAATCTCTATTGCACTCCACACTGCCCTTTCCCACCTGGACAAAAGAAACAACTACATGAGAATGCTATTCATTGACTACACCTCAGCGTTCAACACCATAGTGCCCTCAAAGCTCATTACTAAGTGAAGGACTCTGGGACTAAACACCTCCCTCTGCAACTGGATCCTGGATTTCCTGATGGGCCACTCCCAGGTGGTACGTGTAGGTAACAACACATCTGCCACCGGGGCCCCTCGGGTGCAATCTCAGTCCCCTACTGTACTCTCTGTTCACCCATGACTGCATGGCCAAGCACTACAACACCATCAAGTTTGCCGACGACACAACAGTGGTAGGCCTGATAACCGACAACGATGAAACCACCTATAGGGAGGAGGTCAGCGAACTGGCACTATGGTGCCAGGATAACAACATCTCCCTCAATGTGATCAAGACAAAGCATATATGATCATGGACTATGGAAAAGGAGGGCAGAGCAAGTCCCCATTCTCATCATGTAGTGGAGCAGATTGAGAGCTTCAAGGTCTTTGTTGTCCAAACACACCAAGACAGTCGTGAACAACGCCTATATGACAACGCCTATTCTTCAGATCCTCAAAGTTCTACAGCTGCACCATCAAGAGCATGGTTGCATCACTGCCTGGTATGGCAACTGCTCGGCCTCCGTCTGCAAGGCACTACAAAAGGTAGTGTGTACGACCCAGTACAACACTGGGGCCAAGCTTCCTGCCATCCAGGCCCAGAAATTTGCCAAAGACTAAAGCCACCCTAGTCATAGACTGTTCTCTCTGCTACCGCACGGCAAGCGGTACCGGAGCGCCAAGTTTACAAGTTTAGGTCCTAAAGGTTTCTTAACAGCTTCTACCCCTAGCCATAAAACTCCTGAACAGCTAATCAAATGGCTACCTGGACTATTTGCATTGACCCTCCCCGCCAAACCCTAATTTTCTTTAAACTGCTGGTACCCTCTTTATTATCTATGCATAGTCATTTTTCCTCTACTTACATGTACATATTACCTCGACTAACCGGTTCATTGACTTCATTGGCACATTGACTCTGTACCGGTACCCCTTGTATTTTTTCAGTTTATTTTCATAAATACTTTCATAGCACTTGTTTTTCTTAACCTCATTGTTGGTTAAGGGCTTGCAAGTAAGCATTTCACGGTAAGGTCTACACCTGTTGTATTCCACACATGTGACAAATACAATTTCATTTGATTTACTGTTCTTTCATGCGCAATAACGCACCTGGACTCTGCGCTGCCCATCAGCTATTCCTCTATCTTGTGGATATAAAAAATGTCCAATAAAATAACATCAAATTGATCTGAAATGCAGACATTGTTAATGTTGTAAATGACTATTGTATCTGGAAACGGCTGATGTTTTATGGAATATCTACATAGGCGTAGAGGGGCCCATTATCAGCAACCAACACTCCTTTGTTCCAATGGCACGTTGTGTCAGCTAATCCAACTTAATCGTTTTAAAAGGCTAATTGATCATTAGAAATCTCTTTTTCAATTATGTTTGCACAGCTGAAAACTGTTGTCCTGATTAAAGAAGCAATAAAAACTGGCCTTCTTTACATTAATTGAGTATCTGGAGCATCAGCATTTGTGGGTTTGATTACAGGCTCAAAATGGCCAGAATCAAAGAACTTTCTTCTGAAACTCGTCAGATTATTCTTGTTCTGAGAAATGAAGGCTATTCCATGCAAGAAATTGCCAAGAAACTGAAGATCTCGTAAAACGCGGTGTCCTACTCCCTTCCCAGAACAGCACAAACTGGCCCTAACCGGAATAGAAAGACGAGTGGGAGGCCCCAGTGTACAAGAGGACAAGTACATGAAAGTGTCTAGTTTGAGAAACAGATGCCTCACAAGTCCTCAACTGGCAGCTTCATTAAATAGTACCCTCAAAACACCATTCTTAACGTCAACAGTGAAGAGACAACTCCGGGATGCTGGCCTTCTAAGCAGAGTTTCTCTGTCCAGTGTCTGTGTTATTTTGCCCATCTTAATCTTTTATTTTTATTGGCCAGTCTGAAATATGGCTTTTTCCTTGCAACTCTGACTAGAAGGCCAGCATCCCGGAGTCGCCTCTTCATTAGTCATTTACAACATTAACAATGTCTACACTGTATTTCTGATCATTTTGATGTTATTTTAATGGACAAAAAATATGCTTTTCTTTCAAAAACAAGGTAATGTCTATGTGACCCCAAACTTTTGAACAGTAGTGTACATTGAAAATGTGTGACGATTTGAATGATTTTATGAGTGGTATGATTAGGACTATTGCAGTTACCGTATTAGCACCACACCGGCAGTCATGGGTCATGGCCACAGTAAAAATTCCATGTGACCGTTGAGTCACAGTTATCTCGTCACAGTTATGCACTCTAAACATGCTGTGGTAGTACCCAACTTGCTGATGACCTTCAGGTCCTAATGGCCTGTTACTCAGGGCTCTATTGTCCATCTAACCATTTTCACATCAATGCAATCAAAATAACATCAAACACTTATCAAATCAGTATCCTGCTTTTAAAACTCACCTCACTGTGATGATCAATTTGAGAAGTTCAACAGCAGGTTGAAACAGTGTAAAACATGATCTTTGTGGATGTTTCAAAGCTTAACACAACGAAATGGACAGTGCTCTCTAAGGTGACGATTAATTAAAAGAGAACATACGCATATTAGAGCTTATGCATATGCATAGGCTTGTTGCGAAAGCATGTTACTATAGATGGCCCCAAATTGATTTCACTTGGTTTCCCAAATGAAGCACTCGGGAGCTGCAGGAACAGGGTTGAAGAGCCCATGGCATACAGAGTTTGGGCGGAATATCACCTGCCGCGCAGTGAGAGCATGCTCCTCAAACAGTGGTTGATATGTGGAGTTAAATGTGTTCTTATATTTATTTCTCAGCTTCTCATATTAAGCACAGCTCTGCTATAAAACCAGGCATCATTTAAAAATGTATGAATAACTAGCAATCTATTGCAGATCTGGACAAACGATCCAACTACCACTATTGTCACTAAGGATAGAGGGCAGGAAAAATAGGTGACTGGTAGATTATTGATGTGGTATAGTAAGCACACAGAAAAGCGTAGCACATAAGGGATTTACCAAAACAACTTCATAGGGGAGGCACATGCAAGTAGATGTGGAAATTTGGCTATATGGTAAAACCTGCAAAATGGCAAATGTAAACCATGGAAGAAACACACTAACCTCCCCCTTGCCCAATAAAAGTACAAGTGTAATATACAACTCTTCCCACAGCAAAAAAAAAGTTGGTAAACCCTCCTCTATTATGTACCAGCCCCCCTCCCCAGTACATTTCGAACTGTCCTCTAAAGTCATTTAGTTTGTAAGTATTCAATGGGCTCCATTGGACTACATTTCCTGTGATTACAATGCATGATGCCATGTAGTCAGTGGCCACGAGGTGGCACTGCAACACAAGGAAGGTAGCGGCTTTGTGCACCAAGGTAGACTGAGGCTGTCCTAGTATGGACACCATATTCTAGTTTTAGAAGGAGAATGAGAAGGAGGCCACTTGCATGACCGTATCGCCATAGAGACAAACTGTTGTCCACTTGACTTGAGAGCAAATCATTACACAGGAATGTGGCTCTTGCTAATACCAGACTATAACAATTACTAACCAAGGCTCAACTGAGAACATTTTAAAGGATAAACCAGTCACTTATAGATTGAATCATTAAGCCCTCCTAGCAGAGGAGTTTGGAAGTAACAATTTGGTGCTGCAGTAGGACAAAATGTGCTGGATTCTGTGCACTCAAAGTCATTTGTGTGTTATCCTTTCAAGGCATTGGAGACTGAGATACAGTCCATTGACATTGTCAGGTTGGTCTTAGGCTGGTAGTCCACTGTCTCTTGGTAGCTTTTGAATAACAGAAAGACTACTTGCTGCAAAGTCATTTTTATCTGCAAGGTAGAACAGCATCCATTTTAGTGAGTGGAACACATTTGACAGATTTTGCATAGAGGATACAGGAATTTGATCAACATTGAGTGTTGGTATCTCAGTACAGGTGTAGCAGAGTTTAGAGGATAACTTTGGTGTTAGACCTCAGGTCAGAGACATGCTGTAGTTACACCCAAAGGGAATATGTGTTTGTGAGGATTTACTGTAGCCTCTACCTGTTACATCTACTGTAGCAGTCAGTCAATAAATGTTTGTAATGTATAACCAACATTAAGAACACCTGTCTGTCCATGACATAGACTGACCAGGTCAATCCAGGTGAAATCTATGACCCCTTATTGATGTCACTTGTTAAATCCACTTCAATCTGTGTAGATGAAGGGGAGGAGACGGGTTAAAGAAGGATTTTTAAGCCTCAAGACAATTGTCACATGGCTTGTGTATGTGTGCCATTCAGAGGGTGAATGGGCAAGACAAATGTGGGTGCCTTTAAACGGGGTATGGCATGGGCCAGGTGCACCAGCTTGTGTCAAGAACTGCAACGCTGCTGGGTCAAGAATGGTCCACCACCCAAAGGACATACAGCCAACTTGGGACAACTGTGGGAAGCATTGGCATCAACATGGGCCAGCATCCCTGTCAAATGCTTTCGACACCTTGTGGAGTTCATGCCCTGGAGGGGTTAGGAAGATGTTCCTAATGTTTGGTGTAGTCGGTGTACATCATTGAGTGGCAGGAGCCGTAGAACATGTCTGTCCTGACTGTTGAGCCATTATGGTGCCACAGTGTCAAATATTCTCTCTATTTTACATACAGTATACTGTAACTGAGATTCTCCACATGAGTAATTGGTTTGCAATCAGCCTAAGGTCTTAGTCACTTTTTGTCAGCCAGCATCAGTGAAACATAATCTGCCTGAGGATGCAGTCAGTCAGTGCCACTTTCACAGTCAAGTGACCGGTGGAAACCGGGTAATTACATATTTCAGGCACAACGATATGACAAGCGCGATATTAAAACTGTGAATTCATTTTCATTCATTTGCTGGGATTATGTTTGATAAAATTAATATTTTCGCCAAATGTAGTTTGAGTTGAGGCTGTGGTAGCATCGCAAGTGAACTGTTGTGCAGGCAGGTGCTCTATAATAATGGATATTGTCTGTCACCGCTCCAAAGCACTCTCAAATCGATTTGTTTCCCTAAGGACCTCTTTGTTCACTCAATCCCTCTTCACGTGTAGAATATTTCTTCCATATTTCAAGAATGTTTTAGCTAATTGAATGAGGGAAAAAAGGTCTGTCTAATACAGATCTGACTTAGAGTTGTTCATCAAAACGTCCTCAATCTATCATCACCTGCTGCTCAGGACTTTGCTTGCCTGAATCGGATGTGTTTGTGTAGGGCAGGAGCAAAAGCCTGCATGCTCATGTTTGCTTAATCCAAAAACGTAGACTTTAACTTTTGCCTATGCGTGTTTACGGTTCCCCCACTAAAATCCCCACTCAATCATCAATTATTCAACAGATTCAGTCAACAGATTTCAGAAACACGTGGGTGTTCTCCTTGTGTTGATAGAAGAACCCTTTAAATAAACATGGGCATGTCTGGGTGATATCATCAGATACTGACGTTCCACCCACCAGTTACACTGATGCTTCAATGGAAAATGAAATGACGATGCATCATTCAGGTTTCTGCTTCTCTCTATGTTTGACTACAGCTTTTATTGATGTTGGTGGTAAAACAAAGTGCAACGTTGAGTCAGTTTTCTCAGCATTTCAATGAGTAACGACCAGGGTTGGGGAGTAACGCTACATGTAAGGGATTACAAAAAACAAATGTTAGTCCCTTACGTTACCAGCAAAAATATTGTAATCAGATTACAGATACGTTTGAAAAACTAGATTACTTCGAGGATTACTTTTTAATTCAGAAAGGGTGTTTGTGACACTTCAGTTCTCTCAATGATTATAAAATCATAATTGAAAAAAGGCATAAGTTCACATTTGTTCAACGATAGCGAGTCTGACCATAAGTCGGAGACCACTATGATGACACACCAAATGTTTTTGATGGATCGTGGGAAAAGAACAGGAATAGGCTTTTGAAGGCTACAGTCCAAGCTATGTCTTCCAATGGTGTGACTGCTGTCGGCATCCAAAGATTATCCAACTTGAATAAACGCTTGGAGGTAAGGATGACAGCAGTGGTGTAGCCTACGGCGATACGGACATCACTTATTATTGATATCGCGCATTGATGTGAATCACACTGCTGCTCTCTCATTTTGCTATTTGCGCCTTACAGATTGTGGTTGTTGTGGATGGCTGTTCACAAATCTAAATGTGTATTTGAACCCAATAATGGTTGAATTCAAGAAGTTTAAACTGCCTATCAATCATTGTTTTTGAAACCAGTGGACAGCCAGTGAAAAATACGCTCTTGCAACAGATGCATAGTGCGGATCCCAACCTATGGAATAAAAGTGAGGCTTCTATTGCTCAATATAATTCATGCTGATAAAAAAACAATCTATAGGCCTAATGGACTCATGCTCAAACTCATGCACTTTTGATAGACTTAAAGGGGCAATCTGTAGTTGTTACATTTTTATACTTATGAATTATATATCCATTGATTCTTGAAGATTATAATTTAGAAATGCCTCATGAGCTAAATTCAGCTGTCACACTCCATGAGAACCCAAAATATAAACTTGTTTTTCTCCAATGTTTGTAAACAATGTAAACAAACACTGTATATCCTCATAACATGGTTCAAACAATAGTCCTTGCCTCCATAGCAATGTCTATTAATCTGACAGTGGTTACATTTCTCCAGGCCCATCACTCAGCTTTTTGTCAAAACGGAGGCGGAGCGACCGTTGTCAATGTTTCATCTGTGGATTTGCTCTTTAAACAGCTGCATATTATCAAGATATCAAAGTGTAACCAACAAAAAGGTAAACAACAGGCCCATAGCAAATGCAGCATATGGCATTCATTTTTCACATGTAAATAGCACTTTTCAGTAGTTCTCAAAGCATGCCATTCCATGAGCACAGAATTTATTTTTCAACTCGAATCAATGAGCCCAATCAGTCCTCCATGACAACAAAATCATAAACAACAGAGTAGGGCTGGCTAATAAGTCCTTAGTTTTGGGGTTATGCTCAGGTAAAACAAATACTTTTATATTTCCAAGTCTATTCTTGAAGATCCAGGGGTATAACATTTATTGTAATGACTGGAATTCTGATAGACTTTGGTTTTAAATGTAAATGTATAATTTAATCATATTATTATATGTAGTAGAAAGCGATGGGTTAGTAGAAGCCTACATAACCAACCCATAAATTAAAATTTAACATCCATATATGGACAGCTATGTAAACTTTAACATTGATTTATCCTTCCATGCCCTTCGTTCAATTGGTAACATACATTTTTGTCTTCTTCTAAGGCCTCTTAAGGGGAAAGTAATCTAAAAATTAACTAAATGTAATCAGATGACGTTACTGAGTTTGGATCATCTAAAAGTTACGTTAATGATTACAATTTTAGACAGGTAATTAGTAACTGTAACGGATTACATATAGAAATGAACCTACCCAACCCTGGTAATGACCACCATTATGCTTTTGACTTCATGGAACTGGGACAAGCATAACTCGCGGCATTGCGAAAACACTCTCTTACCTTGGCTTTTGTGACAGACTTAACTGTGGAATAAATGTAATTCATGTATGGGGAGAGGTATAGAGCTCTTGGTAGAAATCATCAGGATCCTGAAGGGGCTATGGAAATGTATCCTAAAATATTGCCTAGCTGCTCTGATCAGCGCCTTAGGCCCTCTTCATGCTCAATTGCCTAGCTTTCCCCTCTCTAGCTACTGTATCACTGAGACAATCAACAAGGCATAATTGTTCTGTAGACGCAGCCCTCTAGTAAAAACAAAAATTCGATTAGCTAGCTCAGACCCTGGATTAATTCATTTTCCTTGTCTGATGTGAGTGCGACATGGGAATGAGCTGTTGGTAGTTAGATTTGGTTGTTACTCAACTACAATTTAGGCCTTGTTTCATCGTTATTTCCTTTAAGTGGCCTCATATATTTTGGCACTGTAATGAGCTTTCAATTGGCTCTTTTTGTTTTCACCCATTATCTGGGTCGAATGGCTCCCTCGTCACGCTGCGCCGTGGCGATTTACTCTGTGTTAAGCCTTAATGAAAGCTCTCTCTCTGCCATTGTGGGCCCTTACTCGAGGATACTTTGCTATACTTCCCATTCCCGTGTTTTGTAATGCCCTGCCCAAGCAGTGGCGATATGGTGGTCCACCTCTGAGATACGAGCTACCCTTCTGCGATGATATACGTAGCTGTCTCTTTCCCTTATTGCCCTGGAGTTTAGTGTTCCTTTGCATGCCGGGTTCGAAGTGCCTGTAGTGTCAAAGCCATTTCTTCCCATCTCCTCTCATTAATGCTCTGTCTGACTCGGCAAATCTGACCATAGTCATTTCCCCCCGTCGGTTTCAGCGGGGCTGTGAAAAAAGCACCAAGGGAGTATGGGTAATAGCCTTCAGAAAGGGTCTGTAATTGCGCTTCCAGTTTACACGGAGAACCCTTGCCTATCTTGAACCTCCTCCCCATAGCACTAAATGCTAGATGGTGGGCTCTATATGGGAGCGATGGTGTGGTGGTGGTGGTGATTGTGTGTTGTTGAGGATTGTATGGAGAGGATGCTGCTGAGGGTGGGTTGTATGTTGTTGGGAGTCATTGAATGCACTTAGTGCCCCCTCTTTCCCCACACACACATACTCCATCCTCCAGGGGCAGCGATTAGTTAAGGGCTGGTAGAAACTTTTGACAGGTGCGATTGGAAGTCTAAGCCAAATGGGTGGCCATGGGCACCGTGTGCCCCCTTTTTGGATGAGATGAGTAAACCTGTAACAGGCCACCACACAACGCGACCCTCTGGCACTGCTGACTAGGGGCAGAGCTCTGATAACATTCTTGTCTCGCCGGAGCTCAGCACAAATGGAAAAGAGCTCACCTGCTACCCTGTTATATCTGGATATTGGACGAAATAAAAAATTGTTAAGCTATTTTTGACTAAAGTGCTTGATGCAAGAAGAGAAAGGTGTATAACTCCCCATATTTTGGAGAAGCAGTGTAAGTTAAGGGTGACGAAAGTCTCAGACAAAGATCTCAAAACTTTAGGAGTTTAATGAATAATAATAATAATAATAATGAAACCAAGAAACATAGTTCTAACCCTACCCCTAGAATGTTGAATGTTGTGCCGCCGCACGTACTGTGCATACAATTAGTTTCTTTCTGTACTCCATAGAGTGTAGGTGAACTTACTCTCTCTGCCATTGTCACAATATTATGTCTGCTATTGTCTGAATGGAGCATCAAATGTTTCCCTCACAACCCACCCATATGTAACCACCGCTGACCTTGCTGAGAGTTAAGCAAGGCCATTTGGCAGAGGATGACTGTCATTTGGCCGGCCACGCCTCATGAAGCCATCTGGGGCATTATTCCAACATATTCCTAGGCTGCCGTTGCTGATCGCCAACATTGCAGTGGAGCATGACTAAGTGGATGGGCTGTGGATGGGCTCCAGGCTGCAGCCGTAATGTGGCTCCAATAGCCCTATGTTCCATTGATGATATGATGTTCCCCCACAGTATACTGCCTGAAAGGTTTACAACCACACCTGTGCTTCAGAAAACAATGGCACATTGTAGGAGTAGCCGTTAAAGTGATGGAAGTGGATCATGCTGTGTTCACTCTCAGGTTTTCAATGGTTCCGTCTGGAATGCATTGACTGTTGATCTTTGAACAGTTGAGTCTGGTATGGGGAGGATGGGTTCATTGGAATGGAGTCATTTCAAACACATTCACATCAAGTTGTGTTCGTAATCAAGTTGGGCGTTCATAAATATTTAGAAAACACTTAAATGTCAGTGTGAGTGGGTGATGCGTCTTTGGTTTCTGTAGTTAGTTTGGTCTCGATCCTCTAGGTGTCAGTGTAAGACAGCTTCTGTGATGAATCTAGCATCATGTTTGTGTCTGTTTTGTATGGGTAACCAGACCCTTACAACAGCAGATGGTGCTGATCATTGTGGAACACATCATATTCATCTTTCTTTGTTTTTTATTGTAAAATAAAATATAAAATGTAGGGGGATTCAATTATTGCTAACTGACAAAATATACAAACACTGGGCAGACAGCTTTGACTACCAACTTAGTTAAACAACCATAAAGTTCCAATAATTCACTTGTGGAGTCATGTGAATCACTCTCTGTAAGAGGAAAACAAAAACAAACATTTAACAACCAGTTTAATAAGGATTATACTCAAAGAACATTTGTCAGAGAATCACATTGTCATAGAATATTTCTCATAAAAGTTCCTGGCATTTCCTAGGGTCTCTCTGGAAAGTCGTTTCTCTCTCTTCTGCCCAATAGAGGATTTTACAAATGAGAGACGGGAATCAATATTAAATTCTCTTATCACAACCAACTCTATGTGGAATCACCCAGGGACGGTTAAAAGTGTAGAGAGACCCTGTATCTCTCAGGGTGGCTACACAAACATGTCTGATTCTTCAAATACTGAGCTTATAGGGATTTTCCTTCTTTTGAAAAAAAATTTGTGTTACAATCTGGAAATAAAATACATTTCATTGGGATTTTTCAATACGGATCGACACAATACTCAATATTATGAGAGAGAAAATCCATAAACGTAAACTATTTATTTTAAAGTGACATTTTAATTCCATGTTGTAACTAGGGCTGTGGCGGTCACAATGTTGTCAGCCGGTGATTGTCAAGCAAATAACTGGCGGTCTCACAGTAATTGACCGTTAATTAACACAAACACATTTGGCATCTCCTGGCTGCAGAACTTTTGGAACATCTACATTTTAAAAATCAAATAAATTAATCTAATGTAGCCTACACCTTCACAATAAATCCATTATTTTAGAACGGTCTAAAGAAACATGATATGAAGAAAATGAAGTCTATTTCAAAATAACAGAATAGCGTACTCTGAGTTGTCCTGATCTGGTTATGCCAAATGGCTGTGGGCTAAACTAGTTCATTTAGCAGACAGTATGAACAAACAGTATGAACAGTATAGTATGAAGAATACAATTGAACAAAGCTGAATAAAATAGAAAGGATATTTTCTCCAAACGATTTGAGGGAGTGCGCACATGCGGATATTCTGTGTTGAGCGGTTAACAAAGAAACAGGTACTCCTATATACCTAATTTATTATTATTAATGTAACTTTAGTTCTACAAACGTCGGGCTATATGTTTTGATTTTTAATACATTGTAAGGTTGCATGATGCGGCTAATGATGATTTGAAAAAAGTTGCTTGAAAGGCATGAGCTTCGTTTTTTGCGTAGGCTGTAAACACTTTCACAAGCAAATCAAATTGTATTGTGTAGCGAAATGCTTGTGTTTCTAGCTCCAACATTGCAGTAATATCTAACAATTTCACAACAATACACTCAAATCTAAAGTAAAGGAATGGAATTAAGAATAATATACACTACTGGTCAAAAGATTTAGAACTTCTACTCATTCAAGGGTTTTCTTTATTTTACTATTTTCTACATTGTAGAATAATTGTGAAGACATCAAAACTATGAAATAACACATAGGGAATCATATAGTAAGCAAAAAAGTGTTAAACAAATCAAAACATATTTTATATTTATTCAAATAGCCACCATTTGGCTTGATGAACAGCCAGTGGCTTGGGTGGTTGTTGTCCTTGGTGATCTTTTTGGCCTTCCTGTGACATCGGGTGCTGTAGGTGTGCTGGAGGGCAGGTAGTTTGCCCCGGGTGATGCATTGGGCAGACCGCATCACCCTCTGGAGAGCATTGCTGTTGTGGGCAGTTTCCTTACCAGGCGGTGATACAGCCCGACAGGATGCTCTCAATTGTGCATCTGTAAAAGTTTGAGGGATTTAAGTGCCAAGCCAAATTTCTTCAGCCTCCTGAGGTTGAAGAAGCTCTGTTGCGCCTTCTTCACCACACTGTCTGTGTTGTTGGACCATTTCAGTTTGTCAGTGATGTCTATACCGAGGAACTTGAAGCTTTCCACCTTCTCCACTGCAGTCCCGTCAATGTGGATAGGGGGGTGCTCCCTCTGCTGTTTCCTGAGGTCCACGATCAGCGCCTTTATTTCGTTAACATTGAGTGAGAGGTTATTTTCCTTGCACCATACTCCCAGGGCCCTCACCTACTCCCTGTAGGCTGTCTCGTCATTGTTGGTAATCAGGCCTACTACTGTTGTGTCGTCTGCAAATTTGATGATTGAGTCATTTGTGAACAGGGAGTACAGGAGGGGGCTGAGCACGCACCCTTATGGGGCCCATGTGTTGCGGATCAGCGAAGTGGTGTTTCCTAACATCACCACCTGGGGGGGGGAATGTGCAGGACCCAGTTGCACAGGATGGGGTTCAGACCCAGGGCCCCGAGCTTAATGATGACCTTGGAGGGTGCTATGGTGTTGAATGCTGAGCTATAGTCAATGAACTGCATTATTACACAGGTTTTCCTCTTGTCCAGATGGGATAGGGCGGTGTGCAGTGCGATGGCGATTGATTCATCTGTGGATCTATTGGGGCGGTAAGCAAATTGGAGTGGGTCTAGGGTGTCAGGTAAGGTAGAGGTGATATGATCCTTGACTAGTCTCTCAAAGTACTTCATGATGACAGAAGTGAGTGATATGGGGTGGTAGTCATTTTGTTAAGTTACCTTTGCTTTCTTGGGTACAGGAACAATGGTGGACATCTTGAAGTATGTGGGAACAGCAGACTGGGATAGAGGAAGATTGAATATATCCATAAACACTCCAGCCAGCTGATCTGCGCATGCTCTGAGGACAAGGCTAGGAATGCTGTCTGGGTCGGCAGCCTTGCGAGGGTTAACATGCTTAAATGTCTTACTCACGAGCAAAGTACAGAGATCCTTCATGAAAACCTGCTCCAGAGCGCTCAGGACCTCAGACTGGGGTGAAGTTTCACCTCCCAACAGGACAACGACCCTAAGCACACAAACAAGACAATGCAGGAGTGGCTTCAGGACAAGTCTCTGAATGTCCTTGAGTGGCCCAGCCAGAGCCCGGACTTGAACCCAATCAAACATCTCTGGAGAGACCTGAAAATAGCTGTGCAGCAATGCTCCCCATCCAACCTGACAGAGCTGTCACTGAGTAAAGGGTCTGAATACCTACTGTATGTAAATATTTCAGTTATTGATTTTTTTAAAATAAATTAGCAAACATTTCTAAAAAAACAGTTTTTGCTTTGACATTATGAGGTATTGTGTGTAGATTGAGATGGGAAAAAAATATAGAATCAATTTTAGAAAAAGGCTATAAACGTAACAAAATGTAGAAAAAGTCAAGGGGTCTGAGTACTTTCCGAAAGCACTGTATGTGTGAAATGTGTTTTGATTTAGAATGCACCGGTCTCAAACAGGGGCAGGGGGAAAAATACATGTCATCTATGCACCTAAAGAGCAAACGGGGGACGCTTTTCCAGTGGTTAATTTTCATGCCTGCCAGGTAGGCTATACTCCTGTTGTAAAGATAAGCAATGTGCTTAATAATATTAGAAAAGTTGATGAACAAATAGAGTAGGCTTAGCCGATAGAATTTTTAATAGAGGCCATCACTATGAGCAATTGCATAGCCTATAGAAATGTTGCGCAAACATGAGCGCTTGGGCTCTCATGAAGTGTTTGAGAGCGATTTTCGATGACATTAGCGTTGATGTTAGAGTGATTAGAGAGACAATAGAGTGCCGAGTGCCAGGCAGTTAGCAAGTTTGGTAGACTACTAATGACCATAAGCAGCATTAGAGCTTGGAGAAGCCTAATTACTAAACGGTCACGTGGAATTTGACTGCCTTCATGACTCTTGCCGGTAATGCAGTCACCGCCACAGCACTGGTTGTAACAACAAAATCAATAATGTCAAAAATCCAAGGAATACTTATTATTGGCACCGTTTATGGTTGGATTATTCGCTATGGGAATGTTCCCAGAAAGTCTGGGTCAGAGCTGTAACTAAGCTCTGTGACCTCTGGGGCCACAGCATGCTGCTAGAGCCAATCACCAGTGTACAATTTGAAATGGAGCAGCAGTAAATGACTGAAGATATGAGCTCTATAGACCCACTGTTCCATCAGATATCCACCCCTGCAATGATTGATGTTGACATCACACTTTGTGCTACTCCAGTGCAGTCCAGGCAAGTTCTATTGGACTGTGTGGATAGGTTTACAATGCATTGTAAATGCAGGAAGTACCATGAATGTAGGGAGCAAACCGTTGGTGGTCGGCTGAAAAAGGAGTGTTGAACAGTAGGGTGTTCAAAAACATATTTCATATACTGTATTCAATTAGAGATGCTTGACCCCTTCAGTGACTTCATGTTGAGACAAAGTAATCGTACAGGTGGGAAATATTAATCTGTGATAATTTAAATGTGAACCCTGGGAATGCATTAAAGGCAGACAAAAAACATGAATCAGTCTAGTTATTTTTGTTTCCCTGTTTTGCAGATGTTTTTAGTTTTGTCATCCCACTTTTAGGCATCTCACTTTAAAGGGGAATGGAATCACTAGGCTCTATAGAACAGCAGCTGGGCTAACACTACTTTACCTCCGCTTCAATTAAAGCAAGGCCATGAGGAGAGTTAGAATATTTTGTGGGACAATCAAAAACCATTTGAGCCATTTGAGGCTCATAAGAGACGGGAGGAATATAATTGTCATTTTACCAGGTGCTCTTAAAGTACACCAGTAATCACGCTGCAGGACTCTCCCCAGTAATGGCTCTAAAATGTTGCTTTGTCGCCCATTAATACTTAGCATAACAAAATATTATAAATGCACAGAGACAGATTGACACACACACTATAGAGAGACTGCAATTCCTAGAAGTAAACCCCTGCTTTGGCGCTGTAACTTGGAGCAGGTTTATTTTTGTAGCATAGGCAATGTGGATCTGAGGGAGGAATGTCACTTGTGGAAGGGTTGGTCAGAGGGCGGGCACTTTCCACTGTTTTCCCCCATAGTGCTGTGGCCAACATGGCTCTCCCAGAGGAACCATTCCATTTCCTTTCCAGGACTGCTGCCTTCTCTCTTCCTCCCCCTATCAGCTCACCGGCTGCTCTTCCACACCCATTTGTAGTCACACTACAGGCTCTGTTTGAATACCTCAAAGCATCCTTTCTTCTTTTCTTTACTTTAAGTCAGTCATCATATATCTAAGAGGAATGGATTGGTTTAAAGCAATGAGGTGACAATATTGCTTACACTTATCCCCTCAATGAAGGGAGGAAGGAGGAATGCATGTTAAGTATTTTCCCAGGGGCTACGTCTAGGATAATGCTGCTGTCTGGTGCCTGACATTTCTACTCATGAGGAGGATGACCATTAAGCATTTATTTGCATAGTATGAAAATGGAGGACCGGTACACTTTAGAAAACAAATGAAGATGGATGACTAGACAAACAAACATCTGCTACCACAGTATGTCCAAGAAACAATGAAATATATGGTTTTATGGAAGATCATAGAGGTTAAATTTAGTATGAAGATCTGGCAACTAATCTCCTCTGCCTTATCTTTTCAGTTTATCTCCACCATCTGGACAAGTGAAGGCTCAGTTTACCCTGTCTCCCCATTTTAAGCCTACATTGTCAATACAGTCCTGGATTCAAATAGTATTTGAAATCTTTCAGATACTTTATATGTGCTTTATTGCGCTTGCCTCACACAATGGAATAGTCCCAAAAGTGCAAATCCCTCCCACCTGGCTCTCCAGTCCGGCTCAAGCAAATGCTTGATGAATGATTTCAAATACCATTTGAACCCAGATCTGAATCTTTCAAGTGCTGACACGGAGACGTTGAGAATAAGATGTATGTCTTGTAAGGACAGTTCAAGAACCTTTGGCTATCATCTCGATTTTTTCAAATACCCCAAAATCCATTTGGACAGGGAATTCAGGAAACTACTTCTCTCCGACAGCCTGTTATGACTGTTTTTATGAGCCCGAAAAGCAAGATGCTTATCAATCATATGCTGCTTTTATTCATATTCAGTAAGTGTTCACTGATCACTGCAATGCTTTCTGAGAGACCCTGTCGCTTCCCTGCATGAGTTCATTTACACTGATACTTTAGCCCCATGTGTCTACCACTGTGCGCTTTACTTTTTTGTATGATCATTTTTACACACATCTTGAAATGGTGGCATAGTTTCTTAAAAGCACAGGATCAGAGAAACTAAAGGAAAAGAAGCCTATGTTTTTCATGTGGAATTTGTTCCATGTCCCACTGTAAGAGCTACTGCTTCATGTGGTGACTTCATTTGGTGTGTGCTATAGGGGGCAGTCTCTGATCTAATTTGATGTCAGTGTGTAGTTCTCTTTTGACTGATCATAGAAAAAAAACAGTTCAGATCTGTGAAAATGTGATGTTCCTGACGTACTGAATTCAACCTTTCTACAACTCTAAAATGTTCCATCAGCTGAATCAAGGAAGTCACAGAAATGCAAATGAGATGGGGTAGAATTGTTCCTAGTTTAGTGATTATATCTTTTGGTACCCTGTCACCTGAGTGCATGATGGAATACCTTGATTGGACACTAGAGAACAGGAAGGATTAAATACTGTTCAGAGCACCTAAAATGTACAGTCAAAGTTATTGCTGGCACATGTTCAATTGTACACAAATAAATATTAAGTAATTACTAATTAATAAAGTAAAGTTTATGACCTTACTATGTAGATGAACTCCGTCAACACTGTAATTTACACTGAACAAAAATATAAATGCAACATGCAATAAATAATAAATTCCTTAGGCCCTAATCTAATAAATTTCACATGACTGGGAATACAGATATGCATCTGTTGGTCACAGGTAGCTTAAAAAGGTAGGGTTGTGGATCCGAAAACCAGTCAGTGTCTGGAGTGTCCGCCATTTGTCACATGCAGCACGACACATCTCTTTTGCAAAAAGTTGATCAGGCTGTCGATTGTGTGGCCTGTGGAATGTTGTACCACTCTTCAATGGCTGTGCGAAGTTGCTGGATATTGGCGGGAACTGGAACATGCTGTCGTACACGTCTATCCAGAGAAATCCAAACATGCTCAATGGGTGACAGGTCTGGTGAGTATGCAGGCCATGGAAGAACTAGGAAGTCAGCTTCCAGGAATTGTGTACAGATTCTTACAACATGGTGATGATGGCGGATGAATGGCACGACAATGGGCCTCAGGATCTCGTTACAGTATCTATGTGCATTAAATTGCCATTGATAAAATGCAATTGTGTTCATTGTCTGTGGTTTATGCCTGCCCTTACAATAAACCCACCACCACCATGGGGCACTCTGTTCACAATGTTGACATCAGCAAATTGCTGAACCACATGACACTATACACACTGTCTGCTATCTGCCCGGTACAGTTGAAACCAGGATTCATCCGTGAAGAGCACACTTCTCAAGCGTGCCTGTGGCCATCAAAGTTGAGCATTGGCACACTGAAGTCATTTACGATGCCGAACTGCAGTCAGGTCAAGACCCTGGTGAAGACGACGAGCATGCAGATGAGCTTCCCTGAGATGATTTCTGACCGATTGTGCAGAAATCCTTCGGTTGTGCAAACCCACAGTCTCGTCAGCTGTCCGGGTGGCTGGTCTCAGACGATCCCGCAGGTGAAAAATCCAGATGCGGAGGTCCTGCGCTGGCATGGTTACACATGGTCTGCGGTTGTGAGACCAGTTGGAAGTACCACCAAATTCTCTAAAACTTCATTTGAGGTGGCTTATGGTAGAGAAATTAAAATTCTATTATCTGGCAACAGCTCTGGTGGACATTCCTGTAGTCAACACGCCAATTGCACATTCCCTCAAAAACTTGAAACATCTGTGGCATTTTGGTGTTTGACAAAACTGCACATTTTAGATTGGCCTTTTATTGTCCCCAGCACAAGGTTTACCTGTGTAATGATCATGTTGTTTAATCAGCTTCTTGATATGCCACACCGGTCAGGTGGATGGATTATCTTTGCAAAGGTTAAATGCTCACTAACAGGGATGTAAAAGATATTCTGCACAAAATTTGAGAGAAATAAGCTTTTTGTGTATGGAAAATATCTGGGATCTTTAACTTCAGCTCATGAAACATGAGAACAACACTTTACATGTTGCATTTATATTTTTATTCAGTATCCTTCATGTTTTGTTGAAGGGTTCGTCTATCTGGACAGTCTGCCGACTTCCCCCTTTGCTTTCCTCTTTGGGGATAATAGTTTCCATTACTGCTATCATACTGTAACAATAATAACAATTGCCCATGCTCTTTGTATGATTGCCATTATTCAGAAAGGCAAATAATCAATGGCAATCAAGCGAAAGACACTTGACAAATAAATACAATGTTTACTTAAGTTCAAAATAGACATTTTCCCAACCAGTGTTCATTGTCAAGAGCGCTAATGACTTCAAAATGGTGTTTATCCACAGTCCAACTGAACAAGCCTTTTTATAATGTACAGTATAGATGGACTGGCACTTCCCCTCAAGTCAATGGGAATGTGTACGTGCCAAGAGGCCAATGTGGGCTATGTATGCTTCGAGAATGTCCAATTAAATCCCTTTACCAATGGGATGCAAGCTTTCTTTGCAACAATTGCATCTGTCACAAATAAGCATTTTAGTTATTTGTATGTAGTTGATTGCAATCGTGTCAAATATTAGGTGACTTCTAATTACAGAGGCCATTGGTGCATTTTCTCCTGAAAAGTCAGGAATTAAAATATGTGAATACCAAAAGGCCATGAGTTTGAGCATGGCATGAGCCCATTCATGGCAGTTTTATTATTGTAAACGGTTTTCTTCCTGGGAAGGAGAAGCGGACCAAAACGCAGCGTGGTTAGGGTTAAACATCTCTAATCAAGACGAATACTGGGAAAAACACTACAAATATACAAAACAATAAATGTGAAAACCGAAACAGTCCTGTGTGGTGAAACAAACACAGACACAGAAACAACCACCCACAAAACCCTACACAAAACAGGCTACCTAAATATGGTTCCCAATGAGAGACAATTACTAACACCTGCCTCTGATTGAGAACCATATCAGGCCCAAACACAGAAACAGACAAACTAGACATCCAACATAGAATGCCCACTCAGATCACACCCTGGCCAAACAAAACATAGAAACATACAAAGCAAACTATGGTCAGGGTGTGACACTTATTTATGAGACCAATGGAAACATGGTCTAGTTAAAAGCTGTTGAAGTACAGCTTTTGCACTCCATGAGGGCATGGATATGAGGTTAAAAACAATAGCACCCCTATGTGTCCTTTACTCATCATTTCCCACATCAGTCTCATGAGACCATGGTATTCTTGTGCCTTGGATGTCAGGTCTGTTAAGTTCTGTATTCGTGAGAGGCAGACTGCCACATTTGTTGGTCGGTCTGGATGTTGATAAGGTCAAATTTAGACTTCTATTTAGAGGGTACAGAAACCGGTCAGGGACACACCCATACCACAAAGCATTTGTCCCAGACTATTGTCTGTTTTCGGTTGATCTGAGTGGTGATCTTGAGCTGGTCTCCTCCTGAGTTTCCTGTCTAAGGCGAGTACAGTGTCATGCCTACCTCGGCTGTGTTCTGATGGAAACCCCTCCATATGTCCTGTATCCCCTCTCAGCCCTAGACAGAACAATAGGAACCACTTACTGTGAGGCAGCCTGCGGATGGAGAGCTAGGCTGTTTTGTGTAGCTTGATTGCTCTCCACTTACAGCGGTGTTCAAAACCAAGTAACCCTGACCACAGGAAAAAACAGGGTCATCAGAGGTGTTTCCCTCTCATGGTTGACATTACTTTTTATAGGTCTGTTTTGTGCTATATTCCCCATGATGGGTGGAGCTCAATTCCCAACTTTACTTCTTTTAAAATCTGCCTACACCCCCCTTGTGTTGTAGAATTGCCTGTTACTTTTATCAAAATTAATTTTGCCAAGTAATTATGCTACAATACTTGAATTTCAATGCCATATTTGGAAGTCATGCTGTGTTTTTCCATTGCTAAATGGCTATATTGGATTGTTTAAGAAACGGTTCACCTAATATTATGGACACTTAAAATGTAGTCTATTGGCCCAAGATGCATATGTGTTTACTTAGCTACAGCTTATCAGTTAGCATGCTCCAAATAGCAATGCAACTTAACCAGCTACTTATTCCATCAATTAAGCATGTTGCAATACTTAAGTTGCATGAAGTAACATGTCAAGTAAACTCCGGCACCAGTTGTCTGGCTTGCTTAGCTGAGTGGACCATGTGTTTTAATACATGTAGTCTTAGGTCTTTATTAGCTCAATCCTACGTTCTGAGTTCAGCACCATCCGCAATCAGTCAACTGTCTCAAAGCAAAGTGGCCCTTGCAGCAGAATCCTCAAGTAGTTGAGTGCCATGGTAACCAATGGCTTCTCTCTCCCCGACTGCTGCTGCTGTTGGTGAGTCATTCAAAGTAGACAGTCTGTCCTTCAATCTCTTTTGTTACATCAGCTCAGAGATGACCCGAGTTGGGTCATCGGTCTACTGTGTGTCTGGAGCTAGTTCTCAGGAACAGTGTCACATACTTCCAGTTACATGATATACAGTACTTCTGGCAAGTCCCTTTAACAATGAACTGACATCTTGAGATGCATTACTTAGGCTACTGCAGGTCATTTTATACACTCTTAGAAAAAAGCGTTCTTCGGCTGTCCCCATAGGAGACCTCGGTAGAACTCTTTTTGGTTCCAGGTAGAAACCCATGTGGAACCAAAAGGGTTCTACCTGAAACCAATAAGGGTTCGTCGAATGGGGACAGCCGCATAACACGTTTAGGTTCTAGATGGCACCTTATTTTCCTAAGTGTACCTGTTCATTTGTATTTCACACCATTTAATTTTAAAGAAATTATGTTTTGTGTCCTATTTTCTTGAGAAGTTGTAATGCTGCATCTTTGGATATTCTATACATTTCCTTTTACATTGCAGGCATTGTGGCTCAACTATATCCAACCGACATGGCAGTGTTTATAGCGCAAACACCTTTTGCCTGCAGTCAAATTCAATCTCAGAACCAGATAGATGGCTCCAGTTTTCAAAATAAGATGCATGTGTGCTCAGCTAGATCAGTGGTTACCAAACTGTGGGGTATACATCATTGCATACCGTAGAGAACTATTTATAACATGTCAGAAATGTCCAGATCAAGTAGCCCATGTCAGCTAACCTTTTTTTATTTTGTTTTTTTATACAGTAGCCACCCTTTTCCTTGATGACAGCTTCGCGCACTCTTGGCATTCTCTCAACCATCCTCATAACAGGTGTGCTTTGTTAAAAGTTAATTTGTGGAATATCTTTCCTCCTTAATGTGTTTGATCCAATCAGTTGTGTTGTGACAAGGTAGGGGTGATATACAGAAGATTATCTTTTACCAAATAGGGCTAAATCCATATTATGGCAAGAATAGCTCAAATAAGCAAAGAGAAACAGCAGTCCATGATTACTTTCAGACATGGTCAGTCAATCCAGAACATTTCAAGAACATTGAAAGTTTCTTCAAGTGCAGTTGCAAAAATCATCAAGCGTGAAACTGGCTCTCATGAGGACTGCGACAGGAAAGGAAGACACAGAATTTCCTTTGCTGCAGAGGATAAGTTCAGTAGACTTAACTGCACCTCAGATTGCAGCCCAAATAAATGCTTCACAGAGTTCAAGTGACAGACACATCTCAACATCAACTGTTCAGAGGAGACTGTGTGAATCAGCCTTCATGGTCGAATTGCTGCAATGAAACAACTACTAGGAAACCAAGATGGCGTAGCAATGAAGACGTGTTTGTTTTGTCCTCTCGTGTACGTTTGTATTTTTTTGTATTTTTTGTATATATATTTCAATTTATTTTCAATCTCTTCTCGATTTTTTTTTTTCCGGTAACCTGCCTCACCCAATGTGATACGGAATTGCATTTATTTTCAATTTTAGAACACATTCAAGAATCTCCAGAAGCTAACCAGCTAATTAGCTACAAGTTGGTTAGGGTTAGGGTTAGGGGGTTAGGGTTAGGGTTAGGGTTAGGGTTAGTCATTGTTAGCCACTGCTAGCAGCTTTTACCTTCTGCACAGATACCAGCCCTGTTTTTAGCCTGGATAAAACTTCCCTGTCTACCAATATCGCTTGTCTACCAATATCGGACTGTCTCTCCACAACAACGCCGGATTCCTGCCGTAATCCCTGGACCACTACTTCTGATCTTCACAGCTAGCTTGCAGCTAGCTAGCTAGCTCACAGCTAGCTTTCACTCACCGTGGCACCTAGTACCGAAGCTATTCCCTGAGGCCCACCTCCCGGCCTACTCAGCTGTTCACCCGAACCCCACTAATACACGGCTAGAGCCCAAAACTCCACCGGATCCTTGCTGTAAACTCTGGACCTTGGCACCGGATCACCGCTGCTACCGATTGGATATAGTGGCTAATGCCACTGCCACGAAGCTAGCACCAGTTAGCCGTGAGCCAGGCACATCTCCCGGCTAGCAAACTAAATACCACAATACCTCTTTCGCCATCTGGCTTGGATTCTCTGTCGACACGGCGCCCCGCTGCACCACCACGTCTGGTCTGCCGACGAATACTCCTTCCGCTGTGCCTTCATACGGCCTCCGTCGGAGCAGACACTACTAACTTTAAACGCTGTGTCGCTAGCGTAGTGGGGCTCCCCTGTTCCATCTACTGCTGCCCCCTGGACACTATGATCACTTGGCTACATAGCTGATGCCTACTGGACTGTCCATTAATCACGCTATTTCATTCTGTTTATTTATTTTTTATCTGTCAGCCCCAGCCGTGAACTCAGGCTCTGTGTGTAGTTAATCCGACCCTCTCTGCCTAGTCATCGCCATTTTACCTGCTGTTGTTGTGTTAGCTGATTAGCTGTTGTTGTCTCACCTGTTGTTTTAGCTAGCTCTCCCAATCAACACCTGTGATGACTTTATGCCTCGCTGTATGTCTCTCTCAAATGTCAATATGCCTTGTATACTGTTGTTCAGGTTAGTTATCATTGTTTTAGTTTACAACGGACCCCCTAGTTCCACTCTTCATACCTCTGATACCTCCTTTGTCCCACCTCCCACACATGCGGTGACCTCACCCATTACAACCAGCATGTCCAGAGATACAACCTCTCTTATCATCACCCAGTGCCTGGGCTTACCTCCGCTGTACCCGCACCCCACCATACCCCTGTCTGCGCCATACCCCTTTTATTCTTTGTCCCCAACGCTCTAGGCGACCAGTTCTGATAGCCTTTAGCCGCACCCCCATTCTACTCCTCCTCTGTTCCGCGGGTGATGTGGAGGTAAACCCAGGCCCTGCATGTCCCCAGGCACCCTCATTTGTTGACTTCTGTGATCAAACAACCCTTGGTTTCATGCATGTCAACATCAGAAGCCTCCTCCCTAAATTTGTTTTACTCACTGCTTTAGCACACTCTGCCAACCCGGATGTCCTTGCTGTGCCTGAATCCTGGCTTAGGAAGGCCACCAAAAGATTTCCATACCCAACTACAACATTTTCCGTCAAGATAGAACTGCCAAAGGGGGAGGAGTTGCAGTCTACTGCAGAGATAGCCTGCAAAGTAATGTCATACTCTCCAGGTCCATACCCAAACAGTTCGAACTTCTAATTTTAAAAATTATTCTCTGCAGAAATAAGTCTCTCACTGTTGCCGCCTGCTACTACCGACCCCCCTCAGCTCCCAGCTATGCCCTGGACACCATTTGTGAATTGATCGCCCATCTAGCTTCAGAGTTTGTTCTGTTAGGTGACCTAAACTGGGATATGCTTAACACCCCGGCAGTCCTACAATCTAAGCTAGATGCCCTCAATCTCACACAAATCATCAAGGAACCCACCAGGTACATCCCTAAATCTGTAAACAAGGGCACCCTCATAGATGTTATCCTGACCAACTGGCCCTCCAAATACACCTCTGCTGTCTTCAATCAGGATCTCAGCGATCACTGCCTCATTGCATGTATCCGCTACGGGTCCGCAGTCAAACAACCACCCCTAATCACTGTCAAATGCTCCCTTAAACACTTCTGCGAGCAGGCCTTTCTAATCGACCTGGCCCGGGTATCCTGGAAGGATAATGACCTCATCCTGTCAGTTGAGGATGCCTGGTCATTCTTTAAAAGTAACTTCCTCACCATCTTAGATAAGCATGCTCTGTTCAAAAAATGCAGAACTAAGAACAGATATAGCCCCTGGTTCACTCCAGACCTGACTGCCCTCGACCAGCACAAAAACATTCTGTGGCGGACTGCAATAGCATCGAATAGTCCCCGCGATATGCAACTGTTCAGGGAAGTCAGGAACCAATACACGCAGTCAGTCAGGAAAGTAAAGGCCAGCTTTTTCAAGCAGAAATTTGCATCCTGTAGCTCTAACTCCAAAAAGTTCTGCGACACTGTAAAGTCCATGGAGAACAAGAGCACCTTGTCCCAGCTGCCCACTGCACTGAGGCTATGTAACACGGTCACCACCGATAAATCCATGACAATTGAAAACTTCAACAAGCATTTCTCAACGGCTGGCCATGCCTTCCTCCTGGCTACTCCAACCTCGGCCAACAGCTCCCCCCCCCGCAGCTACTCGCCCAGGCCTCCAGCTTCTCCTTTACCCAAATCCAGATAGCAGATGTTCTGAAAGAGCTGCAAAAAAACCTGGACCCGTACAAATGAGCTGGGCTTGACAATCTGGACCCTCTATTTCTGAAACTATCGGCCACCACTGTCCCAACCCTATTACCAGCCTGTTCAACCTCTCTTTCATATCGTCTGAGATCCCCAAGGACTGGAAAGCTGCCGCGGTCATCCCCCTCTTCAAAGGGGGAGACACCCTGGACCAAAACTGTTACAGACCTATATCCATCCTGCCCTGCCTATCTAAGGTCTTCGAAAGCCAAGTCAACAAACAGATCACTGACCATCTCGAATCCCACCGTACCTTCTCCGCTGTGCAATCTGGTTTCCGAGCCGGTCACGGGTGCACCTCAGCCACGCTAAAGGTACTAAACGATATCATAACCGCCATCGATAAAAGACAGTACTGTGCAGCCGTCTTCATCGACCTGGCCAAGGCTTTCGACTCTGTCAATCACCATATTCTTATCGGCAGACACAGTAGCCTCGGTTTTTCTAATGACTGCCTTGCCTGGTTCAACTACTTTGCAGACAGAGTTCAGTGTGTCAAATCGGAGGGCATGTTGTCTGGTCCTCTGGCAGTCTCTATGGGGGTGCCACAGGGTTCAATTCTCGGGTCGACTCTTTTCTCTGTATATATCAATGATGTTGCTCTTGCTGCGGGCGATTCCCTGATCCACCTCTACGCAGACGACACCATTCTGTATACTTCTGACCCTTCCTTGGACACTGTTCTATCTAACCTCCAAACGAGCTTCGATGCCATACAACACTCCTTCCTTTAACTGCTCTTAAACGCTAGTAAAACCAAATGCATGCTTTTCAACCGTTCGCTGCCTGCACCCGCATGCCCGACTAGCATCACCACCCTGGATGGTTCCGACCTAGAATATGCGGACGTCTATAAGTACCTAGGTGTCTGGCTAGACTGTAAACTCTCCTTCCAGAATCACATCTAGAATCGGCTTTCTATTTCGCAACAAAGCCTCCTTCACTCACGCCGCCAAACTTACCCTAGTAAAACTGACTATCCTACCGATACCACCCACCACTGCGACCTGTATGCTCTAGTCGGCTGGCCCTCGCTACATATTCGTCACCAGACCCACTGGCTCCAGGTCATCTACAAGTCCATGCTAGGTAAAGCTCCGCCTTATCTCAGTTCACTGGTCACGATGGCAACACCCACCCGTAGCACGCGCTCCAGCAGGTGTATCTCACTGATCATCCCTAAAGCCAACACCTCATTTGGCTGCCTTTCCTTCCAGTTCTCTGCTGCCTGTGACTGGAACGAATTTCAAAAATTTGTTGAAGTTGGAGACTTTTATCTCCCTAACCGATCGCTGCAGCTGTACATAGTCCATCGGTAAATAGCCCACCCAATTTACCTACCTCATCCCCATACTGTTTTTATTTATTTACTTTTCTGCTCTTTTGCACACCAGTATCTCTACCTGCACATGACTATCTGATCATTTATCACTCCAGTGTTAATCTGCTAAATTGTAATTATTCGCCTACCTCCTCATGCCTTTTGCACACAATGAATATAGTCTCTTTTTCGTTATTAAAAAAAAATAATTCTACTGTTGTTATTGACTTGTTTACTGTTTACTCCATGTGTAACTCTGTGTTGCTGTCTGTTCACACTGCTTTGCTTTATCTTGGCCAAGTCGCAGTTGTAAATGAGAACTTGTTCTCAACTAGCCTACCTGGTTAAATAAAAGTGAATACAATTTTTTTTTAAATAAACTAAAGGACACCAATAATAAGAAGAGACTTGCTTGGGCAAAGAAGCAGGAGCTATGGACGTTAGACCGGTGGAAATCTGTGAGTCCAAATTGGAGATTTTTGGTTCGAACCGCCATGTATATGTGAGACGCAGAGTAGGTGAACGGATGATCTCCACATGTGTGGCTTACACCATGAAACATGGGGGTGGTGGTGAGGGGTTGCTTTGCTGGTGACACTGAGATGTATTTAGAATTCAAGGCACACTAAACCAGCATGGCTACCACAGTTTTCTGCAGCGATACGCCATCCCATCTGGTTAGCACTTAGTGGGATGATCATTTGTTTTTCAACAGGACAATGACCCAACACACCTCCAGGCTGTGTAAGGGCTATTTGACCAAGGAGAGTGATGGAGTGCTGAATCAGATGACTTGGAATCCATAATCAACCACATTGAAATGGTTTGGAATGAGTTGGACCGCAGAGTGAAGGAAAAGCATCAAACAAGTGCTCAGGATATGTAGGAACTCCTTCAAGACTTTTGGAAAAGCATTCCTGTCATGAGGTCGACGTCACCAGCTTTCTAGCCATCGCCGCTCCATTTTTCCATTGTTCCATTTGTTTTGTCTTGTTCCCTGCACACCTGGTTTCCATTCCGTAATCACACTGCATGTATTTATTCCTCTGTTCCCCTCCATGTCTTTGTGTGAAATTGTTTTTGTTACATGTTTGTGTGTACGCGCCAGGCTGGGTTCTTCCCCGTATTTCTGTGGCTTTTCACGAGGGATGTTTATTGTACACATTTGCTAAATGTTCGTGACTGTTTTGCGCATAGCACTTTTACCTTTGGCTGGAGGTTTTGAAGCAGTGGCGTCTGTCTGTTTTATTTGCCTCTGCCTTAATAAAGTGTGCGCCTGTTCACAACTCTCTGCTCTCCTGCACCTGACTTCTCCACCAGTAGCGCAAACCGTGACAATTCCTCATGAAGCTGGTTGATAGAATGCCAAGAGTGTGCAAAGTTGTCATCAAGTTAAAGGATGGCTACTTCGAAGAACCTCAAATAAAAAATATATTTGTTTAACATATTTTTGGTTACGACATGTTCCATATGTGTTAGTTTTGATGTCTTCACTATTATACTACAATGAAGAAAATTGTAAAATTAAAGAAAACCCCTTGAAATGAGTTGTGTCCAAACTTTTCATTGGTACTATATGTCTGAGTGTTGGAATATTCCCCTGGCTATCCGTCAATAAAACATAAAATTATGCCGTGATACTTAGGTATCAAAAGTAAATAGAATTGATAAAATACACTATTTAAAACCAAATACTTATAGACTTTTACACAAGTAGTATTTTACTGAGTGACTCACTTTTACTTGAGTCATTTTCTACTAAGGTATCTTTACTGTTACTCAAGTATGACAAATTGGATGGGTTCCACTGGTGTACAGCAATCTTTAAGTCATACCACAGACTGGATTGAGGTCTGGGCTTTGATTAGGCCATTCCAAGATATATGAATGTTTTCCCTTAAACCACTCGAGTGTAGCTTTAGCAGTATGCTTAGGGTCATTGTCCTGCTGGAAGGTGAACCTCCATCCCAGTCTCAAATCTCTGGAAGACTGAAACAGGTTTCCTTCAAGAATTTCCCTGTATTTAGCGCCATCCATCATTCCTTCAATTCTGACCAGTTTCCCAGTCCCTGCCGATGAAAAACATTGGTGTTCTCGGGGTGGTGTTCTCGGGATGGTGCTCTCGGGGTGATGAGAGGTGTTAGGTTTGCGACAGATATAGCGCTTTCCTTGATGGCAAAAAAGGTCTATTTTAGTCTCATCTGATCAGAGTACCTTCTTCCATATGTTTAGGGAGTCTCCCACATGCCTTTTGACCAACACCAAACGTGTTTGCTTATTTTTGTCTTTAAGCAATGGCTTTTTTTCTGGCCACTCTTCCGTAAAGTCCAGCTCTGTGGAGTGTACGGCTTAAAGTGGTACTATGGACAGATACTCCAATCTCCGCTGTGGAGCTTTGCAGCTCCTTCACGGTTATCTTTGGTCTCTTTTTTTACCTCTCTGATTAATGCCCTCCTTGCCTGGTCCGTGAGTTTTGGTGGGCGACACTCGCTTGGCAGGTTTGTTGTGGTGCCATATTCTTTCCATGTTTTAATAATGGATTTAATGGTGCTCTGTGGGATGTTCAAAATATTGGATTTTTTTGAACCCAAAACTGATCTGTACTTCTCCACAATGTTGTCCCTGACCTGTTTGGAGAGCTCCTTGGTCTTCGCTCGCTTGGTGACGCCACTTGCTTCGTGGTGTTGTAGACTCTGGGGCCTTTCAGAACAGGTGTAATGAGATCATTTGATAGATTGTGTGACACTTAGATTGCACAAAGGTGGACTTTATTTAACTAATTATGCGACTTCTGAAAGGTAATTGGTTGCATCAGTTCTTATTTAGGGGCTCCATAGCAGTTTTCAGTTTTTTATTTTTTAGAATTCATTTCACTTCACCAACTTTTTTTTAACATGAAATCCAAATAAAAATCAAATGAAATTGCAGGTTGTAATGCAACAAAATAGGAAAAATGTGAAGGGGGATGAATATTTTTGCAAAGCACTGTGATCTACACTACTTTGATATGCAACATTAGGGATTGATCCAATGAACCAAGGTTCTCTACAGATCGGTGTCCCACCCACAGGATGGTTGAGCTAACGTAGGCTAATGAGATTAGCATGAGGTTGTAAGTAACAATAACATTTCCTAGGACACAGACATATCTGATAACGGCAGAAAGCTTAAATTCTTGTTAATCTAACTGCACTGTCCAATTTACAGTAGCTATTACAGTGAAATAATAGCATTCTATTGTTTGAGGAGAGTGCAAAGTTAATGAACTTGAAAATGTATTAATAAAACAATTAAGCATATTTGGGCAGTCTTGACACAAAATTTTGAACAGGAATACAATGGTTCCTTCGATCAGTCTAACACTTTTCATATACACTGCTCCCATCTAGTGGCCAAAATCCAAATTGCGCATTTCAAAGATGATGGTACATTTTTTTTGTTGAAAAAATAGAATACAATAACATTTGCCTTTAAACAACTTGGAAAATTCCAGAAAATGATGTCATGGCTTTAGAAGCTTCTGATAGGCCAATTCACATAATTTGAGTCAATTGGAGGTGTACCTGTGGATGTATTTCAACGCCTTACCTTCCAACTCGGTGCCTCATTGCTTGACATCATGGGAAAATCAAAAGAAATCAACCAAGACCTCAGAAAATAAATTGCAGACCTCCACAAGTCTGGTTCATCATTGGGAGCAATTTCCAAACGCCTGAAGGTAACACATTCATCTGTACAAACAATAGTATGCAAGTATAAACACCATGGGACCACGCAGCTGTCATATCGCTCAGGAAGGAGAAGCGTTCTGTCTCCTAGAGATTAACGTACTTTGGTGTGAAAAGTGCAAATTAATCCCAGAACAACAGCAAAGGACCGATGCTGGAAGATGCTGGAGGAAACAGGTACAAAAGTATCTATATCCACAGTAAAACGAGTCCTATATCGACATAACCTGAAAGGCCGCTCAGCAAGGAAGAAACCACTGCTCCAAAACCGCATAAAAAGCCAGACTACGGTTTGCAACTGCACATGGGGACAAAGATCATACATTTTGGAGAAATGTCCTCTGGTCTGATGAAACAAAAATAGAACTGTTTGGCCATAATGACCATCATTATATTTGGAGGGAAAGGGGAGGCTTGCAAGCCGAAGAAAACCATCCCAACTGTGAAGTACAGGGGTGGCAGCATCATGTTGTGAGGGTGCTTTGCTGCAGGAGGGACAGGTGCACTTCACAAAATAGATGGCAACATTTCAAGACATCAGTCAAGCTTGGTCGCAAATGGGTCTTCCTAATGGACAATGGCCCCAAGCATACTTCCAAAATCGTGGTAAAATGGCTTAAGGGCAACACATTCAAGGTATTGGAGTGGCAATCACAAAGCCCTGACCTCAATCCTTTTAGAAAATGTGTTGGCAGAACTGAATAGCATGTGCGAGAAAGGAGGTCTACAAACCTGATTCAGTTACACCAGCTCTGTCAGGAGGAATGGGCCTAAATTCACCCACAGAAGCACATAGAGAGAAGTCAGAAGTGGTATACTGCAGACCTGGGTTCAAATAGTCTTCTTTCAAATGCATTTGGCCTATCTATAATACCGCCATGTTTCAAGCAGATCACCATAGTCCCTGTTCCCAAGAACGCCAAAGTAACCTGTCTAAATGACTATTGCGCTGAAGCAGTCACATCTGTAGCCATGAAATGCTTTAAAAGACTGGTCATTGCTCACATCAACCTAATCATGACACCCTGGGCCCACTCCAATTCGCATACCGCACCAACTGATCCATAGATGACTCAATCACACTTCCCTCTCCAACCTGAATAAGATGTACACTACTGGTCAAAAGTTTTAGAACCCCTACTCATTCAAGGGTTTTCCTTTATTTGTACTCATTTCTACATTGTATAATAATAGTGAAGACAGCAAAACTACAAAATAACACACACAAAATAATATAGTAACTGAAAAAGTGTTAAACAAATCAAATATTATATTTTAGATTCTTCAAAGTAGCCACCCTTTGCCTTGATGACAGCTTTGCACACTCTTGGCATTCTCTCAATCAGCTTCACCTGGAATGCTTTTCCAACAGTCTCCCTTCACTCTGCAGGCCAACTCATTCCATACCATCTCAATTGAGTTGAGGTCAGGTGATTGTGGAGGCCAGGTCATCTGATGCAGCACTCAATCACTCTCCTTCTTGGTCAAATAGCCCTTACACAGCCTGGTGGTGTTGGGTCGTTGTCCTGTTCATATTGCTGCAGAATGCTGTGGTAGCCATGGTGATTAAGTGTGCCTTGAATTCTAAATACATCACTGACAGTGTCACCAGCAAAGCACCCCCACACCATCACACCTGCTCCTCCATGCTTCAAGGTGAGAACCACACATACAGAGATTTTCCGTTCACCTACTCTGCGTTTCACAAATACACGGCGGTTGGAACCAAAAGTCTCCAATTTGGACTCATCAGACCAAAGGACAGATTTACACCAGTCCATTGCCCGTGTTTCTTAGCCCAAAGAAGTAACTTCTTATTGGTGTCATTTAGTAGTGGTTTCTTTGCAGCCTCCTCGGAACAGTTGATGTGTCCTTTACTTGAACTCTGTGAAGCATTTATTTGGGCTGAAATCTGAGGTGCAGTAACTCTGGGACTTCCTTTCCTGTAGCGGTCCTCATGAGAGCCAGTTTCATCATAGTGCTTGATGGTTTTTGCGACTGCACTTGAAGAAACTTTCAAAGAAATGTTCCGTATTGACTGACCTTCGTGTCTTGAAGTAATGATGGATTGTTGTTTCTCTTTTGCTTATTTGAGCTGTTCTTGCCATAATATGGACTTGTTCTTTTACCAAATAGGGCTATCTCCTGTATACCACCCCTACCTTATCATAACACAACTGATTGGCTCCAACGCATTAAGGAGGAAAGAAATTCCACAAATTAACTCTTAACAAGTGTCATGACTATCCTGTGAGGATCCGAATGTGTCGGGTCAGATTAGCAATGGATGACAGTAACCAGAACCTCACCCACAGAAGAGGGGAGGAGGGAGCTGCTGGGGGGGGTTACACCCTGTCATATATTAAAGGAATACTACATGATGTCATGTGTTCTTTCATAGTTTTGATGTCTTCACTATTTCTACAATGTAGAAAATAGTTTAAAAAAATGAAAAACCCTGGAATGAGTAGGTGTGTCCATACTTTTGACTTGTACTGTAAATAGCACTTATCTACGAACTGCGGTAGTCCAAGTGCTTTACTTAGTAGGGGGAAACTCACTGTTAAAGTGACCATCGGGTTCTTGGTTACATCCTTGACCAAGGCCCTTCTCCCCCCGATTGCTCAGTTTAGCTGGGCGGCCCGCTCTATGAAGAGTCTTGGTGGTTCCAAACTTCTTTCATTTAAGAATGATGGAGGCCACTGTCTTCTTGGGGACCTTCATGCTGCAGACATTTTTTTTTTCAGTGCTGCAGACAGATCTGTGCCTCGACACCTTCCTGTCTCGGAGCTTTACAGACAATTCCTTCGACCTCATGGCTTCTTTTTTTCTCTGACATGCACTGTCAACTGTGGGACCTTTTTATAGACAGATGTGTGCCTATCCAATCAATTGAATTTACCACAGGTGGACTCCAATCAAGTTGTAGATACATCTCAAGGATGATCAATGGAAACAGGAGGCGCCTGAGCTCAATTTCGAGTCTCATATCAAAGGGTCCGTATACTGATGTAAATAAGGTATTTCTGTTCATTATTTTTAATACATTTCCAAGAATTTCACTTTGTCATTATTGGGTATTGTGTGTAGATTGATGAGAAATGTTTTATTTAATCGATGTTAGAATATAGATTTTAGGAGCTCAATAACATTTTAGGAGCTCAAAATAACATTTGATTTTGATTGAGGGGGCAGGGCTTGCAGGCGTGTTCAATCAATTTTAGCTAACCTAATTTGAAATATTTCAATTCATATTCGAACTCAGGTCTGGTATACTGTGGTACAAAGTGGGAACGCCTAGTGTTTTCCAGCAATAGTAAAAGTACGGAGTAGCGTTTATCCTGAATTGCCCTCTATCCTCCCTGTGTTAACGCTGCCAGCCAAGAGTCAGAGCCGGACCTGCCTTGCTGTACAGCGGGGAGGGCAATGAATAATTGACTAGTAATTTCCCTTTCATCTCTCAGGTATAAACACAGTGCTTACTCTCTACAACCCCTATGATGCCGGGTAACTGGGAAGGCATGTCAATGCATAATGAGTGCAATGAGTCGAAATTGAACTTTCATTGCATGAATGCAAATTATTTGAAAATATTACAACAAGTTATATTCAGAATAATAGTTTCAGAGGCACTTTTAGCGTCCGTTTTTACATCAATGACTCATTATCATGCTCTGGCCATACAACAAATATAAAGATTGAATGTCCAACTCTGACCTACACCTAGTATATGTGTATAGCCGTACCAAGTACCAGTACCATTTCCGTACCAAGATGGCGTAGCAGTAAGTCGTCCTGTCTCGTCGTGTCCCTGTATATATCGTCTATTTTTCGTTTTTTACATATTTTTCTTCAAAAACATTTTGCTAAACCTAAGCTTCCAAATACTCTCCTGCAACCCGCCTCACCCAATGTAGCTATTTTTCCTAAAGTATTTATATTTACTTCGGAACCGGAACCCCTCAACTGAAGCTAGCCGGCTAACCACCAGCTATGCTAGCGGTCTTCAGCTAACCGGTCATCAGCTAAGCTAACCTTTAGCTCGGAAAGCTCTCGCCAGCTCGAACAACGCGACTCTAACCAGAGCATAACGGACCTATTTATTTTTTCATCCCGGACTCATCCCTGGATTCCCACCGCAAACGGAACATTTCAGCTGGATCTTCACAAGTAGCTATCTAGCTAAATCGCAACCCCGGATGATTACTCCTGGCTAGCGCTTCCACCCACTTAGCGTGAAGCTAGCCCGGCCAGCGCACCTGTACCACCACCGTAGCATACTCCTGGGCTACAATACCCGGGCCCACGACCGGTCTATCGATGTCACCGCATGAAGAGGAATAAACAGACTCACCCCATCGCGACGTCCCCTAAAGGCCAACTCTCTAGCCCTCGCTATCTCCCTGCTTGCTAAACACAGCCTGCTAACTGCTAGCTTGTCTAGCCCGGGCCTACGAACTGTTAGCTTGTTAGCACAGGCCTGCTAACTGCTAGCTTGTCTAGCCCGGGCCTACGAACTGTTAGCTTGTTAGCACAGGCCTGCTAACCGTCTGAATCGCCGCGTCCCAAACACTCACCGGACCCATATTTACTTTCTATCTCTTCTTGATTTTTAATCTGTTTATACCTTTCCGGAAACCTGCCTCACCCAATGTGATACGGAATCGCTATTATTTTTAATTTTTAGAACACACTCAAGAACCTCCAGAAGCTAACCAGCTAACTAGCTACAAGCTATTTAGTCATTGTTAACTTTTTTTTCAACCTGGATAACACTCGCCAGTCCAGCTTCCCTGCCCCATCCACCGCTGCCCCCTGGACACTGATCTCTTGGCTACATAGCTGATGCACTCTGGACTGTCCATTAATCACGGTACTCCATTCTGCTTGTTTATGTTTTATCTGTCGGCCCCGTTGCCTAGTCAACGCCATTTTACCTGCTGTTGTTGTGCTAGCTGATTAGCTGTTGTCTCACCTACTGTTTAAGCTAGCTTTCCCAATTCAACACCTGTGATTACTGTATGCCTCGCTGTATGTCTCTCTCAAATGTCAATATGCCTTGTATACTGTTGCTCAGGTTAGTTATCATTGTTCTAGTTCACAATGGAGCCCCTAGTTCTACTCTTCATACCCCTGATAACTCCTTTGTCCCACCTCCCACACATGCGGTGACCTCACCCATTACAACCAGCATGTCCAGAGACACAACCTCTCTCATCATCACCCAGTGCCTGGGCTTACCCCCGCTGTACCCGCACCCCACCATACCCCTGTCTGCGCACTATGCCCTGAATATATTCTACCATGCCCAGAAACCTGCTCCTCTTATTCTCTGTCCCCAACGCTCTAGGCGACCAGTTTTGATAGCCTTTAGCCGCACCCTCATACTACTCCTTCTCTGTTCCGCGGGTGATGTGGAGGTAAACCCAGGCCCTGCATGTCCCCAGGCACCCTCATTTGTTGACTTCTGTGATCGAAAAAGCCTTGGTTTCATGCATGTCAACATCAGAAGCCTCCTCCCTAAGTTTGTTTTACTCACTGCTCTAGCACACTCTGCTAACCCTGATGTCCTTGCTGTGTCTGAATCCTGGCTCGGGAAGGCCACCAAAAATTCAGAGATTTCCATACCCAACTATAACATCTTCCGTCAAGATAGAACTGCTAAAGGGGGAGGAGTTGCAGTCTACTGCAGAGATAGCCTGCAAAGTAATGTCATACTTTCCAGGTCCATACCCAAACAGTTCGAACTACTAATTTTGAAAATTTCTCTCTTCAGAAATAAGTCTCTCACTGTTGCCGCCTGCTACCGACCCCCCTCAGCTCCCAGCTGTGCCCTGGACACCATTTGTGAATTGATCGCCCCCCATCTAGCCTCAGAGTTTGTTCTGTTAGGTGACCTAAACTGGGATATGCTTAACACCCCGCCAGTCCTACAATCTAAGCTAGATGCCCTCAATCTCACACAAATCATCAAAGAACCCACCAGGTACAACCCTAACTCTGTAAACAAGGGCACCCTCATAGACGTCATCCTGACCAACTGGCCCTCCAAATACACCTCCGCTGTCTTCAACCAGGATCTCAGCGATCACTGCCTCATTGCCTGTATCCGCTACGGAGCCGCAGTCAAACGACCACCCCTCATCACTGTCAAACGCTCCCTAAAACACTTCTGTGAGCAGGCCTTTCTAATCGACCTGGCCCGGGTATCCTGGAAGGACATTGACCTCATCCCGTCAGTTGAGGATGCCTGGTCATTCTTTAAAAGTAACTTCCTTACCATTTTAGATAAGCATGCTCCGTTCAAAAATGCAGAACTAAGAACAGATACAGTCCTTGGTTCACCCCAGACCTGACTGCCCTCGACCAGCACAAAAACATCCTGTGGCGGACTGCAATAGCATCGAATAGTCCCCGGGATATGCAACTGTTCAGGGAAGTCCGGAACCAATACACGCAGTCAGTCAGGAAAGCTAAGGCCAGCTTCTTCAGGCAGAAGTTTGCATCCTGTAGCTCCAACTCCAAAAAGTTCTGGGACACTGTGAAGTCCATGGAGAACAAGAGCACCTCCTCCCAGCTGCCCACTGCACTGAGGCTAGGTAACACGGTCACCACCGATAAATCCATGATTATCGAAAACTTCAATAAGCATTTCTCAACGGCTGGCCATGCCTTCCGCCTGGCTACTCCAACCTCGGCCAACAGCTCTGCCCCCCTGGCAGCTCCTCGCCCAAGCCTCTCCAGGTTCTCCTTTACCCAAATCCAGATAGCAGATGTTCTGAAAGAGCTGCAAAACCTGGACCCGTACAAATCAGCTGGGCTTGACAATCTGGACCCCCTATTTCTGAAACTTTCCGCCGCCATTGTCGCAACCCCTATTACCAGCCTGTTCAACCTCTCTTTCATATCGTCTGAGATCCCCAAGGATTGGAAAGCTGCCGCAGTCATCCCCCTCTTCAAAGGGGGAGACACCCTGGACCCAAACTGTTACAGACCTATATCCATCCTGCCCTGCCTATCTAAGGTCTTCGAAAGCCAAGTCAACAAACAGGTCACTGACCATCTCGAATCCCACCGTACCTTCTCCGCTGTGCAATCTGGTTTCCGAGCCGGTTACGGGTGCACCTCAGCAACACTCAAGGTACTAAACGATATCATAACCGCCATCGATAAAAGACAGTACTGTGCAGCCGTCTTCATTGACCTTGCCAAGGCTTTCGACTCTGTCAATCACCATATTCTTATCGGCAGACTCAGTAGCCTCGGTTTTTCGGATGACTGCCTTGCCTGGTTCACCAATTACTTTGCAGACAGAGTTCAGTGTGTCAAATCGGAGGGCATGCTGTCCGGTCCTCTGGCAGTCTCTATGGGGGTGCCACAGGGTTCAATTCTCGGGCCGACTCTTTTCTCTGTATATATCAATGACGTTGCTCTTGCTGCGGGCGATTCCCTGATCCACCTCTACGCAGACGACACCATTCTATATACTTTCGGCCCGTCATTGGACACTGTGCTATCTAACCTCCAAACAAGCTTCAATGCCATACAACACTCCTTCCGTGGCCTCCAACTGCTCTTAAACGCTAGTAAAACCAAATGCATGCTTTTCAACCGATCGCTGCCTGCACCCGCATGCCCGACTAGCATCACCACCCTGGATGGTTCCGACCTTGAATATGTGGACATCTATAAGTACCTAGGTGTCTGGCTAGACTGCAAACTCTCCTTCCAGACTCATATCAAACATCTCCAATCGAAAATCAAATCAAGAGTCGGCTTTCTATTCCGCAACAAAGCCTCCTTCACTCACGCCGCCAAGCTTACCCTAGTAAAACTGACTATCCTTCCGATCCTCGACTTCGGCGATGTCATCTACAAAATGGCTTCCAACACTCTACTCAGCAAACTGGATGCAGTCTATCACAGTGCCATCCGTTTTGTCACTAAAGCACCTTATACCACCCACCACTGCGACCTGTATGCTCTGGTCGGCTGGCCCTCGTTACATATTCGTCGCCAGACCCACTGGCTCCAGGTCATCTACAAGTCCATGCTAGGTAAAGCTCCGCCTTATCTCAGTTCACTGGTCACGATGGCAACACCCACCCGTAGCACGCGCTCCAGCAGGTGTATCTCACTGATCATCCCTAAAGCCAACACCTCATTTGGCCGCCTTTCGTTCCAGTACTCTGCTGCCTGTGACTGGAACGAATTGCAAAAATCGCTGAAGTTGGAGACTTTTATCTCCCTCACCAACTTCAAACATCAGCTATCTGAGCAGCTAACCGATCGCTGCTGCTATACATAGTCTATTGGTAAATAGCCCACCCATTTTCACCTACCTCATCCCCATACTGTTTTTATTTATTTACTTGCTCTTTTGCACACCAATATCTCTACCTGTACATGACCATCTGATCATTTATCATTCCAGTGTTAATCTGCAAAATTGTAATTATTCGCCTACCTCCTCATGCCTTTTGCACACATTGTATATAGACTCCCCCCTTTGTTTTCTACTGTGTTATTGACTTGTTAATTGTTTATTCCATGTGTAACTCTGTGTTGTCTGCTCACACTGCTATGCTTTATCTTGGCCAGGTCGCAGTTGCAAATGAGAACTTGTTCTCAACTGGCCTACCTGGTTAAATAAAGGTGAAATAAAAAAAAATAAAAAAAATAGCGATGTCAAACCTACATAAGGGGCATTGATTGACAGAATCCAGCTTCATAAGTTAACGCCCAATGTAAACATTCATCTGTCCACTTCTACTGAAACAATGGTCACACACCTGGGACGATCCGAATGGTGCTCTCTCTGCTGCAGAATCAAAACAATTCAGCAAGATTTGTCATGGTTTTGAGTGAACCAAAGTGTCATCCTTGAAAAAATGGAAGCCCTTTCATTGCCAGCCACAGGAAATCATCCGACATGGCATTGTGAACCTGGATTAACAGAGCATTGAAATCAGTTTCAGGCCCACAGGAGTGTAGTTAAAACGGGCCCACTGACTCATGGGAGAGTGATGTCCAGTATCCAGCTAGCATCCAGCGCAGCACCAGTTATTTAATTATAGACATGGCAAGCGGATGTTCACTCTGATGCATCCAGTGCTACCAAGAGATGGATGAAAATAAACAGGACAAAGTAATGTTCCAAACCGGGTGTGTTTCCAAGGGGAATGAAATCTGGGAGGGTTGTATACACACAACACAACATAATGACAGTGAAAACATGTTTTTAGACATTTTAGCAAATGTAATGAAGATTAAATACAGAAATCTCATTTACATAAGTATTCACACACTTGAATCAATACAAGTTAGAATCAGCTTTGGCAGAGATTACAGCTGTGTGTCTTTCTGGGTAAGTCTCTAGGAACTTTGCATACTTGTGGTGTACTGTACAATATTGTTTTTTCCAAGTCTTGTCATAGATTTTCAAGCAGAAAAGTCAAAACTGTAACCAAGCCACTCAGGAACATTCAATGTTGTCTCAACACTACCATTCAAAAGTTTGGGGTCACTAAGTTTGGGGTCATCCTTGTTTTTGAAAGAAAAGCTCATTTTTTGTCCATTAAAATAACATCAAATTGATCAGAAATACAGTGTAAACATTGTTAATGTTGTAAATGACTACTGTAGCTGGAAACAGCAGATTTTTTTATGGAATATCTACAGAGGCCCTGGGGTGGCAGGGTAGCCTAGTGGTTAGAGCATTGGACCAGCATCCGGAAGGCTGCAAGTTCAAACACCCAAGCTGACAAGGTACAAATCTGTCGTTCTGCCCCTGAACAGGCAGTTAACCCACTGTTCCTAGGCCATCATTGAAAATAAGAATTTGTTCTTAACTGACTTGCCCAGTTAAATAAAGGTTAAAAAAAAAATAATAATCAGCAACCATCACTCCTGTGTTCCAATGGCACATTGTGTTTCCAAGTTTATAATTTTAAAGGGCTAATTGATCATTAGAAAACCATTTTGTAATTATGTTAGCACAGCTGAAAATTGTGTGCTGATTAAAGAAGCAATAAAACTGGCCTTTATTGCTTCTTTAATCAGACTAGTTGAGTATCTGGAGCATCAGCATTTGTGTGTTCGATTACAGGCTCAAAATGGCCAAAAACAAAGAACTTTCTTCTGAAACTAGTCAGTCTGTTCTTGTTCTGAGAAATGATGGCTATTCCATGTGAGAAATTGCCAAGAAACTGAAGATCTGGTACAACGCTGTGTAGTACTCCCTTCACAGAACAGCGCAAACTAACTCTAACCGGAATAGAAAGAGGAGTGGGAGGCCCTGGTGCACAATTGAGCAAGTGGACAAGTACATGAGAGTGTCTAGTTTGAGAAACAGACGCCTCCCAAGTCCTCAACTAGCAGCTTCCTTAAATAGTACCCGCAAAACACCCGCATCAACATCAACAGTGAAGAGGCGACTCCGGGATGCTGGTCTTCTATCATCCTTGCTGATGACCAGCATACCCATAACATGATGCAGCCACCACCATGCTTGAAAATATGAAGTGGTACTCAGTGATGTGTTATGTTGGATTTGCCCCAAACATGATGCTTTGTATTCAGGATGTAAAGTTAATTTATTTTACACATTTTCTGCAGTTTTACTTTAGTGCCTTATTGCAAACAGGATGCATGTTTTGGAATAGTTTTATTCTGTATAGGCTTCCTTTTCATTCTGTCAAGTAGGTTAGTATTGTGGAGTAACTTAAATGTTGTTGATCCCATCCTCAGTTTTCTCCTTTGATAGCCATTAAACACTGTAACTGTTTTGAAGTCCCCATTGGCCTCATGGTGAAATTCCTGAGTGGTTTTATTCCTCTCCGGCAACTGAGTTAAGGACACCTGTACCTTATTAACTTCATCATGTTTAAAGGTATATTAAATGTCTGCTATTTTTTAGATTTTTCCCCATCTACCAATACGTGCCCTTCTTTGCAAGGCATTGGAAAACCTCCTTGGTCTTTGTGGTTGAATCTGTGTTTGAAATTCACTGCTCACCTGAGGGACCTTACAATTACCTGTATGTGTGGGGTACACAGATGCGGTAGTAATAACAAAATCATGTTAAACACACTTGCACACAGTGAACCCATGCAAATAATATGACTTCTTAAGCAGATTTCGACTACTGAACTTAATTAGGCTTGCCATAAGAGGTTGAATACATATTGAATTAAGACATTTCAGATTTTCATTTTTATTTCATTTCTAAAAACATAATTCAACGTTGACATTATGGGGTATTGTGTGTAGGCCAGTGACACAAAATCTTACTGTTATCAATTTTAAATTCAGGCTGTAAACCCACAACATTTTGAAAAAGTCAAGGGGTGTGAATACTTTCTAAATGCACGGCTTCCTGCTCAACAAGATGTTAACAGTGTACTCTTTGTGTAATGTATACCACATATACAATGCCTTGAAAAAGTTTTCAGACCCCTTGGATTCCTTTGACAGTTTGTGGGATTAAAATTGATTTAATTGTAATTTTTAGGTCAACAATCTACACAAATACTCATGTCAAAGTGGAAGAAAAATATGTATATTTTAATTGAGATTTAAAAAAAATGTATAACTAAAATAGTCGTTCCATAAGTATTCAGACCCTTTGTTTAGGCAAGCCTATATTAGCTCAGAATTAATTTGGCTTAACAAATCTCATAAGAAGTTACATGGACTGAATGATTAACCCACCCTCTGTCTCCCATACATACATCTATATGGCACAGGAGGTTGGTGGCACCTTAATTGGGGAGGATGGGCTCATGGTAGAGCTGGATCGGAATAAGTGTAATGGAATTAAATGCATCAAACATGGTTTCCATGTGTTTGACTCCATTCGCTCCGTTCCAGCCATTATTATGAGCCGTTCTCCCCTCAGCAGCCTCCACTCCTGTACGGTCCTTCAGGTAAAGTATTGAATTTCATGCACAGATTAAACTACAAAGACCAGGGAGCTTTTTGGAAGCCTCAAAAAGAGGTGCAGCTACAGGTAGATCCAAAAAATCCAACATTGAATATCTTGCCAAGTTGCCAAGTTACAGTTGTGAATTATCTGCTTCAAAATACATGGCAAGGCTTGAAAATTGCTGTCTAGCCATGATCGCCAACATCTTGACAGAGCTTTAAGAATTTTGAAAAGAATAATGGGCAAATATTGGACAATCCAGGTATGCAAAGCTCTTATATACTTACCCTCGAAGACTCACAGTTGAAATCCATGCCAAAGATGTTTCTAACATGTATTGACTCAGGAAGCTGAAAACTTATGCAATGGCTATTTTAGTTCTTGATTTGTTATTTATCTTTAAATGTAATGTTTCTTTTACTTTGACATTAGAGTATTTTGTGTAGATTGTGGACAAAAAAATTCAAAACACATTTTAATCCCACTTATTTGTAAAACAATAAAATGTAAAGAAATCCAAGGGTCTGACTAATTTTGCATGATTCTGATATGATTCTGCATGCGTATCATGTAGTCTATTGAATCAAATTGGAGTTAAAGATACAGTAGCTCCTTTCTATAGTTTGTTCAAGCCTGGAAACCAAAGGGCAGAGCATTCTCACACCAGTATTTCACTCCGACCACAGAGTGCTGCAGCACATCTTAGAATGTCAAAATCTGTGATTCAGCGGTTAAACTTATCAACTTGTTTTTGATTTAAACTTTCCATTGAAATAACTTGGTGTGATATGAGTACAGTTGAGACAGATGGTGAAATAAAATGACCTAGTTCAGTGCTTTGGGACAGCTGCGGCCCAAAACCCCATTATAGTACTGTAGATATTTACAGGTAATGTCTTTACTTGTGAATGGGAGATTATGTATTTTAGAGAAACACACAACCATTGAATGGCCACTAAAGAAATGTTGTGTTCCTATTTGAAAGTCTCTGAATTTCAGAGCGTCTAGTCCACTCTTTCTTTCATTTCCAATTCATATTTCATGTTAAATTGTACATTGTTTGATCACAGGCTAAATCAAAGTTTTAAAACTGCAGGATTAATCACTAATCCCAAAAAGTTATAGCTTGATATAGTTACAATTATTGACTCGGGGTTAATATTTATCTAACCAGGAAATTATATTAATTTGTAAAAATGTCTAACATTTTCTTTTCACTTCGAATTTATTCTAGATTATTTGTGTTGAACAGTCACAAAAAAATCCCAATTAAATCCATTTTAATTCCAGGTTGTAACACAAACATTTGGACGAAGTGAATGCTGCATATTAATCTTACCAGGGAATTTCAGTTTTTCATTTTGAATTCATTTGTAGCATGTTAAAGAATTTAGTCTTCACTTTGACACAATGGGATTTTTGTGTAGAACAATGATAAAGGTTGTAACACAACAACATGTGGAAAGTCCGTGCAAGAGTGCTAATTAACACTGGCTCTCTATTTATTGGTTCTGTATACAGTACACACACTTAGACTACTAAACTAAATATACTAGGCAAATGCAAATGTACACTTAATCTGCATACGTACTGAAGAGTAAATAATTGAACAGCATACAGTATAACCATACTAGACTACTGACCCATTCCATGCCCCAGTGTGTGATTAGCAGCCTGGCTGAACTCTGGACAGACAGAGGTGTCTTCAAAGAAGCCTGGAGGTTAAGTGGACAACTGGACACCGGGTCATTAATCTTCCACGGTCAGGACTTTGAGTGACAGGAGTGCCTGTGCTCCATTCATTCCAAACCGTCTGTCCCATCCCGGCAGTCTTGGAAATCCTACTTGGAGCAGGCCCATATGGCTGCTCACACAGTGTATGCTAGTTGTTTAGAAGTTAGCCAAAATCCTGGTTTCAACTAAGCTTTATTTAAAATTCAAATAGAAGAAATGTTTCTCTATTGTAGCGCCAGGGAAGTAAACCTGGGTTGCTGGCATGAAAGGTTAACCCAATTGATGGGAATTGTAACGTGGTTTATTTAGTGAGGATCACTACACTGCCCCCTCTGAATGGTAAGGCAGGTCTCCATGTGTAGACCTATCACAGACCCAGCGGTGCATTCTCAAAGGCCTCATGACCACCATCCCACTTCTGACACCAATGTAGTAAACGGAGGGATAGGGAAGTGAACCTGGGTTTTTGGCATGAAAGGCAGATACTCTACGCATTGCACCAATAGTGTTAACCCATATGGTGGAAATTGTCATGTGGCTCATATAGCGAAGATCGCATAGTAATTACCCTCTAAAAAGTGGTACTTGGATCACATCTACAGTGCTGCTCATTGCTCACACAGTGAATGGTAGTTACTTTCGATTGAAAAAAGTTTTTTTTTAAATAATTCAGGGCAGAACATTATATTCCTTTTATCATTATAAACATAGTTACTGAAGATACAATGGCAAATACACTTGGTCTATCCTTTTTTTTCAAACTCTGATTGGTAAACACTCAATAACCAATAATTAGCAATACCCATGCATCTTCAGGAAGATTGTGTACACAGTCTAATCTTCCTCGTGCTTACACACCACCACACAGATGTAATTGTTGGAAAAGCTCACTGCTTTACATTTCTGGTCTATGTAGGCCTGCTACTTAAACACAATGTGTATTTAATTGAAATTAAGACCAAGTACACATCCTTAAAGATGTCCTCCAGTGATATTTTTATTAGATTTTTTACTCGACCACCTATTGAAATGTGCCTTTTTAAGTAAATCGGGTGTCAAATGAGGTGAAAAGGAGACTGGAGTGCCACTTTAAAGAAACTTGAAACTGGGAGAGATCTGTCTATGTGATCAGTCTATGCTAGCTGTTGGCCAAAATCCCTGACAACACCAACTTTGGCTTACAGTATGAGCAATTAAATATGATAAAGAGCTTAGTGTACACACACTCTTTCTAAACAATGGGAGTCTGATCTGTCACCCACCCCAGAGTGTCTGCCTATCTGCTAGTGATGGTGTCGTCCCCTCCCACACAGGCTAACAGCTGGGACAGCAACAGTTAGGGCGGAAGAGGCAGCGTTGGTAGCTTCCTGCCCAAGTCCTGCCCCTGGATTCAGGCGAGAGAATTGGACCGTCAGCCCTGGGAAATGTTCAATAAGTCAGTCTTCTTTAATCATTCTTCTTATTGGATAGGATCAGATGGTTCCCTCCTTGTGTCACTCTATTTCAAAACATTTCCACCCACTGAACAAGACCCTGGTGTACAAACAGAGCAAGCTTATCACACCAAGAACATCCAGATGGTGCCCTGTGCATACCGCCCCCCAACACACACACACACACACACACACACACACACACACACACACACACACACACACACACACAAAAAAAAAAAACAAAACAATAATAATGCTGGTGAACACAAGGGCAGTCATTCTAGAAACAGCAGTGGGCCTACTTTGGCTCTTGCACAGTTCTTCAAAAGGGGACCACCACACATTTTGTGAATAGAACACATAGTGCCGACTTGAGTCTATATTTGCCTGTGTTGTATTTTGATTGACGAACTTACAACATGTCTGTCCTCCAGGACATCAACAGTACCCGGTGTCACAGGAAGGCCAAGAAGATCATCAAGGCCACCCGAGTCACAGCAGCTACCATCTAGAAGGCGGAGACAGTACAGCTGCGTCAAAGCTGGGACAGAGACTGATAGAATCTGTTTATCTCCAGGCCACCAGACTGTTAATATGGCGGCAAACAATTGGCCCAGTGCCGTCATTGTAAAAAATAATTTGTTCTTAACTGACTTGCCTAGTTAAATAAAGGTTAAATAATTCATTTAAAAATGTTTTTAAACAGTCATCACTAGCAAGTCTCTCTGCCCAGTACCATGCACTGAAACTTAGACATTGTCACTAGCCGACTACCATCTGGTACCCTACCCTGCACCTTCGAGACTGCTGCCCTATGTACAGTTGAAGTCGGAAGTTTACATACACCTTAGCCAAATACATTTAAACTCAGTTTTTCCACAATTCCTGACATTTAATCCTAGTAAAAATTCCCTGCCTTAGGTCAGTTAGGATCACCACTTTATTTTAAGATTGTGAAATGTCAGAATAATAGTAGAGAGAACGATTTATTTAAGTTTTAAAAAATGTCATCACATTCCCAGTGGGTCAGAAGTTTACATACACTCAATTATTATTCGGTAGCATTGCCTTCAAATTGTTTAATTTGGGTCAAACGTTTCGGGTAGCCTTCCACAAGCCTCCCACAATAAGTTGGGTGAATTTTGGCCCATTCTTCCTGACAGAGCTGGTGTAACTGAGTCAGGCTTGTAGGCCTCATTGCTCACACACGCTTTTTCAGTTCTGCCCACAAATGTTCTATGGGATTGAGGTCAGGGCTTTGTGATGGCCACTCCAATATCTTGACTTTGTTGTCCTAAAACCATTTTGCCACAACTTTTGAAGAATTCTTGGGGTCATTGTCCATTTGGAAGACCCATTTGCGAACAAGCTTTAACTTCCTGACTGATGTCTTGAGATGTTGCATCAATATATCCACATAATTTTCCATTCCTCATGATGCCATCTATTTTGTGAAGTGCACCAGTCCCTCCTGCAGCAAAGCACCCCCACAACATGATGCTGCCACTCCCGTGCTTCACAGTTGGGATGCTGTTCTTCGGCTTGCAAGCCTCCCATATGGCCAAACAGCTCTATTTTTGTTTCATCAGACCAGAGGACAATTCTCCAAAAAGTATGATCTTTGTCCCCATGTGCAGTTGCAAACCGTAGTCTGTCTTTTTATGGCGGTTTTGGAGCAGTGGCATCTTCCTTGCTGAGCGGCCTTTCAGGTTATGTCGATATAGGACTTACTTTGGATATAGATACATTTGAACCTGTTTCCTCCAGCATCTTCACAAGGTCTTTTGCTGTTGTTCTGGTATTGATTTGCACTTTTCGCACCAAAGTATGTTAATCTCTAGGAGACAGAATGCATCTCCTTCTTGAGCGGTATGACGGCTGCGTGGTCCCTCTGTGTTTATAATTGAGACCATTGTTTGTACAGATGAACTTGGTACCTTCAGGCATTTGGAAATTGCTCCCACAAGGAACCAGACTTCTGGAGGTCTACAATCTTTTTTCTGAGGTCTTTTCCCATGATGTCAAGCAAAGAGGCACTGAGTTTGAAGGTATGTCTTGAAATACATCCACAGGTACACCGCCAATTGACTCAAATGATGTCAATTATCCTGTCAGAAGCTTCTAAAGCCATGACATAATTTTCTGGAATTTTCCATGCTGTTTTAAGGCACAGTCAACTTAGTGTATGTAAACTTCTGACCCACTGGAATTGTGATACAGTGAATTACAAGTGAAATAATCTGTCTGTAAACAACTGTTAACAGAAATGACATGTGTCATGCACAAAGTAGATGTCCTAACCGACTTGCCAAAACTATAGTTTGTTAACAAGAAATTTGTGGAGTGGTTGAAAAATGAGTTTTAATGACTCCAACCTAAGTTTATTTAAACTTACGGCATCAACTGTACATAGACATTCAACACTGGTCACTTTCATAATGTTTACATAATGTTTTACCACTGTGTCTGTACTGTATTCTAGTCATGGCTCATCCTACTGTACACACCTTTTCTATTCATATTCTGCCCACAATGTCTGTACAGTACACACCATTCACATACATATTTATATTCTGGACATTGCTCATTCTGATATCTCTTAATTTCTTGTTCGTTTTTTTGTCTTCTTTTGAATTTTGTGTATTGCTGTGTTGTTGGAGCTTATTATTATTATTATTATTTTTTCACTAGGCACGCCAGTTAAGAACAAATTCTTAGTTACAATGACGGCCTACCCCCGACAAAACTGGACGACCCTGGGCCAATTGTGTACCGCCCTATGGGACTCCCAATCACAGCCGGATGTGATGCAGCCTGGATTTCAACCACTGAGATGCAGTGCCTTAGACCGCTACACCACTCGGGAGCCCCAGTGATAGAACATAAGCATTTCGCTGCAGCTCTGAAATGCAAAACTTTGTACACAACAAGTTGATTTGTGCCCCTATTTAAATGTACATGCATTTCCAATACATTTGAACTCATCTCAAAGTAACGGCCACACAACCATTCAATTTGCTTCCATCATGTGTGTACTCTGTTGTAAATCAATGACTGAATGATTCAGAATGGCACATCAATAGATGTCTGTGGGAAAATGGCACCTGCAGTCTGTGGCCTGTGGGGGACAGTTTTCTGCTCCAGTAACTGTATTCCTGTAAGGCAGACAATGCATGATGATGGCGATACTTTAAAATTTCCTGTCATGGGACAAAATAAGTCTGACTGTCATCAGACTTTTAAATATTAAATATCTCATGTGATTATGTATTCAAACATGCAAATCCAGCTATAGTTGTGATCCCAAATTAGGTTACACATTTTTGAGTTAGTGGAGTAGAGTTTGATTTCTATTGGATCAGTCTAAAATATTATTTCATAGTTTTCCTCCATTTGTAGTTTAGCTATATCAAATATAAGCAACCTATTGTGTTCGGTTCGCGGTTTCGCGCTATCCGTCTCTCACAAACATGCCACGATGAACAGAAACGTACACGCTCGCTTGCTGGATTTCCTTATGTCCGCTGCGAGCCTTGTATGATTTAAACCCTATCCAGTCGCTGTGAAATCAGTCTGACCTCTCAATTTCAACAATAGTCTCCTCCTCGTTGACGCCAGCAACCGCGACCCCTCGAGTGATCGCTGATGTGACCAATGGCTGACGGAATCCTTGCTTCCTCACATGGCCCGTGGGCGAATCGGAATGTTCGGTGAGCAGAACTACAGTGGGCCTGGCTCTCACGTTTGGTTGAAATGGTAAGCTTGGGATGATATTTTGTGAGTTGTCTTTGACAGATTTATTTAATTGTTACATTGTTTACATATTTTAAGCGACTGCAGCAAGTCAATTAAGTTTATTGGTGCTATTCAGGTCAAATAAAATGTATTTGCTCCCCGTTTTGTAAGGCATTTCTAAAGTAAGCGCTTAGGCAGCAACGGTGGTTTTCCTATCCTATAAAATGTTTGATATTTCAAATACATTTCATTAATATTTTGGATTTGTTGGCAGTAATGTTGCATGTTTACAATGTGTCTTGACAGTGTAAACTCTTCATATAATCATGGTAACACTGCTACATTTGTATTAGGTTGTTACATTGTTAATATCCATGCTACATAGTCAGCTACTAAGTTTGTTTTGTGTAACAGTAATGCATTTATTTAACTGTGTTCCACGCAAGTAAATGGCAACATCTTGTTTCTTCTTAAAACAAACCGTTGACTGGCTGTTTTTAACACATTGCTGTACGGTATTACGATGTACGCTATTCACAGCAAAGGTACCTGCATAATAAGTAGGTTATTCCTGAAAGCAGGTGTCAACATGGAGCGGTACAGTGATTTTAGATAAACATTTGTGCACCACAAGTGAGAACGATTGCCATTGACATTCTAAAATATAATTTGTTCTTTTTTGCGCCAGATTTCTCTGCGGTTTGGACTGAGACCGTTGCTACTGTGATAAAGGGACATCTGGATGGATACAGGGCTACCCTGCCACACCTTTCTTCGTCAAGCAAAAGTGTTTTACTTCTCAGCTGGATACAATTATAAGAACAAACGGACCGTACTTTAGAATACTTTTACCAACATTTTTATTTGAAGCCAACTTTAATGGCATGGGTTTTGAGGAAACCTAACTCTGGTATTTTTGAAAGTGTTCACAAGAGTGGTGGAGTTTACTTTTGAGGAGTCTTCTGAAGTCTGTACAGGAACTAAATCTCAAAATGGATCAAGCAAGTGGTGGAGAGGATCCTAATAAACCTAATAAAAAGAAAGAAAAAGAGGATGAAAGTAAAAACAAAAAACTGGTAGGTATTTTCTGAGTTTTCTGAGCCAACTTCCTTTGAAAAGTTAATCTGAACTGTGTCCTGTTATTTGACATTCAAGGGTTAACTGATATACAGACTTCCCATTGCAATATAATGTCATTTTGACCAAGTTACGTAAATTGTTACATAGTTTTCGCATGCAAGTTATGAGTGAATCAGTTTTACAAATAAGTTTGGGTGTTGAAAGCCATGCAAAGGAATTTATGCGCATGCCCCATTTACTGTTTTGCATTAGACATTTTTAATCAGTCACCTCAATTGTATGCCCGTGTGTTAAAGTCAATCCATCACAACAGTTTATGAACCAACCCCACTGCTCACGCTAGTAACCCTGGGGAGTTGACTACATCACATGTCATGCACTGCGTCCTTGTGGCGCAAGACACGCTTAAAAATATCTATTGATGGGCTGTCAGCCCCAAATGGGATTCGTATTACTATTTAATGTAATAGTCATATTTTAGCCTAGATGGCTGCTCGTATTTCACTTAAGTTACTTTTGAAAACCCTATGCTTTTTGATCGAAGTCTTTCCTACAAGTACCAGATGAGGCCTTCGATATGGTCTCCATTACAGTTGATAGTTTGAACATCAAAGCATTCATGTTGCAGAGATGGTTTAAGTGGAAAGGTCAGCAACTTGCTGACCATGAGGGCAGAACAAGTCCTTGTGGTTTGCAGAGCAGTCTTTTGTGCTGTGCATGAGTGTCAGCATTATAGATAAAACCTGAACCAAACTAAACGGTATTATCAGCACTATGACATGAACAACCACCAAGCAACAGTTCATAGGCTAGGCAGCTAAGTTACTTGTTGATAATAACTGATAGCTTGTATCTAACAGACTTTATTTCATTCTTCAATTCAGCTGTGGAGTCTCCCTATCGGCCTAGTCTGATACAGTATCTAGCGTTGTTTAGTTACCCCCACACTGGTTGATATACACTCAGTGTCCAGTTTATTAGGTACACCCATTTAGTACTGGGTTGGACACCCCTTTGCCTCCAGAACAGCCTGAATTCTTTGGGGCATGGAAACATTGCTCAATTGGTATCAAGGGACCTAACGTGTGCCAGGAAAACATTCCCCACACCATTACAGGAACCAGGATTCATCGGACCAGGCAATGTTTTTCCACTCCTCAATTTCCCAGTGTTGTTGATCGGGGGCCCACTGGAGCTGCTTCTTTTTTGTTTTTAGCTGATAGGAGTGGGACCCGGTGTGGTCGTCTGTGCATTCCGAGATGCCGTTCTGCACACCACTGTTGTACTGCGCCGTAATTTACCTGTTTGCCATTCTCCTTCGACCTCTCATCAACTAACTGTTTTTGGCCACAGGGCTGACTGGATGTTTTTTGTTTGTCGCACCATTCTCTGTAAATCCTAGACACTGTTGTGTGTGAAAAGCCCAGGATGCCGTCCGTTTCTGAGATACTGGAACCGGCTCGCACTCGTTTTGCCCATTGTAACATTCAATTGAACAGTAACTGAATGTCTCGATGCCTGTCTGTCCTGCTTTATTTTGCAAGCCATGGTCACTTGACTCACTGTCTGTAGGAGTGAACCATTTTCGTGAACCTGATGGTGTACCTAATAAATTGTCCACTAAGTGTAGTCTGGTACAGTGTCTAGGGTTGTTTAGTTACCCACACACTGGTTGATATAGGAGGTTGTGATCATAGTGTCTCTAGGGTCTATTACTGCCCAGAGCACATCATCTCTTTTTTTAATTTTTAATTTTACCCCTTTTTTGCCCCAATTTCGTAGTGTCCAATTGTGGTGGTAGCTACTATCTTGTCTCATCGCTACAACTCCCGTACAGGCTCGGGAGAGACGAAGGTTGAAAGTCATGCGTCCTCCGATACACAACCCACACTGCGCACATCCAACCCGGAATCCAGCCGCACCAATGTGTCGGAGGAAACACCGTGCACCTGGCAACCTCGCACTGCGCCCGGCCTGCCACAGGAGTCGCTGGTGTGCGATGAGAAAAGGACATCCCTACCGACCAAGCCCTCCCTAACCCGGACAACGCTAGGCCAATTGTGCGTCGCCCAACGGCCCTCCCGGTCGCGGCCGGTTACGACAGAGCCTGGGCGCGAACCCAGGGTCTCTGATGGCACAGCTGGCACTGCAGTACAGCGCACTTAACCACTGCGCCGCCCGGGAGGCCCAGCACCTCATCTCTTGCTTGAAATTTAAGTGGGGTATACATCATTATTCGTATTTCACAAACTACTTTGACTGAATTAACTTCAACAAAATTTTCCCCAAAATAAACCATGTTCAGTAATAATTAGTCACCAGTGTATGTAGGACAATCTCAGGATTTTTTTAAGGTGGACTCTTCCCATGTCTTAATTACAACACTGAAGGGATGTGGTCTCTCTTCAGTGTGGTCATCATAATGACCGCTCCACTCACCCTGTGGGAAACTAAAACTGGTTGGAAAGATGGGCTGTAAAAGAAGCAGGTTACAAACAGCGGCAGAAGCGCAAGGGGAGGGAAAGTGGAAATTCTACATGGGAACACAGCTGCATATTTGCCTCTGCCGCTTGAATCGAAAAAAGTTAAACTTTTGCCACTTGCCGCCACAGGGCTTTCTGTGCCACCAGAGTTGTCAATCAACTGCGGTACAGTGGACTGTTCTTGCCCTGCTGTTTGTAAGCTCCTTGAGGAAAAGTCAAAGAAGGCAAAGTTGCCTCCTCTGCTCAAACAGGATGTAGGCATACAGTTGAGCTGATCACATGTCTTGACACTGCTACATTTCCTGTCACTGACTTACTATAGTGTAACCTGGGAAGGGTTCCTGTACAAGGCCAGCATGTTAAGTAGTTAAGTCTAGTATGACAGCGAGTTCATTCAGTTAATCTGTGGATCAAGAGAGATGATGAGTTATCCAGGACAATGCACTAACCTTGGCCACCACTAAGGTAAAGAAGATTATCCGTTTAGCCTAAAATGAAAGAGCAGGATGGCTATCTGGCCGACTTTATGACTTTGTTTACCAAATATGTCCTTCCAATTTTTACTCAACTATGTCCTGACTGCGATGGGCAGGACTCTTCTGTCTTGAGCAGTAGGGCTGTTGTGACTGGAAGAATCTGCCCATTGGTGAGCTGCTCCATTCGGCTTATGCAATTGCAAACCTCTCGTTGCCTCAAGTTAAGACTAGACCAGAGGAGCAGCCACACAGAGCTCTGTGTATAATAAATAAATAGCTAGTTACATAACGGGATATTATTTTTTATGATATTATTGTATTGCATCGCTTTGACAATATTGCAATATTCTTTTTGCGCTAGTTGGCTGTACCTGTACCAAAACTCCCATATTTTTTTTCTTCATAGCGAGTTTTCCATCTTTAAAAAAAATAGGGTGCCAATTTGTTTTCAGCACTTTTTTTGTTTTCTCATGGCTCTCTCTTGTCCCTCTGCTGGTGAGCAATATGTTCGAATCATCGAATCGCAATAAAATCACAGTATCAAATCGCAATACAAATCGTATTTGCACCTAAGTATTGTGATATTGTATCGCGAGGTCTCTAGCAATTCCCAGCCCAAGAATGACTGTGACGAGAAGTACTAACAAAACAAATAAATAATTCCTCTAGCTCTTGGGTTGCAGGCAGTGGGGAGGGGTTGGAATGGGGTGCAATGCTGGAGACACAAAACTTGTAATCTCTGGTATGTGTTCCAGCAGGGTTAACTAATGTAAATAGAATGGCTGTGATTTCTAGCCAGCAGAAAACCCCTGTGTTTTGTAGACTGTAATGACATAGTAGGACTAGAACCCCCATGGTCTCCCAAGAGGGTGCAGTTCATGTGGTATTTAAATGTTGTGGAAATGTAGAGCGTTACAACAACACATGTAACTCTTAAATGTCCTCCAGTCGCCCAGCCACTGCCTTCCATTCGTTGACACCACAGTCCGGTTTTAGTGTTCTTAGGTGCTGCCTCACTACTGCCTTGCTGAATGCTGATGTCATCCCAGGACTCTCTCATTCGGTGAGCTCACTGCGCGCTACACAATCCTTAAGAGGTCTCAGGCATGTTCACTAGTGTTGCCTAATCCTCAACAGTGCAGCCAAGGCAAAGAGTTGCAGGCCCGTGCTCTGGCTCTTGCTAACCCAGATGGCCTGAGAGTGGAGGGAGGAAGTCATCATTCATCCCTGGGTGGAGCCTTGATCTGACTTAGTTTTTCCCTCCTTTTTTTCTCCCCTCTTTGCACATGCATGCCTAGATGTACGCAGGCTTATATACACGCCAAAATATTTCCCAACACTTTCCCTGACTTTGCCACCCTTGATTTCTTCCAGAGAAAGAGATTCAGAGATTGTCTGTGATCAGTGGGAATGTGTGTGGATCGAGGCCAGAATTTAGGGATAGTGATGAGTCTGTGTTTTAAGGTGGATTAGAGGTGGAGGTTGTCATTTCAAAGCAGCACCACTGAGAGTTGTGGTGGCATGGCAGTATGATTCCCTTTAGTGTGGGTATCCTTTAGACTTCAGCGAAAGGCTCAGTCTGAACTGTTGAAAGCGACTCTGGTGAGGAGACAAACATTTGAAAGCTGTGTTTGTTTTATTGAGTCATCGGCAGGATAACGTCACAACAACACTATCTGGGCTCTGGTTTGTGATGTGGACACAAAATAACAGCCAAGGACATCAGGATAACACCTCAGATGATTTTAAGGTTAAGGCCACTTTTATCAGGTTGTCTGTCACAAATGTCATGTATGAGTCATTTTTGGTTGCCCCATGTTTGCAGTATCAAAGTATAACCGCCAAGCACCTTTGACTTCTAACGGAATGAACAGAAGTCATTTTGAAGGAATTCAGGAGATCCGGTTATCCAGACCTAGAGCCCCCTCCTCTGCATTCCAGAGTAAATTGTGACCTCAGAGAGAGAGAGAGCGAGAGAGAGAGCGAGAGAGCGAAGTGTACCACCATATGTACCCCAAGATCCCTTGACAACTGAAGGATTATGTGGGTTATACTGTCTTAATAATGAAACAGAGTAAATGCTAAGCTGTATTTCAACTTGTTTAATGTAAGTGAATCTCAAATAAAGATTTTGATTCAGTTAACATACGTGAACCAATTTAAGGCCAATTTTAATTAACTGAGAGGCAGAAAAGCTTATTTACTCTACATTTCAGTGTGTAGTAGTCATAAATATATTTGAATAGAGCTGCTCTCAAAGCATGTCAGCATAATAATAATGTTGACATTGACATACTGACACGTTTTGTGACTGCTCTCTGACTTCATGTGTGAAGCAATTTATGTGGTATGACTGATGACATGATTGTACAATACAGGAAAAAAAAAAAACTTAATCTCCTCCAAATTTGGAGTTGGTTGATTTGTCAAATTCATACTGTAGCCTAGCCCAGTGTTTGCCAACTCCAGTCTTCCAGTCTTAATCCTATTTCACATTTACAAGTGTGTAATTTATATGCATGTGAATTAGAACTGTTAAAAAAAAGTGTGCTGTTGGGTGTATGCGAGGATTGGATTTGGAAACACTGGCCTAGCCCATATGTCATATAGATTATATTAATGATTAGACTTGCACAAATAAAATGCGTATGAATGTATGTCCTAACTTATTGCATAAATACCCTAGCTAGATTCCATGCCCAGGTTTATATGATAAATAGACAAGTGACAAGAGATTATACAGTAGGGTGGAATAATAGACTGTCATTGTGGAGGGTTACTGGACCCCTTGATTCACAATGTTAATGGTTGCTCACAGCATTGGAGAACAAAATAGTGTATATTTTGCCTAAATGAAATATTTTGGATGAGATTACATTTCTCAGGGGTGATATCCTATATTATTTTCACTGTTGTGGTTACATGGTTTCCGTTCATGTTCAGGAATTCTGTTGGGACTACTAGCTAAAGTTTCTCAGGCTGAAGATGGAAATCCATGAATTAGGTGTAAGATCTGTCTTCTTGCCAAGTAAACAACATCAAGCAAACGACATCTTACATTGTAACCACACTAGCGTACCTCATGTGAACTTTCATATGATCAGGTGACAGTATAGGCATATGACTGCCAAATTCCTAGAATGCCATAGTCCTTTTCGCCAATGCTCTCTTTTAGCTATAGCAAAAGATTAGTGTAGATCAGTATCTCAAAGGTCACACAGAGTTCAACACACACACACACACACACACACACACACACACACACAGAGAGGAAGGGATTGTTATACCTCAGTGATTCAAATTTTGGCATGTTTTTAGGGGCTTTAGGGTGCACATCAGGTCACAGCTACATGTGTGAAGGTGGGGCGTGATACTTCCATTAAAAAATACTGAAAGAAAGAATAGGCCTAGTTCAAACACGGCTAATATGCTAACATGCCATGGCCACCAAAGAGTGATACAACACAACAGTACAAGGTCTACTGTATACAGAAGCCTACCATATCAATAGTAGTGGATGCCTACATTTCAATGACTCAGTTATGCTGTGGTGTTACTGTTGTGGTAAAACTAATTTGGCTGATAGAGGTAGAAGAATTTATATCTGATACTGCTATGTCATTTTGTGATTTTGTATGGTGTCCCTTGGGGCCTGGTCCTCAATTGTGGATATAGAGGGTCTGTGTGAGAAGAGAACAGCAGGAAATAGACCATGTGAGTTTTTCATGCCACTCAGGAAGTGGGAGAGAGGAAGTGGTGAAGAATGCTTTAGTCACGCTGGCTGTGGAAGAAACGGCTCCATCTGATCTGACATCACCCTGTCAGATATTTATACAGGCCTGTTCTTGGCAATTAGAAGAATAAAGAAGTATAAATCTCATTCTTCAACCTTGACGTGGTGTAAATTACTAGGGCTGGGTATTGTCAGGGACCTCATGATTACATTTTATCACAATACAGTACATTGGCAAGGACCCCCCCACAACTCTAGTAAACTCCCAAATGTGTCGGTAAATAGTAGGTTCTTTACACATGACTTCAATGTCTTGATGTTGAGGCGGGGCGGCAGGTAGCCTAGTGGTTAGAGCATTGGACTAGTAAATTAATGTTTGCAAGATCGAATCTCTGAGCTGACAAGGTAAAAATGGGTTGTTCAGCCCCTGAACAAGGCAGTTAACCCACTGTTCCTAAGCCATCAATGAAGAATTTGTTCTTAACTGACTTGCCTAGTTAAATAAAGGTTAAAAAAAATACAGAAAGACACAAAAGCATGAAACACACCGAGAAACTGCTGATAGTCACTTATCACAGTGGGAGGCCGTCCCTTATCTTGCTACAACAAAAGCGGTACCTGTTGCTTGACGATCCGGTAGTGACGAACAAACCATTTCTACTTTTAAAATGGCAAAGGCATTTTCTCCGTACATCCACGGATGAACCAGTCAGACTTCGTATGCAATGTAGGCTATGGGATGGTAGCTAGCTAAGTGCACAGACACAATGCACAAAGCACAAAATACTTCCTTTACGCTAGTTAACCACTTTAGTTAGTATTGATATAATTATATCACAATGGATTAGCTAGTTTACATGAAATAACTGCCTGTGTTAGCTGCCAAGTTATCTAGCTAGCTAAGGACACTGCATTATCTAACTAAGTAGCTATGTTGTGCTTGCTAGTGAATATATGTAAACGTTAGCTAACTAGCTAAACATTTGGATATAAAATAGGCACTGTCGGGATTGGGTTTGTGGAGGGTGAATTACATTTCTTCTTCGGTATCTTGCTAAGTAGTTATCTAGCTGTGGCCCAGGGTTTCCGTTTGCCGTATTTGGCCCCAAAAATAAATAAATAGGTTGCTGGCCAATTTGTCTGGGTAAAAAAAAAAAAATGCTTTTTATTAATTGATGGAAATACCAGTCAATGTGCTCCAACTTTAAAGGCAAAATATACACTACCGGTCAAAAGTTTTAGAACACCTACTCATTCAAGGTTTTTTCTTTATTTGTACTTTCTGCATTGTAGAATAATAGTTAAGACATCATGAAATAACACACAGACAACTATGAAATAACACATACAAAATCAGATAGTAACCAAAAAAAATGTTAAACAAATCAAAATATATTTTAGATTCTTCAAAGTAGCCACCCTTTGCCTTGATGCCAGCTTTGCACACTCTTGGGATTCTCTCAACCAGCTTCACCTGGAATGATTTTCCAATAGTCTTGAAGCAGTTCCCATATATGCTGAGCACTTGTTGGCTACTTTTCCTTCACTCTGCGGTCCAACTCATCACAAACCATCTCAAATAGCCCTTACACAGGCTGGAGGTGTGTTGGGCCGTTGTCCTTCTGAAAAACAAATGATAGTCGCAAACCAGATGGGATGGGCGTATCGCTGCAGAATGCTGTGGTAGCCATGCTGGTTAAGTGTGCCTTGAATTCTAAATAAATCACAGAAAGTGTCACCAGCAAAGCACCCCCACACCATCACACCACCTCCTCCATGCTTCACTGTGAGAACCACACATGCGGAGATCATCCATTCACCTACTCTACGTCTCACAAAGACACGGCGGTTAGAACCAAAAATCGCAAATTTGGACTCATCAGACCAAAAGACCACCTTCCACCAGTCTAATGTCCATTGCTTGTGTTTCTTGGCCCAAACAAGTCTCTTCTTATTATTGGTGTCCTTTAGTAGTGGTTTCTCTGCATCAATTTGACCATGAAGGCCTGAGTCTCCTCTGAACAGTTGTTGAGATGTGTCTGTTACTTGAACTCTGTGAAGCATTTATTTGAGCTGCAACCTGAGGTGCAGTTACAGTGCCTTGCGAAAGTATTCGGCCCCCTTGAACTTTGCGACCTTTTGCCACATTTCAGGCTTCAAACATAAAGATATAAAACTGTATTTTTTTGTGAAGAATCAACAAGTGGGACACAATCATGAAGTGGAACGACATTTATTGGATATTTCAAACTTTTTTAACAAATCAAAAACTGAAAAATTGGGCGTGCAAAATTATTCAGCCCCTTTACTTTCAGTGCAGCAAACTCTCTCCAGAAGTTCAGTGAGGATCTCTGAATGATCCAATGTTGACCTAAATGACTAATGATGATAAATACAATCCACCTGTGTGTAATCAAGTCTCCGTATAAATGCACCTGCACTGTAATAGCCTCAGAGGTCCGTTAAAAGCGCAGAGAGCATCATGAAGAACAAGGAACACACCAGGCAGGTCCGAGATACTGTTGTGAAGAAGTTTAAAGCCGGATTTGGATACAAAAAGATTTCCCAAGCTTTAAACATCCCAAGGAGCACTGTGCAAGCGATAATATTGAAATGGAAGGAGTATCAGACCACTGCAAATCTACCAAGACCTGGCCGTCCCTCTAAACTTTCAGCTCATACAAGGAGAAGACTGATCAGAGATGCAGCCAAGAGGCCCATGATCACTCTGGATGAACTGCAGAGATCTACAGCTGAGGTGGGAGACTCTGTCCATAGGACAACAATCAGTCGTATATTGCACAAATCTGGCCTTTTATGGAAGAGTGGCAAGGAGAAAGACATTTCTTAAAGATATCCATAAAAAGTGTTGTTTAAAGTTTGCCACAAGCCACCTGGGAGACACACCAAACATGTGGAAGAAGGTGCTCTGGTCAGATGAAACCAAAATTGAACTTTTTGGCAACAATGCAAAGCGTTATGTTTGGCGTAAAAGCAACACAGCTCATCACCCTGAACACACCATCCCCACTGTCAAACATGGTGGTCGCAGCATCATGGTTTGGGCCTGCTTTTCTTCAGCAGGGACAGGGAAGATGGTTAAAATTGATGGGAAAATGGATGGAGCCAAATACAGGACCATTCTGGAAGAAAACCTGATGGAGTCTGCAAAAGACCTGAGACTGGGACAGAGATTTGTCTTCCAACAAGACAATGATCCAAAACATAAAGCAAAATCTACAATGGAATGGTTCAAAAATAAACATATCCAGGTGTTAGAATGGCCAAGTCAAAGTCCAGACCTGAATCCAATCGAGAATCTGTGGAAAGAACTGAAAACTGCTGTTCACAAATGCTCTCCATCCAACCTCACTGAGCTCGAGCTGTTTTGCAAGGAGGAATGGGAAAAATTTCAGTCTCTCGATGTGCAAAACTGATAGAGACATACCCCAAGCGACTTACAGCTGTAATCTCAGCAAAAGGTGGCGCTACAAAGTATTAACTTAAGGGGGCTGAATAATTTTGCACGCCCAATTTTTCAGTTTTTGATTTGTTAAAAAAGTTTGAAATATCCAATAAATGTCGTTCCACTTCATGACTGTGTCCCACTTGTTGTTGATTCTTCACAAAAAATACAGTTTTATATCTTTATGTTTGAAGCCTGAAATGTGGCAAAAGGTCGCAAAGTTCAAGGGGGCCGAATACTTTCGCAAGGCACTGTAACTCTAATGAACTTATCCTCTGCAGCAGAGGCATCTCTGGGTCTTCCTTTCCTGTGGCGGTCCTTACAAGTTTTTACGATTGCGCTTGAAGAAACTTTCAAAGTTCTTGACATTTTCCGTTTTGACTGACCTTCATGTCTTAAAGTAATAATGGACTGTCATTTCTCTTTGCTTATTTGAGCTGTTCTTGCCATTATATTGACTTCTGTATACCACCCCTAACTTGTCACAACACAACTGATTGGCTCAAATGCATTAAGAAGGAAATACATTCCACAAATGAACTTTTAACAAGACACATGTTAATTGAAATTCCAGGTAACTATCTCATGAAGCTGGTTAAGAGAATTTCCAAGAGTGTGCAAAGCTGTCATCAAGGCAATGGGTGGCTACTTTGAAGAATCTCAAATATAAAATATATTTTGATTTGTTTAACATTTTTGAGTTAGTATGTGTTATTTCATAGTTTTGATGTCTTCACTATTATTCAACAATGTAGAAAATAGTACAAATAAAGAAAAACCCTTGAATGGGTAGGTGTGTCCAAATGTTTGACTGGTACTGTATATACAGTGCATTCAGAAAGTATTCAGACCCCTTCCCTTTTTCCACATTTTGTTACATTACAGACTTATTTAAAAATTATTCTAAAACTGAAATACTTTATTTCCAAAGCATTCAGAACCTTTCCTATGAGACTCGAAATTGAGCTCCGGTGCATCCTTTTTCCATTGATCATCCTTGATGTTTTTACAACTTGATTGGTGTCCACCTGTGGTAAATTCAATTGATTGGACATGATTTGAAAAGGTGCATGTCATAGCAAAAACCAAGCCATGAGGTCGAAGGAATTGTCCGTAGAGCTCTAAGACAGGATCATGTCGAGGCACATATCTGGGGAAGGATACCAAAACATTTCTGCAGCATTGAAGGTCCCCAAGAACACAGTGGCTTCCATCAATCTCTTTAAAAAAAATATATAATTTTGTACTCCCGGTCACGGCCGACTGTGACACAGCCTGGGATCAAACCCGGGGCTGTAGTGACGCCTCAAGCACTGTGATGCAGTGCATTAGACCGCTGCATTACTCTGGATGCCCACTCTGTCAATCTTAAGTGGAAGAAGTTTGAAACCACCAAGTCTCTTCCTAGAGCTGGCTGCCCGGTAAAACTGAACACCATCCCTGCAGTGACGCATGGTGGTGGCACCATCATGCTGTGGGGATGTTTTTCAGCGGCAGGGACTGGGAGACTAGTCAGGATCGAGGGAAAGATGAACAGAGCAATGTACAGAGCTCTCATTGATGAAAACCTGCTCCAGAGCACTCAGACTGGGGCGAAGGTTCACCTTCCAACAGTACAACGACCATAAGCACACAGCCAAGACAACGCAGGAGTGGCTTCGGGACAAGTCTCTGAATGTTCTTGAATTGCCCAGCCGGAGACCATTCGGACATCTCTGGAGAGACCTGCAAATATCTGTGCAGTAAATTTCCCCATCCAACCTGACAGAGCTTGAGAGGATCTACAGAGAAGAATGGGAGAAACTCCTCAAATACAGTTGTCAAGCTTTTAGCATTATACCCAATAATACTCAAGGCTGTAATCACTGCCAAAAGTCCTTCAACAAAGTACTGAGTAAAGGGTCTGAATATTTGTGTAAATGTGACATCTGTTTTTTATTTTTAAGACATTTGCAGAAGTTTCTAAAAACTTTTTTTTTTTGCTTTGTCATTATGGAGTATTGTGTGTAGATTGATGAGGGGAAAAACTATTTAATACATTTTAGAATAAGGCTGGAACATGACAAAATGTGGAAAAAGTCAAGGGGTCTGAATACTTTCTGAATGCACTGAATATGTATTTATTTGTTGTTTACATTGTTCCAAGTGGTCAGAAAAAATAATATTGTCATCTAAATGTAACTGTTTGGCACACATAATAGTCATGCAACACTTGCTCCTATACCCTTCTTGTTTCTTGATTTCTAGTAGTCTTCCACAGATCTGACCTCCCCCGTTTCCTCCTTAGCAACCAGTAAACATTCGCCCGCTTCAAGTTTCTTTTTGCTCTCGACATTACTGTTTTCGGAGTTTGTAAAAAAACATTTTGTTGATGTGATTATGATAGGTCATAGGTCAGTCCCTATTGTTCACATGCATGCGATGCTTACATGTTTCACGTAAAGAGAGCAAGGGTTGAGGGATTACAGAATGTTTTTTCTAAGCAAATTTGGGATTTTGCTAACTAAATGGATGAAATTATGTTACAGGAACAGCACGGACAGTGCAATAAACACTTGCTGTGCTGTGGTGCCTTTTTCACTGCATTAGGGAGAGTCAGACGACCTGCGTCAATCACACAGGCACTCGCCTTTCTTTTTTTTTTTTTTTTTTTTTTTACATATTGTGACCATCGGACTCTTTCTTGAGTAAGTCGACCAAGGTTTGTTTTTGTCGGTGATGGCCCTAATCACGTGACACCATTATTCCTATGTGAAGACTCAATAGCGCATTGAAGCCAAATTAAGTCGGTTGAGATGGCGGCTCAAGGGTATATAACATGCACAGTTTGAGCTCAGTGATGTCCCTTCTCATTGAGTAACGCCTTCTACATTCTTGAGTTCGGTTAGGCGAGCCGAATGAGTGTGCTCGCATACTCCCGTAAAAGACCTTCGTTCGGAAAAATTGAAAAAAGCGGCAATCGTACTGTTTGTCCATCTTGAAACTACATAGCCATCCACTTCCTCAAAATAGAAACTATGTGTTTGATATCATTCCACTAATTCCACTCCAGCCATTACCACGAGTCTGTCCTCCCCATTTAACATGCCACCAACCTCCTGTGATGCACAAACTGTTCCAGATGAGAAGTATGTGGACGCCTTAACTCAAGTTGACGGCCAAATGGGGTACTGCAGGTTGCAATTAAGAGCTAAATTATAAATAAAGCTAAAAATACTTGTTTTGTGTGCGATTTTAAAATAATCGGTTCAAGGACATACATCTGGTGTTTTATAAGCAATTATTGGTACTATGATTGTCTTTTAAAACATGTTTTATTTACACAAAGATTGACCACGAAGATTGGCATTTTTCCATTCATTATAATGGGGATCCTGTTTTCTGCAAGCAGTACCGCGGTCGTCCTTGAACTTCCATGGTTCAATGAGAGGGTGGTGGCAGTCATTCCTCCCCTGTTCTTTCCCCATCTACCACAGAGACAAGTGAAAGGGGGAGCCCCTCAGTCTAAACATTATCTGATGGATTTTATGAACAGGGCAAATGTCAGTGGAGTGCTCAGATTAATCTCGGCATGATCCTTTTATTATTTAACCTTTAACTAACTGGGCAAGTAAGTTTTTTTAATTTTCAATGAATATGTCCACAATATTACTGTATATATACTTTTATATACTGGGGTGTCTGCTGCCTTTCCATGTAATGAGTCTGTATCTGTTTCACGCCAGCACACACACACACACACACACCCTGTTAAGCGAACTCTAGGTCAGTACTTCAGTCTGTCAACAGAGACGGTCCCGTAGCAACATACAGTGCATTGTGGTTTTGTTTACTACTGAATAAGCTGTGTCCATACAAACCAGTGAGGCCAAAACTAAATGTGTAAACTGTGAACCACTATGTTCAAGCTGTTTGGTTTAACTAAGAAGAAAGTGCTACATACATTCTAGCAGGTTTTTGGATTCACACTCAACCCAATTCTGTGAACATGTCCCTGGGTAGAAGGATTCGTCACTTTCCACGCCCAGAATGGAAATCCAATAGTGAGGAATGCAGACGAACTGTGATTGCAGAGTGGAAGTGGAAGTGAACATTTGGAATACTAGAGGCTATGAAGGAGATTGGGAGAGCGGGAGCAGTGACACAAGGTTGTCAAGAATTGTTAGTAGCGGCACATGGCGATACAGTCATTAGTGCCAACAAGACCAAGCACTCCTAGTTATCCTTTGTTTGTTATGAATCCAAGTAATTAAAGCAAAACCCTGATTTCTGTGTAAGCATGTCTCCATGCTGCTTTTTAGATGAACTCTGAAAATGCCATCCGTTTTTAATGGGGATTTTTTTCCCCCATTGAGTGAGCAGGAAGTGCTTCATGTGCAGATGGCGTAATGATGTAAAAATAACATATGTAGAAAAAACATATTTGAAACTAGGCCTACATGTTTGGCATGGAAAGATGTGAATTGATAGTATGTAATGCAGTTGTGGAAATGTCATACACCACCTAAGATCAGACCCCCCTTACTGTCCATGTAATTGTTTTTATTATGATCTTAAAGTCAAAACTGATCCTAGATCAGCATTCCTACTCTGAGACACTTTATGAATACAACATTACTAAACCATTTAGATTTGCTAATGCAGGACGGTATCTGGAATTAAAATAGGCCCTATATCCTTTAGCCCAGAAGAAAGCAAACTGAGTAGTTATTGTACAGTCGTGGCCAAAAGTTTTGAGAACGACACAAATATTAATTTTCACAAAGTCTGCTTGCCTCAGTTTGTATGATGGCAATTTGCATATACTCCAGAATGTTATGAAGAGTGATCAGATGAATTGCAATTAATTGCAAAGTCCCTCTTTACCATGCAAATGAACTGAATCCCCCCAAAACATTTCCACGGCATTTCAGCCCTGCCACAAAAGGACCAGCTGACATCATCTCAGTGATTCTCTCGTTAACACAGGTGTGAGTGTTGACAAGGACAAGGCTGGAGATCACTCTGTCATGCTTATTGAGTGTGAATAACAGACTGGAAGCTTCAAAAGGAGGGTGGTGCTTGGAATTATTGTTCTTCCTCGTCATCCATGGTTACCTGCAAGGAAACACGTGCCCTCATTGCTTTGCACCAAAAGGGCTCACAGGCAAGGATATTGCTGCCAGTAAGATTGCAACTAAATCAACCATTTTTCGGATCATCAAGAACTTCAAGGAGAGCGGTTCAATTGTTGTGAAGAAGGTTTCAGGGCTCCCAAGAAAGTCCAGCAAGCGCCAGGACCGTCTCCTAACGTTGATTCAGCTGCGGGATCGGGGCACCACCAGTACAGAGCTTGCTAAGGAATGGCAGCAGGCAGGTGTAAGTGCCTCTGAACGCACAGTGGGGCGAAGACTTTTGGAGGATGGCCTGGTGTCAAGAAGGGCAGCAAAGAAGCCACTTCTCTCCAGGAAAAACATCAGGGACAGACTGATATTCTGCAAAAGGTACAGGGATTGGACTTCTGAGGACTGGGGTAAAGTCATTTTCTCTGAATCCCCTTTCCGATTGTTTGGGGCATCCGGAAAAAAAGCTTGTCCAGAGAAGACAAGGTGAGCGCTACCATCAGTCCCGTGTCATGCCAACAGTAAAGCATCCTGAGACCATTCATGTGTGGGGTTGCTTTTCAGCCAAGGGAGTGGGCTCACTCACAATTTTACCTAAGTACACAGCAAAGAAATAAAGAATGGTACCAACACATCCTCCATGAGCAACCTCTCACAACCATCCAGGAACAGTTTGGTGATGAACAAAGTATTTTCCAGCATGATGGAGCACCTTGCTATAAGGCAAAATTGGCTCGGGGAACAAAACATCAATATTTTGGGTCCATGGCCAGGAAACTACCCAGACCTTAATCCCATTGAGAACTTGTGGTCAATCCTCAAGAGGTGGGTGGACAGATTAAAACCCACAAACTCTGACAAACTCCAAGCATTGATTGTGCAAGAATGGGCTGCCATTAGTCAGGATGTGGCCCAGAAGTTAATTGACAGCATGCCAGGGCGGATTGCAGAGGTCTTGAAAAAGAAGGGTCAACACTGCAAATATTGACTCTTTGCATCAACTTCATGTAATTGTCAACAAAAGCCTTTGACACTTATGAAATGCTTGTAATTATACTTCAGTATTCCATAGTAACATCTGACAAAAATATCTAAAGACACTGAGGCAGCAGAATTTGTGAAAATTTATATTTGTGTCATTCTCAAAACTTTGGCCACGACTGTAGTCCTTTGTATTTAAAAACTCTTGCCAGATGAGTTATACTCGTGATATTCTCCATACTCATATGGACCCATGAATCAAGCAAAATTGCAGTGGGCTTTTCAATTTTATTAACCTTTATCTAAACAAAATCATATTTCGATAATGAAGGAGTTGAGGGCTAATTCGATTTGGGTTATTTTGAGGAATTAATGTTGGGCAATAAACATTTATTACAATGAAAGAGTTGAGGTTTTAATAAGCCAGAGAAGCCCAGAGGACGTGCATGGTTAATTGTTATGTGGTAAATTGCATTGTTGTAGTGTTGCCGTACGATAATGACTGTGCGGAAGTGAATTGATGGTTTCCCCTAAAGGAAACCAAATTGCATTGTTGCTCTGTGTTGCTGTGCGATAATGACTGTGCAGAAGTAAAATGATGGTTTCCCCTAAAGTAAAGACGATTAGCTCAACAGAGGTTCCCTTGTTGTTAAACTGATTTAAAATATGTTAAATTACCCCATTTGAAAAATGTGCAATGTTTTACACACTTGTAGAGACAATGTTTGAAAGTAATGATGGGGGGGGAATATAGATACAGTTACATATTTTCTGGATATTATTTCTGACCATATATCGTTTTGACAATATCGCAATATTATTTTTGCAATAGTTGGTTGTACCTGCACCAAACTCCAATTTGTTTGACTGATCAAAACTTGCTTTCTCATGGCTCTCTCTTGTCCCATTGCAGCAAACATACAGTGCATATGGAAAGTATTCTGACCCCTTGACTTTTTCCACATTTTGTTACGTTATAGCCTTATTCTAAAATGGATTCAATTGTTGCTTTTCCTCACCAATCTGTACACAATACCCCATAAAGCATGAAGAAATTAATTTAAAATTGAAATATAACATTTACGTAAGTGTTCAGACCCTTTACTCAGTACTTTGTTAAAGCACCTTTGGCTGCGATTACAGCCTCGAGCCTTCTTGGGTATGACACTACAAGCTTGGCACACCTGTATTTGGGGAGTTTCTCCCATTCTTCTCTGCAGATCATCTCAAGCTCTGTCAGGTTGGTTGGGGAGCGTTGCTTCACAGCTATTTTCAAGTCTCTCCAGAGATGTTCGATTGGGTTCAAGTTTGGGTTCTGGCTGGGCCAGTCAAGGACATTCAGAGACTTGTCCTGAAGTTACTCCTGCGTTGTCTTGCCTTTGTGGATAGAGCCTTCCTGTTGGAAGGTGAACCTTCACCCCAGTCTGAGGTCCTGAGTGCTCTGGAGCAAGTTTTCATCAAGGATCTCTGAACTTTGCTCCGTTCATCTTTCCCTCGGTCATCTTCCATCTAAGAATAATGAAGGCCAATGTGTTCTTGGGGATCTTCAATGCTGCAGACATTTTTTGGTACCCCTTCCTCAGACCTGTCCCTCTACAGAATCCTGTCTCGGAGCTCTACGGAAAATTCCTTTAACCTCATTGCTTAGTTTTTGCTCTGACATGCACTGTCAACTGTGGGACCTTTTATATATATATAAAAGCCTCTATATATAGGTGTATGCCGGGACCTTTCCAATAATTTCACTTTGTCATTATTGGGTATTGTGTCTAGATTGATGAGAATGTTTTATTTAATCGATTGTAGAATAATGCTGTGACGTAACAAAATGTGAAAAAAGGGGTCTGAATATTTTCCGAATGCACTGTGTGGTGAGCAATATGTTTGGAACATCGAATTGCAGTAAAATCACAGTAACCAATCGCAGTACTTATCAAATAGTGAGAATCGCAATACACAGTTGAAGTCAGAAGTTTACGGACAACTTAGCCAAGTACATTTAAACTCAGTTTTTCCACAATTCCTGACATTTAATCCTAGTAAAAAATCCCGGTCTTAGGTCAGTTAGGATCACCACTTTATTTTAAGAATGTGAAATGTCAGAATAATAGTAGAGAGAATGATTTATTTAAGCTTTGATTTCTTTCATCACATTACCAGTGGGTCAGAAGTTTACATACACTCAATTAGTATTTGGTAGCATTGCCTTTAAATTGTTGTGTAAAACATTTTGGGTAGCCTTCCACAAGCTTCCCACAATAAGTTGGGTGACTTTTGTCCCATTCCTCCTGACAGAGCTGGTGTAACTGAGTCAGGTTTGTAGGCCTCTTTGCTCGCACACATTTTTTCAGTTCTGCCCACATATTTTCTATATGATTGAGGTCAGGGCTTTGTGATGGCCACTCAAATACCTTGACTTTGTTGTCCTTAAGCCATTTTGCCACAACTTTGTGATTTTGCTTGGGGTCATTGTCCATTTGGAAGACCCATTTGCAACCCAGCTTTAACTTCCTGATGTCTTGAGATGGTGCTTCAATACATGCACATAATTTTCCATGCCTCATGATGCCATCTATTTTGTGAAGTGCACCAGTCCCTCCTGCAGCAAAGCAACCCCACAACATGATGCTGCCACTCCCGTGCTTCATGGTTGGGATGGTGTTCTTTGACTTGCAGGCCTCCCCCTTTTCCCTCCAAACATAATGATGGTCATTATTGCCAAACCGTTCTATTTTTGTTTCATCAGACCAGAGATAATTTCTCCAAAAAGTATGATCTTTGTCCCCATGTGCAGTTGCAAACCGTAGTCTGGCTTTATTTTGGAGGTTTTGGACCAGTTGTTTCTTCCTTGCTGAGCGGCCTTTCAGGTTATGTTGATATAGCACTCGTTGTACTGTGGATATAGATACTTTTGTACCTGTTTCCTCCAGCATCTTCACAAGGTCATTTGCTGTTGTTCAGGGATTGATTTGCACTTTTCGCACTGAGGTACGTTCATCTCTATGAGATACAACACGTCTCCTTGCTGAGCGGTATGACAGCTGCTTGGTCCCATGGTGTTTATACTTGCGTACTATTGTCTGTACAGATGAACGTGGTACTTTCAGGCATTTGGAAATTGCTCCCAAGGATGAACCAGACTTGTGGAGGTCTACAATTTTTTTTCTGAGGTCTTGGCTGTTTTCCTTAGATTTTCCCATGATGTCAAGCAAAGAGGCACTGAGTTTGAAGGTAGGCCTTGAAATACATCCACACGTACACCTCCAATTGACTCAAATGATGTCAATTAGCCTATCAGAAGCTTCTAAAGCCATGACATAATTTTCTGGAATTTTCCAAGATGGTTAACGGCACAGTCAACTTAGTGTATATAAACTTCTGACCCACTGGAATTGTGATTAAGTGAAATAATCTGTTTGTAAACAATTGTTGAAAAAATTACTTGTGTCATGCACAAAGTAGATGTCCTAACTGACTTGCCAAAACTATAGTTTGTTAACAAGAAAAGTGTGGAGTGGTTGAAAAACGAGTTTTAATGACTCCAACCTAAGTGTATGTAAACTTCCGACTTCAATTGTATCTCGTATCGGCACCAAAGTATCGGGATAATATCATATCCTTGTCTATTTAGTGAGCCATAAACTAGGAGTTAGGTTAGTGTTTAAGATTGAGACTACAACCTTATTAGCTATTGCTTCTTAAGTTGAGAGATAATATTTAGCCTAATCAACGTATCTTTGTGATTATCCACAGTCACATGTTTAGTGGTCATTATCTGTCAGTAAAGCTAACCATTGTAGTTAACAGCACAACAGTTCTTCTGACAATGCTTTGGCCCTGTTTTATTGTATTGAAAACCATTAGCTTCGCTCAAGGCTGCAGCTACTCTTCCTGGGGTCCAGCAAAATTAACGGCATTATGCAATTTTTAATATATTTTTTAAATATTACAATACATTCAAAACTGATTTCACCACATGTTATGATTGTGCCCTCATGCCTGTACTCTACTACCACATATCTACAACACAAAATCCTTGTGTACGTGTGTAAACTGCATATGTTATCGTGTGTGTATCCATATGTCTGTGCCTATGTTTGTGTTGCTTCACAGTCCCCACTATTCCATAAGCTGTATTTTTATATTTTTTTTACATACAATTTTACTGCTTGCATGATTTACTTGATATGGAATACAGTTTCATGTTGTTATAGCACTATGTAGTACTGTGCTCCTCCCATGTTCTGGACTTGGGGACTGTGAAGAAACCTCTGGTGGCATGTCTTGTTGGGTATACATGGGTTTCCTAGCTGTGTGCCAGTTCAAACAGACAGCTCGGTGCATTCAACATGTCAATTCCTCTCACAAATACAAGTAGCGATGAAGTCAATCTCTCCTCCACTTTGATCCAGGAGAGACATACATATTATTAATGTTAGCTCTCTGTGTACATCCAAGGGCCAGCCGTGCTGCCCTGTTCTGAGCCAATTGCAATTTTCCTAAGTCCTTCTTTGTGACACCTGACCATACGACTGAAACAGTTGTCTAGGTGCGACAAAACTAGGGCCTGTAGGACCGGCCTTGTTGATAGTGCTGTTAAGGAGAGTAGCACCTTTTTATGGACAGACTTCTCCTCATTTTAGCTACTGTTGTATCAATATGTTTTGACCAGTTTATAATCCAGGGTTACTCCAAGCAGTTTGGTCACCTGTACTTGCTCAATTTCCACATTATTCATTACAATATTTAGTTAAGGTTTAGGGTTTAGTGAATGATTTGTCTGAAATACAATGCTTTTAGTTTTGGAAATATTTAGGACTAACTTATTTCTCGCCACCCATTATGAAACTAACTGTAGCACTTTGTTAAGTGTTGCAGTCATTTCCGTAGCTGTAGTACCCAACGTTTATAGTGTTTAGTCATCCGCATACATAGACACACTGGCTTTACTCAAAGCCAGTAGCCTGTTGTTGGTAAAGATTGAAAAATTAAGGGTCCTAGACAGCTACCCTGAGAAATTCCTGATTCTATCCGGATTATGTTGGAGAGGGTTCCATTAAATAACACCCTCCATGTTCTGTTAGACAGGTAACTTTTTATCCACAATATAGCAGGGGGTGTAAAGCCAAAACACAAGTTTTTCCAGCAGCAGACTATGATCGATAATGTAAAAAGCCGCACTGAAGTCTAACAAAATAGCCCCACAATCGTTTTATTATCAATTTCTCTCAACCTGTCATCAGTCATTTGTGTAAGTGCTGTGCTTGTTGAATGTCCTTTCCTATAAGCATGCTGAAAGTCTGTTGTCTATTTGTTTACTGTAAAATAGCATATAGGGAAGGTCAAGTCATGCGTCCTCCGAAACATGACCCGCCAAACTGCGCTTCTTAACACCCGCCCGCTTAACCCGGAAGCCAGCTGCACCAATGTGTCGGGAAATACCATTCAATTGACGACCAAAGTCAGCCTGCAAACGCCCAGCAGGCCACAAGGAGTCGCTAGCGCGCGATGAGCCAAGTAAATCCCCCCCAGACATACCCTCCCCTAACTCGGGTGATGCTGGGCCAATTGTGTGCTGCCCTATGGGACTCCCAGTCACGGCCGGTTGTGACACAGCCTGGGATGAAACTTACAGCGATGCACCACTCGGGAGGCCGGCTTTACTATTCTAAGGTAGCAGAGTTACTTTTGCTTCCCTCCAGGCCTGAGAGCTCACACTTTCTGGTAGGCTTCAATTGAAGTTATGGCAAATTGGAGTGGCAATATCGTCTGCTATTATCTTCAGTACTTTTCCATCCAAGTTGTCAGACCCCGGTGGCTTGTCATTGTTGATAGACAACAGTAATCTTTTCACATCTTCCACACTCACTTTTTGGAATTCTAAATGACAATGCTTGTCTTTTATAATTTGGTCAGATATACTTGGATGTGTAATGTCAGCGTTTTTGCTGGCATGACACTGTTGGCATCACCTGAGCAATACAGTCGAGACATTGCTCTCTGTTACCTCACGTAACCTTTTGGAGCAGTGATAGTATGCAGGTATCATCTTGACAAGGCTGCCTCGAAGGAGTCATTAAATAACACTTTCACATAGTCCATAGGGACTAGAACTAGATGTGGAAATTCATAGATAGAGGCTCTATCCCTGACAGAAAACACCTACCAACTGTTGATTCGTAGAAGTAATAGATATTGCAGTTTGAGCGTCTGCTAGCTGCAGTCTTTAGCCTCAGGGAGCCATGGGGCTAACGGCTCGAGGAGTTGCAGTGTAAAGCCGTTGAGAGCGATAGCCTGAGATTAACCGAGGAGAGAACCCCCTCGGCAGGGGGTCCGCTTTATGGCCACAACACCCCACGTTCCCCGATCGTTAGTGCTTCACAGCCCCCACAGCATAGCGCCACAGCATATGGTGTTGTGTTGTTTCCTGCTTCCTGTGTCAGTGTGTGACTGAGGCGTCTTTACAAACGGCCGTCCGCAGCAGAGCCACAGGCCATTGGCAATGTATGCCTTGTGTCTGGAAAGGAAACAAACATCTGTTTTGGGAGGTTTTTTTTCGGGGGCCTACAGTTGAAGTCAGAAGTTTACATACACTTAGGTTGGAGTCATTAAAACTTATTTTTCAACCACTCCACAAATGTCTTGTTAACAAACTATAGTTTTGGCAAGTCAGTTAGGACATCGGTTAGGACACAATTTTCATTATGGGCCCTAAAGCATGGAAATTATGTCCACTGCTTGTATACTTCGTATTTTGGCGAATGTAGTACGACATCCGGGAACTTTTGGCATACTAACTATATCCATTCCATATCCATACATGTCCAAACATACTACATACTCAATTTACATCACAAATAGTACAGTTAGCGCAGTTAGTATGAGTATTCGAACACAGCTCTTGAGTTTGAGAAAACATTTTTTTTAGTTATTGAACTACTGTAGGTTAAGTGGATTTATAACCGGTAATGGAATTACGGTAACAGAATTACATCATGGGTCCCTGATCTGTACTATGCTTAATTATGAATATTCATATCATTCTCTTTATGGTGTTTGTATCCTGAATAGGTACACAAAGGTTAAAATATGCAATAACCTTATTTTGCATATTTAGTTAATTCTACACAATAGCTATTATACTAATGAGCTCCTTCCCTAAACAAGGCCACATTTGGTTGGTCCAGACCAGACCAGGCTGAACCAATGTTTATGTTTCCCAAATTTGGACATGACAGCACAGTAGAGTAGTGTACAGCAGAGCAGATCAGAGTACAGTACAGTAAAGTAAATATGTACAGTACAATACAGTCAGTACATTATATTGTACTCTACTCTAGTGTACTGTACTGCACTCTACTTTTCTTTACTTTACTGTACTGTTCAAATTTGTGAAACATACAGTACCTGTCACGTTCTGACCTTTATTTCCTTTGTTTTGTCATTATTTAGTATGGTCAGGGCGTGTGTTGGGGTGGGCAGTCTATGTTTGTTTTTCTATGATTTGGGTATTTCTATGTTTCGGCCTAGTATGGTTCTCAATCAGAGGCAGGTGTCATTAGTTGTCTCTGATTGAGAATCATACTTAGGGTAGCCTGGGTTTCACTGTGTGTTTGTGGGTGATTGTTCCTGTCTTTGTGTTAGTTTGCACCAGATAGGGCTGTTTCGGTTTTCCACATTTGTTGTTTTGTATTATGTTCATGTTTAGTTGTCTTATTAAAAAACATGAATAGTAACCACGCTGCATTTTGGTCCTCCTCTCCTTCACCGCAAGAAAACCGTTACAGTACCAGTCAAAAGTTTCGACAAACCTACTCATTCAAGGGTTTTTCTTTATTTTCACTATTTAAAAAATTAATTAAAGACATCAAAACTATGAAATAACATATGGAATCATGTAGTAACCAAAAAAGTGTTCAACAAATCAAAATCCATTTCATATTTGAGATTCTTCAAAGTAGCCACCCTTTGCCTTGATGGCAGCTTTGCATACTTTTGGCATTGGTGTTATTCATAGATGTGGTTATTCATGGGTTCATTCATATGGGTTCGTCTGAGGCTTTATGACATTTCTGTCACGTTTGCATGCATGTCCATCTGTTACTGTGTATTGTGACATTTTGGATATTCTCCTTCACATGCACACACCATGGGGCTGTCATTTTCAGTTGGATCTTATTTTTCACAATGTGCCTTCCCTTCAACAGAACATACACATAAAAACATTGGCTGACGACATGGTAAGGCGTCCTGTTTTCATTTCTTTGTGTATTTTGTTTTGCGTCATCATCTTCTCTTTGTGTCATGGCTGCACAGGATGTTGAACTGAAATCTGTGGATGGATCAATGAAACAAGAGTGACACGGTGCCCTCTGTTAACCAAGTAGGGTTCCTGTATTACTGTCATTACAGTATTTTATGGTTATTTAATGTGGCCAAATGATCACGTAATTTAATATGATTTCTTTTTATGAATGCCTAGCCTAATCAGTCAAATATCAGCCCAACAGTATCCAACAGGCGTATATATTGTATTTGTTATTATTCCTCTTAATAATTCATTAACAAAGAACAAGTACACTCTATTTGGGTCAAACACTGGTGCTGTTTCAATGGATTGTATTACATGTAGATTCTACAATCATGTTGAACATCATTGGTTTGTCTTTCACTGGTCCGTCCACAATGATTTCAGTGTAGATTCAGGTGTGCTATCATTAATAAAATGTCGTATTAATTGATTTGTCTTACTCTTTTTCATATGTATGTTCATTCATTCATTTCACACAAGCATGACCCCTAAACCCATATAGATAATACCACTGACGACTAACTAACAGCGACTGGTGCATGGACTTACCCTCTTCTGACTGTGTAACAAAGGTGTGTGCTGCTGGCGGCATATCGTTTGATCTTGGTCTGTCTTCTGTCGTCGGCCCTGAATACATATGAGGTGCGCTTGATTTAATGCTTGCAGTTTGCACTTTTGGGACAATTACATTTGTCCCATTGCCCCCTGCAAACTAAATCAAGCACAGCTCAGGTGAATGTATTTCTACTTATGCGATTGACATTTGTTCTTAATTCATCGGTGTAGCTAGAATAGCTGAGTACTGTCTGTGAGGAGAGTATCTTTCTGAGGCATATGTACTTAAGTTATACAGACTCCCATAACAGTCTGTGATTTTGAACAATCCTAATCTACAGGGTTAATGGTAAGTGTGAAGGTAAGTTAAAATCGATGACGTCGCTGTATTTAACAGTACCATTTTATTATGTACCATGTTTTCATTCAGATACACATGAACTGTACAGATTAATACATCAAAGTTTGAAATAAGGCAAGCAATGTTACACCCCTTGTTAAAGCACATTATCATTTAATCTAACTTTTTTTTACGACACAACAGAAGATGAGCACACATTATCAGTCCGCCCCTTGTCACAGGCAAAATGCTTTACTTTAGCTGGCCTGTGGTACCATCCCAACCAGCTGATGCCTGTTTAAAGGTTGGGAAGGAGCTTGAATGACATGGCAGGCATATGACAGTATCACTCAACTCTACAGTATGTAAGCATTCAGAAAGCCTGAAGCCTAGCTAAATATTCATAGTTAAATACTATATGTCGTAACACTTACCATACACACTTTGGTAATGCCACCCTCTCTTTCCCCTTCAGCGTGACCGGATCACCAGTTTCCGGAAGACTGGGAATAAGAAGGACAAGCCCCTGATTCAGCACTCCACAGACCCCATGTCCATTCAGGTAGAGATGCCCATGCCCCAGCCTCTCTTCGACGACCGCTCCATGAACCTCTCCGAGAAGGAGATCAACGCCCTCTTTGAGAAGATGATGGTAAGTCCGATACTGTAACTCTCCTTTTGAACCAAGTGTATATAGCCACCATTATCCACAGTGCTCCCCTCTAAGAATGAATGTAGAGTCCCTGTTTTCAGTACAGTATTTCCCTGACTGATCAAAACTAGTTTTCTCATGGCTCCCTCTTGTCTTTCTGCAGCAGACATATAGTGAGCAATGTGTTTGGAACGTCAAATTGCAATAAAATTGCGGTATCTAATCGCAATACCTACAGAATTGTGAGAATTAAAATCCATATTACAATCCGTATTGGTATTGTGAGGTCCCTGGCAGTGTACACTGAGTTTACAAAACCTTAAGAACACCTTCCTAATATCGAGTTGCACATCAGAACATGGACTCTACAAGGTGTCGAGAGTGACTTAAAAAAGGGATCATGGCTTTCACCTGGATTCATCTGGTCTGTCTATGTCATGTACATAATGTTTTGTACACTCAATGTATATGTACTATGGGATTACACTTTCAACCACTACTTGTCTTGAACCATAAAGATGTAATGGGTAGAATTGACATGGTTACTGCTTCTATGTCTGAAACTCACCGTGGGTCCTTTTTAGTACGAGCTACCAAATCACATTGTTATTTTACTGTTCACCAGAGAGTCCGATCTTTAGGTGGATCTCTGTCTCCACTGGTTGTCATAATAATGATATCAGTAGATGTGATGTGTTGACAGCTTGCCAGTGGCACATTCAAACATCTTTTGGCAAAGAAATGTAGCGGTTTTCTTTTCTATTGCCCTCTATATTTACATCATGTTAATGTGGGTGCTTTTGTGTCTCATACTATGCGCCACTCATCTCTTCTTCGTAATCTGCAGGCAGGGAGCTCTGCTCAGGCTAAGCCTCTGCTGAACAGTACTTACCTGGTTCGCTGCGCAAGAGCCATGTCACAGCTCTAAAATCACGCTGACGCTCAGCATAGAGAGCACATAGATCAAAGAGAGAGACAGGAGTGAGTGTATCAGCGTAACCCCGTCGTGACTTCTCACTTAACTCAGTAACTCAAGTTCACTTGACTCAGCCCTCGTTCAAACAGGGAGCTCCAGAGTGATCCATCAGAGAGCTACGGAGAGCTCCATCTGAGCTACAGAGAGCTCCATCAGAGAGCTACAGAGAGCTCCATCAGAGAGCTACAGAGAGCTCCATCAGAGAGCTACAGAGAGCTCCATCAGAGAGCTACAGAGAGCTCCATCAGAGCTACAGAGAGCTCCATCAGAGAGCTACAGAGTTCCTACAGAGAGCTCATCAGAGCTACAGAGAGCTTGCCTGGCTACCCAGACTCCTTGCTCCGGCCAAACGCTATGCCACACCCACAGATTTTAGTTTAGTTTCATCAATGAGTGTGGACCTGAGTACCTCTCCGACCCTTCACCGAATTTGAACACATTTGGGGCCGTCTTATTGGTTTATAAACCTATGGGTAAATGCATTGATATTGCTACCAAAATATTTTTTACATTACAGGAGTACCAAGATGACTGCACGGTGGCTTCATTACAGCGATCCCATGTCTGTCATCCAAGGTTTATACACATCACTGGTAACTACTAGACATCCATAAAATAGCGAGGGTGATACAAAGAGTTTGTTACTTTAATTACAGTGTTTACTCATAGCTCTCTCCTGTTACCAGTAAAGATGCACTATAAATGCCTGTCTTCTACCCGGTGATATTAAATAGAAAATGGTGTAACACTCATATGGCTTTAACATGATGTTCGAGCTCCTCCCTTTGTGTTATGAATTATAAGAGTGTGCGTATCTAGCATAGTGTGATAATAAACCGTGAATTTGCATCAGTTCAACCTGTTGTCGTGTGTCTTCCACGTCTCTGTTGAGTGTGAGTAGCAGTTTATATCCAAGTAAGAAGAAGTCGAGCCTTTAGCTTGCCAGCCCAGAAGTCTGTAAATCTTCATCATTGAGAAGATTACTCCAATAATAACAACTAACAGCCTACATTATAAGACGATACTTGAATTTGAAATAATTGTAGCTTCTGATCACTTTGCAGTTACATGTAATTATACATGGCATGCAACGTACATGGTGTCCTGTCCTTGCTAGTTGTGAGGCAAGGGTAGCTGTGGTCCCACAGACACATGGTTTTAGTAGGAGATGATGGGTTGATCAATGAGCATTCCCGTGGAACTCTCTGTTCAAAGCTCAATATTGCCCCCTTGTGGGGTTTTGCTTGACTTGATGAATGGAGAGGGAAAAATAATGGATGACCTAACCCCCCATCTTTACGCTTTGTTCGCCTTGTTTTTAGACTCAAGTCGAGCCCCAAGTACTAGGTAGTCTGACTAGTCTTGCTTGCCAGACTCATAAGTAATAGCTACCTTGGACCTTTAATTACAACCCATAGGTTATGTAAAAATGAATGAATTTACAGGTGAAAACAGAAAACATTTCCCCTTGTTGATGACGGACTTTGTTGAATTTTAAGTTCAACTCGTACTCATCTCCAAGGTCAAACGTCTTTTGCAACCCCTGCTTTTTAATTCCACAGAAATTGGCTCTCTGTGTATGCCGCCGGATTGAAAATCTAACAAGAAGCTTTCAGCCAATACCCTGGCTTCATTGCATAGGCCTTGGTGTGTGTGTGTCACTCTGTATACCTTTTTTTCATATAATGGTTATTGTTGCGGGAGCCAAAGTGATGCAGATTCTCTCCTGTTTTTTATCACGATCAGTCTATTTTTTTTTTTTTGCCTCACCTCGTCTCATCCAGCTCACCTCTCAATTACTGTGTTTGTGCTCACCACGCTGTGACATTAAACTCAGGCTTCGATGACAGGAAAGGCATGTTTCTCAGCGGCTGAAAATGTGTTGCGCTGAGAACCTTCACTGAAAGCTTAATTACAATGAAGTAAAGGGGTTTGTATTACCTTTACGTGCCTTTGAAGCTGCCAGCACCAACATGCCCCTATCTATAGATTGTAGAGCATTTTCATAGCTAAGGTACTAAGAGCAGCCTATGTTGAAATGTATAATGCAGAAATGGAACTTTATTTATATTAGCTTGAATTGGAGTAGCTACATCAAATGATATTAAAACAGCATAATCGTAGTCTCAATACAGAGACACTCAATAAAGAAGGTTTGCCGTTGCTTTAGAAAAACGTAGCATTTTGTTGTTCTCTGTGTATCTCCTCGTATCGCCATGCTCTTATTGATTGATAACATGGCATGCACTGCTGCTTTAACGCTCTAGTTTCAAGTCGGGGTGTTGGGGGGTTGACCAAGGAGCCCCCATGTTGTGCTTTAATGACTAAGACAAATCCACTCTGGAAGATGCTCATTGGAAGATAGGCTAGACAGTCGTGTCGACGGTTCCCATTGGTGTGAGAGTAGTAGGATACAGTGATTTGAAAAGAGTAGTAGGATGGTTCCACTTAAATTCGCTTTTCTAGATATTTGACTTAGGACAGCTAATCATCCGTACCAGTGATTGTCTGGAAGGTGAGCTTCTCACCTCTTCCTCGTGTTGATATTCAAGGTTCAAACTACTATGGACATGAGTGCAACTCTACACACCTCTCTGGTCTGGGAGGTGAGTTTATTTTCTTCACCTCATGTTGAGGTTCAAAGTTCCAACCATTTCAAACGTGTAGATACTGCTCCACGCTTTTATGGTCTAATGTTAATTTCTCCACCAATCCTTTTATGGACTCTGGCCGAAGGGGATGGCTCCGTCAGGCTGACATGCTCTCTGACTTCACTCGGGGCGTGGCAACTTACTAATATTTTAGGGGACAAATTCTCTTGTGGTTCCTAAAATCACATTCCTATTTTAACAAAGATACTTTCATAATTTTCCATATAGAATGTTAAGGATGCAGACTTCATACATGGAGTGTATACTTTTCAAGTTACAGTATTTCCTTTATAACACTTTTTAATGACATCACAGAATAAAAACCATTATGACATTAGTTTTCAATAGATCATCTCTGACCATTCCCCACGTTCTTATGTTAGAAATATTGTTCCAGTATTCACTTTTTGAACTTTTTTGTCAGGAAAATGTCTGCTATCAAAGCACATTCCTTGGTGGATTTTGGAGAAGGAGAACTGTCTGGATCTCCGCTCCTTTAATTTACGAAAAGGTGTGACCTGTCAAACCGGCCCGGTTCCCTCCTCCCCTGTGGGTGAGGGAAGGTCTGGTTACTGTCATCCATTGCCAAGCTGATCTGACCCATTCAAATCCTCACAGGACAGCCTTGACAGCATGTAGTCTGCATGTCCCCCCCCCCAAAAAAAAACTAGAGAAGCCCATAATGCTACCAGGTCATCAAAAGGTTCTGGGAGGAAGAGCAGCACTGGGTTGGTAGATACAGACAAATGAGCTCCTCCCGACCTGTTAAGAAATCATTGGAGGACTGTTAGTGTAGGGTGTAGTGTTAGTGTAACGGTAGTGGTAGTGTGTACTGTAGGGTGTAGTGTTTGTGTTAGTGTTAGTTGTGGTAGTGTGTACTGTAGGGTATAGTGTTTGTGTTCGTGTTAGTAGTGGTAGGGTGTCCTGTAGAGTGTAGTGTTTGTGGTCGTGTGTACTGTAGGGTGTAGTGTTTATGTTAGTATTAGTAGTGGTAGTGTGTACTGTAGCGTGTAGTGTTTGTGTTTGTGTTAGTAGTGGTAGTGTGTACTGTAGGGTGTAGTGTTTGTTAGTGTTTGTTAGTGTTAGTCGTGATAGTGTGTACTGTGGGGTGTAGTGTTTGTTAGTATTAGTAGTGGTAGTGTGTACTGTAGGGTGTAGTGTTTGTTAGTATTAGTAGTGGTAGTGTGTACTGTAGGGTGTAGGGTTTGTGTTAGTGTTAGTAGTGGTATTGTGTACTGTGGGGTGTAGTGTTTGTTAGTATTAGAAGTGGTAGTGTGTACTGTAGGGTGTAGTGTTGGTGTTTAATATTAGTAGTGGTAGTGTGTACTGTAGGGTGTAGTGTTAGTGTAACAGTAGTGGTAGGGTGTAGTGTTTGTGTTAGTCTTAGAAGTGGTAGTGTGTACTGTAGGGTGTAGTGTTAGTGTAACAGTAGTGGTAGTGTGTACTGTGTAGTGTTTGTGTTAGTGTTAGTAGTGGAAGTGTGTACTGTAATGTGTAGTGTTTGTTAGTGTTAGTTGTGGTAGGGTGTACTGTAGAGTGTAGTGTTTGTGTTTGTGTTAGTAGTGGTCGTGTGTACTGTAGGGTGTAGTGTTTGTTAGTATTAGTAGTGGTATTGTGTACTGTGGGGTGTAGTGTTTGTTAGTAGTGGTAGGGTGTAGTGTTTGTTAGTGTTAGTAGTGGTAGTGTGTACTGTGGGGTGTAGTGTTTGTGTTTGTGTTAGTATTAGTAGTGGTAGTGTGTACTGTAGCATGTAGTGTTTGTGTTAGTGTTCGTAGTGGTAGTGTGTAGTGTTTGTGTTAGTAGTGGTAGTGTGTACTGTAGGATGTAGTGTTTGTGTTAGTATTGGTAATGTGTACTGTAGAGTGTAGTGTTTGTTAGTGTTAGTAGTGGTAGTGTGTACTGTAGAGTGTAGTGTTTGTGTTAGTATTAGTAGTGGTAGTGTGTAGTGTTTGTTAGTGTTAGTCGTGGTAGTGTGTACTGTGGGGTGTAGTGTTTGTTAGTATTAGTAGTGGTAGTGTGTACTGTAGGGTGTAGTGTTAGTGTAACAGTAGTGGTAGTGTGTACTGTAGGGTGTAGTTTTTGTGTTAGTAGTGGTAGTGTGTACTGTAGGGTGTAGGGTTTGTGTTAGTGTTAGTAGTGGAAGTGTGTACTGTAATGTGTAGTGTTAGTGTTAGTAGTGGAAGTGTGTACTGTATGGTGTAGTGTTTGTTAGTATTAGTAGTGGCAGTGTGTACTGTAGGGTGTAGTGTTTGTTAGTAGTGGTAGTGTGTACTGTAGAGTGTAGTGTTTGTGTTAGTGTTAGTTGTGGTAGTGTGTACTGTGGGGTGTAGTGTTTGTTAGTATTAGTAGTGGTAGTGTGTACTGTAGGGTGTAGTGTTTGTGTTAGTATTAGTAGTGGTAGTGTGTACTGTGGGGTGTAGTGTTTGTTGTAGTATTAGAAGTGGTAGTGTGTACTGTAGGGTGTCGTGTTAGTAGTGGTAGGGTGTAGTATTTGTGTTAGTATTAGTAGTGGTCGTGTGTACTGTATGGTGTAGTGTTTGTTAGTATTAGTAGTGGTAGTGTGTACTGTAGAGTGTAGTGTTTGTGTTTGTATTAGTAGTGAGATTGTGTACTGTGGGGTGTAGTGTTTGTTAGCATTAGTAGTGGTAGTGTGTACTGTAGGGTGTAGTGTTAGTATTAGTAGTGGTAGTGTGTACTGTGGGGTGTAGTGTTAGTGTTAGTAGTGTGTACTGTAGGGTGTAGTGTTTGTGTTAGTATTAGTAGTAGCAGTGTGTACTGTGGCGTGTAGTGTTTGTGTTAGTATTTGTAGTGGTAGTGTGTACTGTAGGGTGTCGTGTGTGTGTGTGTGTTAGTGTTACTGTAGTGTTTGTGCTAGTGCTATTGTTAGTGTTACAGTATTGGTCATGTTACACCAGTAGCTGCTGCCTGCCTGAGAGCCACATTACGGCTGCCGTGGCTTCCACTCTGCCACAAGGAGAGTGTGTGTAGTCTTGTGCGGCGTCCTTGGGTTCTTTAGATGTGCACAGCTGGACCCCAGAGTTGGAGCCCCTGATATAAATTCACAGTGGTATATCCTCTGAAATCTCCCATTGGAGGGAGAGTCTTTGGCGAGGAGAAGGCGCGGTGGCAGAATTCTTAATGAGGGACGTGGTGCTGTGAAAACAGCAAGCCGCGATGTGACACACACGTTTACATCCTCATTTAGCCAGCGGCAAACTCTCCTCTTTATGAATCTGTTCCCTTCCCCATCATCTCCATCGCCCCATTTACCATTAATATTCAGACACATTTATCCTGTACAAGGGTAGGACTAGGAGGGAGAAGGAAGGGGTTGTAAACGACCGTCAAGGACGTGCCATGACAGATTAATGGATAGACGGACAGGTCACTCCTTGTCTTGTCCAGACCATGCCCTTTAGACCACACGTATCTCTGTGTGTGAACTTTGTTATTGGAACGATTGTCTCTCGCCTGGCCGACCTCTGTGAAGCACGTTAGATGCGGACAAACAGTGAGGGGAATGAGCCATAGGCAGCAGCATTAGGGCTGTGAATTGCCAGGGACCTCATGATACAATATTATAACTATACTTAGGTGCTGATACGATTGCGATTCTCACAATTCTTATGATTCTTTGTATTGCAATTCGATGCTGCAATTTTATTGAGATTTGATGTTCCAAACTAATAGCTTACTATGTGTCTGCTGCAGAGAGACATGAGCGCATGAAAAAACACGTTTTGATCAGCCAGGGAAATAAAAGTGCTGAAAACACTATTTAAAGTTGGAGAACAAGCTATAGGATGAAAAATACTGGAGTTTTGGCTCAGGTACAGCCGACTAGCTCTAGCTAATGCTACCTACAGTGGCAATTTGTTTTTTTAAACAAAAACGATAGATATAATATCCCAAAATAATATTGCAATATGTAACTGTATGGAATTGTCTTTATTTTCTTTTTTTGACCCATCACTACCCAGCATCACACATGCATACACATTTGTCAATCCACACTCCTACATGTTGGCACAGAATGTTCCAAGGGATGTGTCGCAATTGGCACCCTATCACGCTCTGTTATAGAGCAGAGTGCATATCATACAAACCTGTCTGTATTGTGGATGATCATTTCCATGATTTCCAATGATTTTCCATGATTTCCAATGATCATTCCCAAATGGCATTGTATATGGTGCACTACTTTTGACCAGGGCCAATTGATACATCATACTCCATCCTCACTCTTCTGTTTCCAAGCGGTAGTTATTACTGTCACTACCTTTGGGCATGTCAACATTACCTACTATTGCTATGGCTGTCTGTTATATTGCCTCTCTGTCGTATTCCAGGTATTCTAGAGAGAGAATACCTGGAATTGACTTACAATCTGTGAACTCTTGCCATCAACATGCCTTCACCTGCTGTTGTAGTTTTTAGTTTTATGAGCTCTTTATGATTCATATCTACAGATTTTGCAGGGAATACATCCAAAATATCATCCTCCCTCATAGTTGTCACTGACAACTTCAGAGAGAGATATAATTGGTGTATGTGTGTGAGAGCGAGAGAGCGAGAGAGACTGTGAGAGAGAGAGACTGAGTGAGCGAAAGTGACCATTACTGTGCTGATGAGGCTAGTTTGAGCCTTTATGTGCCTATGCCTCATTGCCAGGAGCAGCATTCTCCGTAATAACAGCCGCTGTGATCCTCCATTGCAGTTACACTTTCTCTGTCTGAACAAGACGGGCACTTAAACCACAGAGGAGGAGAGCCAAGATGTGCCCCTAAACTCTATGAATTAAACTTGGGGGCAGCGGAGAAAATAATTTTGTCACAGATTTGTCATAGTCGAAGCAAATTAAAACTATGTTTTCTCCTTCTCAACATACTTCTCTCATACTCAACCTTTTCCCTTGTCCATGTCCTTTTCAACAGCAGACAGATATGGCGGCACCCCATTCATTATCCCTGGCAATGAAAGCCATTGGAAGCCCCAAGCTGTGTTCACAGGCAGCACATCTCTCCACATTGCTTTGTGATTTCTGACGTATCCAAGGCAGTTATTTTGTCTGTCTCACGTTGTTTCCTACAGTAGTAGCTCTGAATGCTGAATCAGGTGATACAGAGTTACTTTGACTGTTAGGCCAGGCAAGCAGAGGTGGATAGAACCGTCAGGCAACATGAAAGAACAGACACACAGACACACACACACACACACACACAAATAACTCCACACACAGTTTGTAGGGTGCCTGTGTAAACGTTTCAATTACCTGAGTCTGCTGCCAGGGATATGTTGGGATTCTTCCATGTAGACCTGCGAGGATATAATTAATAATAGTATAATTAATCATTTTTGGGTGGCAGAACAGAGGCCTCTCTCTCTCTTCTAGTCGACCCTGACGAGTACCCCTCAGGTCCTGCTGTCTCTCCCCCACATTCCCTCCTCTATTCTCCGCTCCGCATTTTGCCTCGTTTATTGAATGCCATTTAACCGGCCAAATTAGCAGAGTTCAGAGGTTAATTAAAAAGTATTCCGGTCCCAGGTATTTAGAAAACGGCCAATTGGTAAAGTTTCCCTCCACGGGTGCGCCCCAACTCTTGGTGTATTTACTGAGACAAAATGTAGAGGGAAGAGGAGGAGGTGGAGGTGGAGGAGGAGGACATTGGGTCATGATACCATTAATGGTAATATCCATGATGCTGTACCTAGTGTCTTTCAACAGCCACAGACTATACTGTACCAGTCTACAAACTGAACTAAAGAAAATGAAGGAATGTAAATCTTTTCACCAAATGTTAGATCATACAGTGGACATATAGGTAACATATGGTTGATTTATCTGTGGTTGTGTCCAAAAATGGCACCCTATTTCCTTCATAGTGCACTACTTTTGACAAGGGTCCATAGGACTCAAAAAGTAGTGCACTATATAGGTAGGGAATATGTTGCCATTTAGGACGAGACCTATCTCAATTTTACATTCTCGGCTTTACATTAAACACCTTCACCATACAGCAAAAGAAGCTCAGCCAAATCACTCGACAGAATGTCGGTGAACAAAAGAAAAATGCACCATACTTTCTCCCACTAGATGGCAGCATGGTTTCACAGCAGCTCCACTCAGCCATATGACTTCAGCCATGTGTTTGTCTGTGTCATTCAGTCCATACCTTTGTCTGAGGGCTCCGAATAAACATCCTCCCATCCTCCTGCTTATCCTCATCATGTCATTCCCCTGCTTTTAGTGCTCTTCTTTCCATCCCTCCCTCACTCCTTGCGTCCCTCCCACCATCACCTCATCTCTTTGACAAGAAAGGGCCTTTTTTTGCGGTGCAGAATAAAACGTAGAATGTATGCTGAAGATAATAGCAAAAGAGACATAAGCTACTGTCTATCTAGGCACTGCTTAATGATATTGTTGTATGGTAATCTACCTCACCATTCCACTTTACAGGCTGTGTTGTATGATATTCACTCTGCTGTATAACAGAGGGTGATGTATCATACTTTGGCCTCACTTCTGTTTCCAGGGGTAGTTATTAATGTCACTAGCTGTGGGATTGTCTTCATTACCCCCTGTCGCTATGCCTGTCTGTCACATTGCCTATAGAGAGAAAGAGGGACTGTGTACCCTCAACTAAAACACAGAAGCTAGACATAAAGTGCTATGACCCAAGAGTGACCTTTTCTAGTGTAACATACACTTGAGACCCTTGTTATAGGGTTGCATCTTTGGCAGCAGCAAACAGTGGGATAATAATTGACTTTCCATTTGAGTAAAGAGTGTTGACATCCTTTAAGTGCCGTTGGTAGAGTCTTAATGGATTGAAAATGGACATAATTGCCCCATGATGTGTAGTAGTCATTCATCCTCACTTTCTTTGTTTGTTTCCTCAGGAGGACATGAACCTGAATGAGGAGCGTAAAGCCCCCCTGCGTGGGAAGGACCTGAGCACCAAGCGAGAGATGGTTGTCCAGTACATCTCCACCACCGCCAAATCTGTAAGTCGTTGTTGTAAACGAATGGTCTTTCTGTATTATATATCTCTAATGAAACGAATGGGCTTTCTGCATTTTATTGTAACCAATGGGCTTTCTTAGCTACTCTCACCCAGTGTAGTAGTAGTGAGTGGGCTGAAAAATATGACATTCTACACTACCAAGACACTACAGAATAATGAGCTTAACCTGATCTACTTTCTTTCTGTGCCCCTCTCTCTCTACCACTCTTTCACACTCTCACTCCATCTCACTCTCCTTGCTTGAGCCCCTAATCTCTGATTACTGCTTCCATTACATTTTTTCAACCCCCCCCGAGTGCTTATCAAACTGCTTTTGTTGTAGCGCAAACGTAACTCTCAGTTGCTTAATATTGGGGAAGGAACAAGTTTTCATTCGAATTTGGAACGCATCGCTTTACACTTTCAACAATCAAAACCAATAACAGTGGTACACCCAGCACTTTTGAGGAGCGTAAATCCCAGGGTTATATAAGGTGAATTCTCTTTACGAAGTTTAAGGCCCCTACTGAGGGTAGGCTCACATTTACTCTTAGACTCCTCTATCAAGTCACTCGCCGGCCTTTGACATGATCATTTATTACCCCTCTCATTGATATGGTAATTAAGTGGCATTATTAATAATGATGATGATCAGAGATTATTGAATTCTTCACTGGGCCCATTATGCTTTGTGAGCACTGCTGTATTATTCAAATGAACAGCACCCTCTGTCTGGGTGAAAGGGAGTAGGGCTCGGCTGTCTTTCAGCGTCCTCCCTACCCCTCACATTCTATAGGCCCTGTAGGTGGGAGCCCGTTGGATGGATTTCAGAATAGAATATAGAGACACAGACACTTACACACACACACACACACACACACACACACACACACACCATTATGACAGGGTAGGCGAGCTTAGCCGTCCAGGGGACAGATGTGTTTCTGTGTGATAAGTGCCTCTCTTCAACATGGCAGAGAAAATCCTCACCCCCTGTTAGAAACCCAATCCATCCCTACTGGTTTCTGTAAATAATGATAGACATAACATTACTCTGGCCAATTAGACTCCTGTAGGTGAAGAGTATGCTGTGGGTTAGTCTATGTCCAACATGGCACCCTTTTCCCTATCTTGTGCTCTACTTTTCACCAGAGCCCTATGGGTCGTGGTCAAAAGTAGTGCACTATATAGGGAATAGAGTTTTGGATGAATATGTTTCGGTGAGCGCAGTGTGATTGTGTGCCTTTTCAAGGATGGTTTTTGTTCATACTTGAAGGACTAAGGCAAAAAAAATGTAATACATTTTTTGTTGATTTAACTACTTGTTCGCTACTAATAATCCGTAATTGACAGGCAATTGACACGTGATAGAGGGAGACATGATACTAGATTGGATATTACCATGGTATGGTCTTGACAATATCTGCATTTAGTTTTTGGGTTCATTTTTGAGATCTTGTGGTGGGGGTGTTTTTCCAACTAATATGTGCCTTCATTAAATCTTTGTGCGTTCTCTTCCTCTAACAGTTTTATGGTCTTCTTTGTATGCCTGAATGCTTTCAAGGGATTTTTCCTTTTGCAGGAAAATGGACTAATAACGTGCACTCACTCTCACACCAAGTCACCTCTTTCCTGTGTGTCTTTCTGTTCTTGACTAGATCATTGCCACCAACTAACAGAGATCATAGAAATGTTTAAAGTATAATGGCAAAAAGAGAATATCATCAAAGCAATGAGATCCGTCTGTTTATTATCTATATTGTAAGGCAATAGGGAGTTCCATCAGCTCTCCCTCTACCTAAAATTTAGCTTAAGCTAATTCACAGAATGATTACATTAGGAATGGAGGGATAAAGTGCAAATATTAGTGGAGCGACAAACATGTCTCCAACGTCCTTGGCCTTTTTGCTTGACTGTCAGTCTCAACAGACCTGAGCACCAGTATAGGGAGGGGATCACCATTTTAGATTTAACTACCAAACCAAATGCACCCTTTTTGAGATCCTTTTTGTGTTCATATATCAAGAGATTTAGAGTTATTATCCTTTATTGTTCTGGATAATGTCATTATTATTTATTCCCCCAATCTTTTTATTTTTATATCTTTTTTAATTGAACCTTTATTTAACTAGGCAAATCTATTCATCCAATATATTGTTATTATCATTCCACTATGAAAAATAAGGCCATTAACTTGTATTATATTTCCCTGAGGCTATTAGGCCAAAAAATACTAGCTAGCTAATGGGAGCGTGGGGCTGATTATTAGTTTGTGTATTCTCTCCAAACATGGCTCCTCTTGAGAGTTGTATTTTTCATGTCTTGTCACCTCTCTAGTTTATCACCGGGCAAGATTGAGAACTCTTTCCATTTACTACCAGTATGCATCTGTGGGAGTTTTTCAAGTTATCCCCCAACACAAAACACAGACTGTCTGTGTCCCAAAAGACACCCTAATACCTATGCAGTGCACCTCTTATGACCAGGGCCCATAGGAGGCTGGTGTACTACGTAGGAAATAGGGTGCCATTTGGGATGTCTTTTCAAAGGAGATGATTTGTAATATTGCCATTGACCCTGTTTATTTGAATATGAGTTCTGTACAATGAAATCCAGCATGGCTTTTGCAGCAAGTTTGGATGTACTTTGCCATTAACTTTGCACAAGGTGCTTTCCCCCCCCCACTCTTTTCTCTTTTGTTCTCTCTTAAATTATTTCTGACAAATGTATGCCAGTGTCATTAAATGTGCCAAATGCATGCCTTTCACACTAACGCAATCATTTATCTTTTCTTACGAGTGGGAAGGAAAAACCTTTGCTTCTCTCTCACCTTGCAAATGATTTCCCTGTTCCAATTCAAATGTTCACGATGAGGATGAGTGTGACGGCCGGGTCTTGAGAGGCAACTAGTCAAATGTATTGAGCAACCATTTTGCTGCCTTTGTACTAACACAATTTGAAATTAACATGCTGGTATTTAAAAGGGATTTGACCAATTACCAATGTGCCCCATCAATAATACCATGGTATTTCAAATAATAATTTGACCAATCACCAATGTGCCACCCCGTTCTCGCAGTGAAGCCTGACAATTCGTCAGAGAATGAAGGCCTTGTTATTCTTCTCCTGTCACACTGTTATCTTCTCTAATGAATAAATAACTTTATTTTCCCCACACCATATGAGAAATGATGCTAATGCTAATGATAGTGAGGGGAGAATATAAATAAATGCCACCGCTCCTGATGACATTTCCTTCAGAAGTTTGTTTACTAGGGAGTTGTTCTATAATGGAGCACTAGAGATGCTCATTAGCATACACACATCCAACAATAACCAAGCATTAGTCCAATTATTATTAGGACTACCTTTAGGTTGTTTTTTTCTCTTAGAATTTACAGGTATTCATTCTGTCACAGTTTTAGCGAGAATGAGGTGTTACCTTGCATGGGGAAATGGATATTAGCACATAAAGCGCTATTCCCCCTTGAGCTCCTCCCTGACAGTGATGCTACTTGGGGTTTTTCAAGATAATGTCTGATCTTTTTGGTCAAGCCGCCAAAACAATAAGTCAGAAAAGAAACATGTTTAATTTTCTCACCATGTATTCTCATCAACACTAAAACAACACCAGAACAATGCTGGAGACAGTATTCACTCACCTCTATGTGATTCAAGGTCCCGATTCTCCCGATAATAACCAGACCGTGTGAAGATATCCTCAAAGTTAGACAATGATACGCTAGATTCATCAGAGGACGACTGGGGAAATGTGGATTTATGGTGAAAAGCACAGTGCACATGATCAAGCGGCAACACAGTTAAAACTGACTTTATTGCCGCCATAAACTCTGATAGAGGAGAGGGAAGCCGAGCGTCAAATGGGAGAGTGGGAGAGAGGGAGATGGAGAGAGAAATTGATAAAGGGAGCGAGAGAAAGAATGAGAGCGAGGGAATTACAGTCGACTACAGAGAGCCAGGGAGGAAGAAAGAGAAAGAAGGGAGCGAGAGAGTGAGTGAGTGAAGGAATGCAGAGAAGACAGAAAGTGTGATAGAGCGAGTGATTGAGAGAAAGAGAGAGAAAGATGGAATGAGAGGCAGAGAGAGAGATCAAGCGATGGAGAGAGAGAGTATGTCTTCGCTGTCTTGATGTGCAGTGACTTTGTAACTTCCTGTGATCAGTGTACACTGCACGGTGCTTCTCGGAGTGCAGCTGGCGGGCGAGAGAGAGGGTTGTGCTCAGCTGCAGATTAGAATACATTTACTAGGCTGACAGACACCCACCCACTGCGAGACACGCTGCCGTAATAGAGAAAACGCTCCCCACTGCCCGCCACTATTGGCAGATAACAAGGTTAAACTCCAGAAATCATGCCGACTGCATGAGCTCCAAGGTGCTACGCGGCGTCGCTAAATCTGACACCTGAAGTCAAGCACAGATGGCAGCTGATTGATTTTGGCCTTTGGGAGATGAGAGCAACATGTTTGTTTTGCTGTGGACAAACTGCCATTTTAGGGGTTAATTCCATGGGAAATCAATCAACCGCAAAGACAATCGGATTTGTGTCAAATTTTGATGTTTTTCAAAATGACAGTTTGTTGGACTGTGAACAAACTGAATAAACTGATCTGAAAATGTTTGTTAAATCACGATACAGATAATTTGAACTGTCTCTTTTAATATTGTATTATATTGTCATTAACATTGAGATCATGTACAGGCTAATTAAAGTCCACAAATATAAAAACACTCCCAAAATGTAAAAAAAATATTAAAATAGGAACCGACTCACATAGAGGCCAAGTGAACAGGAGACTCCATATTCTTTTAAAATGGCTGCTAAACGAACAGACACTGTCTTACCATGATGCACCCTCAACTTTTAGTTCAGCTATGTTACCCTATAAGTGTTTAGTAGAGTATGTAGCCGTGTGAGCACAGTGTGTAGCCTATGTAATGTCAGAATAAGGTGCGCTTGATACCTCTTATATTTGAGAGGACATTCTTGGCCTACTAATGATTGTGCCGTTTGTTGTCTTTTTGCACATTAACTCCTCTCCGCTGACCGCTGCATGCAGATCACTGGGAGCAAAGTCACGGTAAGTACGCCCTTTATATTATTACGCTTTGTGAGTCGTGTTCCTCTCATGCATCTCTCCCACTCCTCCCTCCCCTTTCTTCTCCTTTCCCTTTTAAAAGATTCTAGTCTAGTCAGTTTGTCCCCGAATCTACAAGTAAGGTCATCTTTTTTATGGCTTACATATTTTTTTCAGCATTGACTTCGCTAATAGGCTATGATTTGGAAAGGCTATAAATTGTTGACACAATTCTTTCATGCAAATTGGAACACTTTTCCAATGAAGGATTTCAAAATTATACAGCCTTGCAAATGAACTGGGGGCCCTTTTGTTGGTCTAAGTTGTTTCTCTTTTTGAAATGGATTGCAGACTAACCCATATTAGCATTTAAATATTGTAATACCAGGGATGAGCAATAGTTTTTAGGCAAATAATAATAATCTGCAGTCTAATCTGTTTTTTTGGAACGTTTTGCATCTAAATGGCTTTCATTGTGTTCTTTCCTTGAGACAGCACACTGGAGAAACGATCACTTGATTAGATTGCATTACACACACACAGACACATCCACACAATGCGTTTGCTGATTGAACAGTGGAAAATATATTGAGTGCATTATTCCTCAACCTTCCAGAAATGTCAGCCTGGTTTAATTTAGCGATTGGGTATTCGCCGCAATACATCTGAATTTGTTGTCAACACCCCCCGTCTCAATTCCACAACATTAAGGCATATCTCCTATGTCTCAGAAATGTACACCGTTGTTTGTGTTGTTGCTGTCACTTTTCTCCCCCACTAGCTCGCAAACAACCCTAATAATATTTATAAATATACACTGTCCAAGGGGCTGCCGAAGTTTCTTCATTTCTCTGCCACTGTAATACGGTAATTGCAGATCTGCTCTGGCAATTTCTCACAACGTAAAGCCCTATTGCCTATTGTGAGAAGGCATTCTGTTTTTGGGGGGCAGGGCTTTTGGGAAAAAAGCTCTCTTATTGCTTTTTGCTAGTGTGAATTGTCACCTTTAATGGCGTTTTATTGCTTTCATAAGCCTCCTTCAGGATTAAGGAGGCCCAGAGGCTTAGAGAGAATGAGGACAAGGTAAACCAACCAGTACACACACTGTGACCTGGGCTGGGTCCCAAATGACACCATTTTCCCTATGTAGTGCAATACGTCTGAGACCCCTATGGACCCTGGTTAAATCTAGTGCATTATCTAGTGATTAGGGTGCCATTTTGGATGAAGAAGACCTGGTCTGTGGTCTACTGATGGGTCCAGACAAACCTTCTTGTTTTTTGACTCGCTCTACAGACAGATGTTTTTTGTGTTGATTCTTTGACAAACTGTTATTTTTTGCCAGGGTATTTCTGTTGCAAAAGTAGATTATTTAAGACATTGTTATGAACCGAAATATGTTGTCTTGATTAGCAGGAACAGACTTCATTGTACGGAGGATAGAGGTGTACGAAGACTGTTAATCCGAGAGCAGCAAAGGCCTAGTTTGAAGTTTTGAACTGTCTCAGTGTGCCACTCAGACAGCTCTCACTTTGAAGAAGTTTCTCAAAAATCTGAGGATGATAGTAACATTTCCCCTGAAGTCTCTGACCTTTAACATCTCCCTCAGTCAGACTCACATCAGTGCCTCGTGGAGAGGGCTAACACAGAGCTAACACTGAGAAAGCAGGGAGCTGTCAGTCTGAAGAGACTAAAAAGCTCCACTCAGAACCTAAAGAACCAGTCAAGAGAGGAGTTTAGCTCAGTTTGCCTGGTGTGGCTACGGTTAGCTTCGGATTGGGCTGGAAGATTCCATTTTCACACGGTCATTGCGGCGCGTCTGAGGGATCCTTGTGCAGTCGGGGTGGTTGGGAGGGCTGGGGGAACTGAATGTACTGTGGGGTCTGTAGGGAGCCTGCAATACTTATTCCTCTGTCTCAGCCATGAAATCTCTCTGGCACCTTCCCCAGGTAGGGGCGCGATGGGAGGCAGAGGAGCGGGTGGTGTGAATTGCCTCTAATTCAGTCTGGCCAGTGTGTCCATATTCACCTCTGTCACTGCTGAGTGTGTCTCATCTGCCTTTACACCTTGTTGATCGAGCTAGCGGTGGAAGATGAGGACCACAAAGTAGCTGACTGTCAAGTTGTCTGCAGGCAAACTAGACTGGTAAATAGACAGGCAGATGGACAGACAGGATGGTTGCAGTTCTAGCATCTATCGACCAGCTTGATGACCTCATAGGTCGTCTCTTTTTAAAACAAGGATGATTTACATCACAACTCAACTTCCACGCTTGGAACAACAGTGTTTCAATTGGTCCTGTGGTGCGTTAGTGCGAGCTGCCTGCGAACCATCAGTTACACGCAGGCAGGGGCAGGGCAGCCCCAGTCGGAATGCAGCTCTTGAAGTCCCCAGTACTGCTGTTTCCAGAGAGATGGATTTTAACGGGTTACACACCCTGCCCTTTAGGGCCTGATCTGATCAACTGGAGGAGATTGATATCCATATGACCGGCCGTCCCTGAGACTGAGCACATTTCCAAGATAACATACTGTTCAGCCTACAATATGTCAAGGGGTGAGAAAGGGGGACAGATGGGTAGGAGGGAGCCTAAAACACCTCAGACCTTGGGGACTGGAGGAGTCTGTTGGATTGGTGATGGCTGAATGGGTCTATTTCAGAGAATCATGTTTTTTTGTCTGCCAGAGTAATGGACAAAGCTTGTTGTTTAAAAAATGAATTACATCTGGCTCACACTTGGGACGCAAGCCTAACCTCTTCACTTGTATAAAATGGCCGAAGCCGGTTTTTAAGGATGACCTCTTTTAGTGGTGTGAAAGTGAGCTGTATGTATCGGCTGACAAGACCTCCCCAAGGAGCGCTAGAACAGTTTAGTGACAGAATAGAGCTTTGAAGTGATTGGAGAGAGTAGTTAGTTTTCCCCCAAAAGTAGAGGCGAAGGACATTCAATGAATGTAGGAAGAACAGGACATAAAAAATATTGCAGACAGCATATTTAATGATTGGCATTGGCTTGAGTGTATGATACAATTTAACAGATTATTCTTCCATGAACTTAAATCTTTTAACATGTAACCTTTTAATGAAATGGTATTCAATTAATTATCCTGCAGTTGAGGACGCACAGTATCTATTTATTGAGAGCGCTCAGACACTTTGAGGTAGGTACCATTGAACACGGAGAATGGCCAATGCTTTCTAGCGTCTTTTGTTCCAATGTTTGAGGAGAGGCACTTAGAACAATTCTCATTTAAGCTGAAATGTTATGGTTCTCTCTCGATTCCGCCTCTTTGTTTCTGTGTATTCCAGAGGAAGGCTGTATTCCCAGGCAAATCGATAACCTTGGCATTTGTTTTGCCTGTTCCGCTCATTTATTTGGCCAATGCCATATCTAGCGCGGCACACACTCCAAGGCTTTTCGTCACCTGATGCACTCCTGCTCATTGTGTTTAAGGCCTGTTTAAGGCCTCGATGGATAGAGGGAGGGATGGCTGCAAAGACAGAGTTAGAGGGAGCATCAACTGCCATCACTTATTTCACTCACTACCCTTCCTCGCTACCAGCAGCAATGTTTTTTGGTGGGCCTTTTGTAAAAACAAAATCTGAATGAAACCAATACCACCCTCCCTCATCCCCTCTTCCTTCCAAGCCCCACACGTCTGAAAATACTTATTTTTGTTTCACATCAACACAATTATCCCAAAAACCCTAGACCCGCTCCAATTTGCATATACCGCACCAACAGATCCACAGATGACGCAATATTTATTGCACACCAAACTGCTCTTTCACACCTGGACAAAAGGAACACCTATGGGAGAATGCTATTCATTGACTACAGCTCAGTGTTCAAACCCATAGTGCCCTCAAAGCTCATCACTAAGCTAAGGACCCTGGGACTTAACACCTCCCTCTGCAAATGGATCCTGGACGACCTGACGGGCCGCCCCAAGGTGATAAGAGTATGTAACAAAACATCCTCCGTGCTCACCAACACGGGGGGCCTCTCAGGGGTGCCAGCTCAGTCCCCTCCTATACTCCCTGTTCACTCATGACTGCACGGCCATGCACGACTCCAACATCATCATTAAGTTTGCTGATGACACAACAATGATCACCGACAACGATGAGGCTATAGGGAGGAGGTCAGAGACCTGACCGTGTGGTGCAAGGACAACAACCTCTCCCTCAACGTGATCAGGACAAAGGAGATGATTGTCTACTACAGGAAAAGGAGGACCGCGCACGCCCCCATTCTCTTTGACGGGGCTGTGGTGGAGCAGGTTGAGAGCTACAAGTTCCTTGGTGTCCACATCACCAACAAACTAACATGGTCCAAGCACACCAAGACAGTTGTGAAGAGGGCACGACACAACCTATTCCCCCTCAAGAGGCTGAAAAGATTTGGCATGGGTCCTCAGATCCTCAAAAGGTTTTACAGCTGCACCATCGAGAGCATCCTGACAGGTTGCATCACTGCCTGGTATGGCAAATGCTCAGCCTCCGACCCCAAGGCACTACAGAGGGTAGTGCGTACGGCCCAGTACATCACCAGGCCAAGCTTCCTGCCATCCAGGACCTCTATAGTAGGCGGTGTCAGAGGAAGGCCCTAAAAATTGTCAAAGACTCCATCCACCCAATCATAGACTGTTGTCTCTGCTACCGCACGGCAAGCGGTACCAGAGCGCCATGTCTAGGTCCAAGAGGCTCCAAAATAGCTTCTAACCCCAAGCCTTAAGACTCCCGAACAGCTAATCAAATGGCTACCCAGGCTATTTCCATTGCTTTATGTTTTATATTTGACCTGTTGAGGTGATATTTTGATTATCTACTCACGAAGAGTCAGGGGATGCTCACCCTGCATACTGCAGGTATTCCCTAACTGGGGGTACGCGCAATGCCGTCGGGGTTACACCAAATAGAAATGTGATTCACGTTAAAACATTTTTAGATTTTTTATTATTCATGTTTTCAAACAGTCCATTTATATTTTCCAACATTTGGGTGAGGTTTATTTCTTGCTTGAGTAGCCTTGTTTCACTACCAAAAATAAAATTAAACCATCTCGTGTTCTGCGAAATAACAATACAATGTCAAATACAGGTAGTGTAGTCAAATAATTAACATCCAATCACATTAACCGTTACTCTCTCACGGGAATTCCGCTAACGGTCCGTATGTAGCCAAACGTAGCTGCTGCTCATGTTGGTATCTATACTGATGACGCAAAAGCCATGACAGGGAGACATCGTGGAGTGGTAACGCACGTGCAAGCAGTTGCTCCTGACGCCACTTGGGTACACTGCAGCATCAACCGAGAGGCTCTTGCTGCCAAGACAGCTTGAAAGACGTTTTGTACACTACAGTGAAAATGGATAACTTTGTTAAAGCAAGGCCTCTGAACTCTCGTGTATTTTCTGCACTATGCAATGATATGGGCAGCGACCATGTAACTATTTTACAACATACAGACGTGCCCTGGTTATCAAGGGGTATTGAAACCTTTTTTTAAAATTGAGAGACGAGCTTAAGGTTTTCTTTACTGACCATCATTTTCACTTGTCTGACCGCTTGCATGATGACGAGTGTTTCACACAACTGGCCTATCTGGGTGATGTTTTTTCTCGGCTGAATGATCTGAATCTAGGATTACAGGGAATCTTCGCAACTATATTCAATGTGTGGGACAAAATTGAGGCTATGATTAAGAAGTTGGAGCTCTAACAATGACAACCCACAGGTCTTTCCATCATTGTATGATTTTTTTGTGTGCAAATGAACTCAATCTTACGGACAATGTCAATTGTGATAAAGCGAAGCACCTGGGTGAGTTGGGTACGCAATTACGCAGGTACTTTTCCGAAACGTATGACACAAACAACTGGATTCGTTATCCCTTTCATGCCCTGCCTCCAGTCCAGTTACCGATATCTGATCACGAGAACCTCATCTGAATTGCAACAAGTGGTTCTGTGACAATTGAATTTAATCTGGGCGGCAGGGTAGCCTAGTGGTTAGAACGTTGGACTAGTAAACGGAAGGTTGCAAGTTCAAACCCCCGAGCTGACAAGGTACCTGTCGTTCTGCCCCTGAACAGGCAGTTAATCTGTCATTAGGCCGTCATTGAAAATAAGAATTTGTTCTTAACTGACTTGCCTAGTTAAATAAAGGTAAAAAAAAAAATCAGAAGCCACTGACAGATTTCTGGATTGGGCAGCGCTCAGATTATTTTGCCTTGGAAAATCACACTGTTAAGATGCTGATGCCCTTTGCAACCACGTACCTATGTGAGAGTGGATTCTCGGACCTCACTGCATGAACTAAATATAGGCACAGACTGTGTGGAAAACGATTTAAGACTGAGAGTCTCTCCAATTCAACCCAACATTGCAGAGTTATGTGCATCCTTTCAAGCGCAGCCTTCTCATTAACCTGTGGTGAGTTATTCCCAATTTTCCATGAACAAATACAGTTTTATATGTAAAATGGTTAAATAAAGAGCAAAATTCTTGATTTTTATTATATTATTATTTGTGCCCTGGTCCTATAAGAGCCAGGTAGTGACAACTCACACTCATTCTTAAGTTAAATAAATGCATTGTATTATGTGTGTGCGCTGCAGGCTTACAATGATGGCAAAAAAACAACAACATCCCTGGTGCTAGAGGGGGTACGCAGCTGGAGGTTGAATGTTTGAAGGGGTACGGGACTATAAAAAGTTTGGGAACCACTGCTCCACTGGGATCATTTTAGTCATTACAAACAACACATCTATCTTCTTCAAGCCATATTGTACTGTCTATACGCCTATGATTCCCTGCTATAACATCAGCAATGCAGCGCCATTAGGCCTTATATTGAGTCTGTAGATCAGTGGTGTTTGTGTTGTGCGCTAGGCCATCAATCATATTCAAGTTTCCCAGGGCTTCTGAAAGGATTGACAGTAAAACAATATTAATTTTCATTTGTCCCCTCGCTCTTCCCCCGAGCCCTTTATTAATACTTCAATATAGAAACTTGGTACGCAGACACCTTTTGGCATACAATTTTAATGTCTTTCAGTCCAACTCTAATTCAGAAATGTCAAGTGTAGATCTGATTGATTCATGCTTTATACAATTCAGAGACCTTTTCTAGGTTATTTCTACGTCTGTTGAGTCTGTCGGAATTCGGCAGCATATTGGTTTTGAGAGAGCAAAGGGATTTAAATATAGTGCTCATGAATTGAATTAAACAGCATTGTGCAGGAGTTTGCGTTTCTGCCTCTTGACGAGACATGCTATTTATTAACTTCCTCTCTTGTATACATGGCATTGTAGCTGTTCTGTCACTCCAAGTTGGATGTTTCAACCAAACAAAAAAACAAATAATTCAGTGCCTGTTTATTCTTCCAATGTACAGTACATTCAGAAATTATTCAGACCCCATGACTTTTCTATTCTAAAATGGATTAAATTGCTTTTTTCCCTCATCAATCTACACACAATACCCCATAATGACAAAGCAAAAACAGGTTTTTAGAAATGTTTGCAAATTTATATAAAAAAACAAACAAAAACTGAAATATAACATTTACCTAAGTATTCAGACCCTTAACTCAGTACTTTGTTGAAGCACTTTTGGCATCGATTAAAGACTTGAGTCTTCTTGGGTATGACGCTACAAGCTTGGCACACCTGTATTTGGGTTGTTTCTCCCATTCTTCTCTGCAGATCTTCTCTGTCTGGTTGGATGGGGAGCATATTTGCACAGCTAGTTCAATCCTTTCTCTGAGCTCTACGTACAATTCGTTCGACCTCATGGCTTGGTTTTTGCTCTAATATGCACTGTCAACTGTGAGACCTTATATAGACAGGTACAGTATGTGCCTTTCCAAATCATGTCCAATCAATTGAATTTATCACAGGTGGACTCCAATCAAGTTATAGAAACATCTCAAGGACGATCAATGGAAACAGGATGCTCTATTCACAGTCTCATGGCAAAGGGTCTGAATACTTACATAAGTAAGGTATTTCTGTTTTTTATTTTTAATACATTTGAAACATTTCTAAAAAAAAAAACTTTTCACTTTGTCATTCTAGGTTATTGTGTGTATATTGATGAAAATGTATTTAATCAATTTTAGAATAAGGCTGTAACATAAGATAATGTGGAAAAAGACAAGGGGGCTGAATACATTCCGAATGCACTCTATTCTAGTGTTGTATACTGTATTACTGCAACACTATTACAATACTACTGTTTGCAACATATTTGCAGCATTTCTCCAAGATTATTTTACATGCTTGGCTTGGCTAACCTTTCACTAGATTCAACTGAAATGTTCCTGTCTTCAAACGCCCACCTTGGTCGTAAGATGAGTGCAACTGTGGGAGAGGTAAAGTGCAACAAATATAGAACATGATTTCTGAGCTGTGGTAGGTAGCAGCGTAACTCGTGGGAGGAACCTCTGAGTGAACACACTCCCTAACTCCCACTGCAGAGGAAAAGCGGAGAAGTCCCTTTTCTTTTAAGTGCCTCTTCTTTTCTCTCCTTACCCCTGTTCTCTCATCTATACTCTCCTCTCCCCACCACTGCATTATACTAAATACAGTGCCTTCGGAAAGTATTCGCACACCTTGACTTTTTTTCCATTAAATTGAGATTTGGTGTCGTAATAACCCATAATGTCAAAGTGGAATTATGTTTTACAAATTAATAAAAAATTAGAAGCTGAAATGTCTTGAGTTTATAAGTATTCAACCCCTTTGTTATGGCAAGCTTAAATACGTTTGGGAGTAAAACTGTGCTTAACAAGTCACAATAAGTTGCATGGACACACTGTGCAAAAAATGTGTGTGTATGTGGGGGTGGGTACAAATAAAAAAGCAGACATTGAATATCCCTTTGCGCATGGTGAAGTTCTTAATTACACTTTGGATGGTGTAGCAATACACCCAGTCACTACAAAAATGCAGGTGTCTTTCCTATCACAGTTGCCAGAGAGGAAGGGGATCAACAACATTGTAGTTACTCCACAATACCAACCTAAGTGTGAAAAGAAGGAAGCCTGTACAGAATTATTTTTTATTTTAAACTTGCACCTTGTTTGCAATAAGGCACTAAAGTAAAACTGCAAAAAATTGTGTCAAATAAATTATTATTTTTGTCCTGAATACAAAGAGTTATGTTTGGGGCAATTCCAAAACAACACATCACAGAGTACCACTGAGTGCTCATCTTTTAAAGCATGGTAGTGGCGGCATAATTTTATGGGTATGCTTGTCATCGGCAAGAACTAGGGAGTTTTTTTTTAGGATAAAAAGAAACGGAAATGAGCTAAGCACAGGCAAAATCCTAGAGGAAAACCTGGTTCAGTCTGACTTGAAGACTTGAAAATGGCTGTCTGGCAATGATCAACAACCAACTTGACAGAGCTTTAAGAATTAAAATAATAATAATGTGCAAATATTGTACAATCCAGGGTGTGCAAAACTCTTAGAGACTTACCCAGAAAGACCCACATCTGTAATCACTGCCAAATTTGATTCTAACATGTATTGACTCAGGGGTATATACTTATGTTAATGAGATATTTATGTATTTCACTTTCAGTACATTTGCAAAAATGTCTAACATGTTTCCCTGTTTTTAAAAAATCAATTCAAGCTGTAACACAACAGAAGGTGGAATAAGTGAAGGGGTATGAATACTTTCTGAAGGCAAAGTACATCTCTTTTCAAAGGAAGAGAGACAATCAGGCTTCGTGCTTTCAAAGGTAGAGAGCTGGATCTCATTATTTTGAAGGGAACATGAAAGGGCGTCTGGAGTGGACATGGTATGCTGATATTGAAAGCATATGGAGTGTGTGTGTGTGTTTTGATGTCCTTGTGTTTGTAGGCAGCACTCTCATTGGCCCTGCAGCAACATCATGACTTGAACATGTCCTCTCCTCTCAGATTTGGATATTAAGGAGAAGCGGAATGGAGAGAAAGAGCCAGAGCCAAAGATAGAGGGAGAGAGCAAGACTATATTGAGACAGAAACACAGAAAAAATAAGTGTGTGTGTGTATGTGCCTGCTTCTTCTGTGTGTGTTTGGCAAGCCTGCTTGCCTGTGTGTGTGTGTGTGATATTAGGGCTGTCAGTAATGGGGCTGGGTGAACACTGCCTATGCGCTCAGTGGTTCATCTCCCCCACGGCTCTCTCTAACACACTACATGGCACGCCGGCTCCACAGGGTGCTCCTGCAGGCTGCATTAGGCTCCATAAACTTTATGGCATATTTTTACAACTCCTCTCTGTCTGCGATTCCACCACAGCATCCCCGACCTCCTCTGCTTTAACTGTTCACACAGCTGTGAAATTCACTGTACCCCTTCGCATTTTATGGTCGTTTGGACGGGCTTGATTCAGTTGGTGCCCCCCGGTGAAGGGAAGGATTGGCTCCTTCCCTCCCCCGCCACATATGTTTATATTTAGTAAGTTATTTGTTTTGTGGCCATGTTTTTTTTTATGCAAGGTGGTGGGTGTCTCTTTTAGTATATCACGTCTCCTGTGTGTGTGTGTGTGTGTGTGTGTGTCGGTGTGTGTGTGTGTGTGTGTCGGTGTGTATGTATTCTCGGTGTGTGACAACTGAGTAGTCCTTTCCCTAACCTTGTCTGACTCCATCCCCTCCCGTGATGCTCTCTTGCCCATGCCAAACTCAGTACAACTCCACCATGGCGGTGCATATTTGGCGTTGCCTTCGACCGCAGGCAGCGGTCACAGGAGTGCGTGTGTGCACATGTGTGCTTGTGCACTGGGCAGCAGTTCAAAACATCTGTTGATTTCACCAGTGAGTCCAGCCAGTTGCGTGGAGGAGGAGGTAGCTACTTTCCACCAGAAGTAGATACTTTACGTCATCCTAGAGAGACTCTTAGTTGTTGTTTGTTTGACTCACTGACGCAGAGGCATCAGTTCATAAGTTATAAGGACATTTCTGGGCTAAACCAAAGTCACTCCAGCTCGGGGGTGGAAAAAGGTGGAGGTGGAAAGAGCCACAGCTATGCTGACTGATATATCATAATCTCCCGTCTTAACCCCTCCAAACTCTTCTTGGAGCTCCCCTTATTTGCCCCCACCGTAGTCAATAAGCCCACCCGGCACATCTCTAGCAAGGTCTACCTTGCCTATTCCCTTCCAGTCTCCTCCAATATGCTCCACTGCTGTCATAACATCCGCACAGGAAGTAAGTAAGCCCCATAATCGCCTCATCAACAGCACTGCTTCCACTGATTCCCAGGCAGTTCCCCGGTTGTCTGTAATGATCGGTGATCTGATCAAGGCTGGGTGACTCAGCGCTATAATTTCTTCCTTTGCAGTTTTCCCTTTTAAGGGCACCCGCGAGAGATGGGTCGCATGGTTAAAATGTCCGCTTTGAAGTTTTACGACTTCTCCCTTTGTGTCGTCCGCCTAGCAAGAGAGCCTAAAGAGCTGGGAGTCCGCCCTTCTGCATAACTTTCAGGCGTTACTTACCAAGACAAAACAGTACACTGTTTTGACATTAGAGGTATTTTTCAAATCAAATTGTATTGGTCACATACACATGTGTTTAGCAGATGTTATTGCGGGTGTAGCGAAATCCTTTTAAAATAACATTTGGCAAGGTTTCCTAAGATCTAGAAGCACGGCAGCCCTCTGTCAGCTCCATTTTTAATTATGACAAAGATACTTTCACATTGGCCTCTGTCTGTGTACGCATGCCGGCGACATATTGTCTGTATCGCTCGCCTTTGCTATAAATACTGTATTTAGATATTTATTCCCCTTTTGAGTGTTGATGGTGGTCAGCAGCATCAACCACTTTCTGTCTCTGAGGTGAAGTACTGGAGGTTGCCGCAAGATGGCAATAGAAGTCTATTGAACTCTCCATGGTGCAAAAGAGAGGAAAAAGGTATGGGAAAAGTCACAATGTTGCTATGGAATTGACCAAGTAGGTTTTGTTCTACCTAGCAGCCTACACACACACACACACCCCGCACCACTATGTCTGGCTCCCTTATGCCATTTGTAAGAAGTTGTCTGCTCTTTAAAGAGGAGAATAAGTGTGAAACGCCTCAACAGCATTCAATGGATCCATCGATCGATGAATTGCCTCACTTTGCAGTTGAAAAAAACAACAAGAAAACAGATTCTTCGCCGCTTAAGTTTTTCTCTGAAAACTCCACAACCAAGATGGACGCTTAACATTGCAGACAGATATGTTCTGCTCTGCTTTTGTTCTTAAGCCTCACAAGTCTCAAACACAATGGCACGACAGTGAGAAAGCTCAACGTAACACAACCTCGCCTGTTATCGACAAGGCCCCACATATTGACCAGACATTTATGTAATCGTTACCTGAATAATTTATCTGTGGCGCCGGTGTGACGATTGAAGAAAACACACTCCTCACTATAAAAACATGTTAGTGTTCTCATAGCTGCACAACTCAAAATCTCATGTCTCTATATCCACCTCAAAATCCATTCCATTGAATCCCTGTATCTGGGTATTGAGCCCCCTGATCAAGCTATGTTTTTCTGGGCACATAGCTTCTGTCATCTCTATGCATCTCTATCTGTTCCGCTCTGTGTTTGGGTGTTGAATGTTCCTGATACAGGACTAATTCAGTGTCACACGAGTGTAGTGGAGATGTGGCTGGCACAGCATGGCAGAGGGCACTACTCTATTTCTATCTGTCTCTCTGGTGTATATCTATCTATCTGTAGTATCTATCTGTCTAATCAATTAATCAAATCTATCTATCCCTCCATTCATCTGTCTGTATGTGGGTATTGAGGCTCCTGATATTGGCCAATAATATTTGTTACATGTTTTCTGCTGCTACCATGTTGTTGTCATGTTGTGTTTCTACCATGGTGTGTTGTCATGTGTTGCTGCCTTGCTACATTGTTTTCTGACTTTGTCTCTCTTGTCGTGATGTGTGTTTAGTCCTATATTAATATATTTTGTTTTATTATTTTTTATTATCCCTTCCCCGCAGGAGTCCTTTTGCCTTTTGGTAGGCCGTAATTGTAAATAAGAATTTGTTCTTAACTGACTTGCCTGGCTAAATACATGTAAAAAATAAATGAATACAGGACTGATTCAGAGCCACCTATGAGTGTGTAGTAGAGCCGTGCGATAGGTGGGGTAGGTAAGGCTGGCGTAGCCTGGCAGCAGGCTTGTTTGTGGATGTCGTGTTTCTCCTCAAACGGGGACACAACGGCGCACAGATGCCGCCTCACCCGACAAAGCCCCCCCTCTGCTCAGGTGCCCACCACCATCATGCCACATACATTTTTAAAACACAGCCATATGGCAATTCTGTTTTCTTCAGCCGTCTGTGCCAAATGGAATATGAGTTAAAAAACTTAAAAATATCCATCTTGTCTTTTTCGGTCGAAGCTTGACAGACAGAATAGGGCCGTCATAATACTTCACCAGTTGGTGTCAAAAACGTATAAAGCATTTCTTTAGAATGGGAACCAATTACTGAATATTGCCCATAAGGTTATTTAAGTGTTTCATGAAATGGCGATGCCCTTGATGTGGGATATAGACTTAGCAGGTAAATGGACATCAATCACATTGAGCTTTTAGTCTGCCCCCCTCAGATCTTTCTCATCTGTAGCCACTCACCTATGTATCATGGTGTTTGCCAAATTGTTTGTAAGTCCCCTCTAGGGGCTCAGTGTCAGGTATAGGCTAGCATTTACACAAAAAAATGAAGATGATAAAATCTTGTTGCCGAGCATAACAGCAACATCTCAAAAGCTTATTCTGATAAAAACAAACCAAAATTGTCCTTTGAATTGCTCCTTTCATCTCCTGGTTTTTGGTTAAGCAGTTCAGCCCAAGCCTCTAGGGAAATGTTTCCCCCCTCTGTTTGCATTTCTGAACAAGCCTCCATAACGATAATGAATTATATTATTTTAAAACCAATTACTGTTAGTTGGGAGGTTTCTTTACCAACATTGTCATGTTCTCTGTGGAACAGTGTTCTGTCATATCTGTTGCTGTCTGCTGCTGCTGTCAAACTTGCTATTTCCTCCTATTCCCCAAACTGTCTATTCTATGCTAATGCATCTCTTTTGCTATTCAGATGCCTCCCCTTTTAAACAGAAGTACCTCACAAGGGATCCTGATTTCCAGGAATTAGAGCAAAGTTAATGAATGACTGAAACGGTTTGCCATATTTGTATACCCACCCAAAAATACATAATATGGCAAAATACAGGCAAAGCTGCACAGGTTACACATCATATTGAATGAAGATAGTTGTGGTAAAGTCTCGTCAGTATGACCTCTAACTTCGCTGTTCGAGTGTCTGAGTAGGGATAGACGTGCTATTCTCTCTTCTTTTTCACACAGGTGAATTGAGATGTTGTGTTACCTTGAATCATGATAAAATACTAGAACACGAAAGCAAGATAACATTACGTCTGTTATGTGGGAGAAGAAAAGGCATACTTGTATCAACATTGAAAAGGGCGTCTTTGAGGGAGAGAGAAGGATTTCCTCGAGGTATTCACATTAAATATAATGAATGGTTCGCGGTAATACAAATGGGGTTTCTCTGAGAAGCTGACGGTATACTGACGGTATACTACACCTAAGGTAAATTTTATGTATTAATGATTACCAAAGACTTGTATAGCCAGTGAATTACCAAGTTTTCCTGCTGCCTATCCTCTATTCTTCCTTTTGTATGCTTGGGCCTTAATTGTCTGCCTCTCGCATTGACTTTTAGGAGGTGGACTCTGGACTGCTTTTGTTAAGCTTTTCTAATCAATGGTGTATAGGCTTGAAAGATGTGCAGTGCACAAGGACACACAATGGTCTCTATGTCACATGAATGTCTGAATGGTAAGTGTACTGTATATATGTCCATAAATGAAAGTGTATCCCTATCTTTCTCTACCATCCACGCGCACACACAATCATTAAAAGCCATGAACACCTCACATTCCTGAAGATTGATTTATACCTTATTTAATAAGATGAAACATTACCTGAAAGCAGCTTTCCCCCCTTAATTGACCAATTTTGATGCTGCTCAAATCAGCATTTGTCATAGCAAACCTTGACACAGTAGTATTCTCTCTCTATCTCTGTGTGGCATCCGCATACTCACACTCTCGCACTCACCCACAGCCATTACTGATATCACTCTGTCATAATTAATAGAAGAGAGATGTTTTCCAGATGTTTTCTTATTAGAATGGAATTGATCATCCTAATGGTTTTAGGGGTCAAAGCACAACTATTTGGTGGCCCTTTTCTCATGGCAACGGGCCACAAGTCTTGCTGCTGTGATTGCACACTGTAGTATTTCACAGAAATGAGAGTTTATCAATGTTTGATTTGTTTTCAAATTCATTGTGGGTCTGTGTGATCTGTGGGAAATATGTATCTCTAATGTGGTCAGACATTTGTCAGGAGGTTAGGAAGTGCAGCTCAGTTTACACTCCATTTTGTGGAATGTGTGGGCATTCATTCCGTTTTAGGTGGTTGTAGAATTTAACAGCTCTTTTCTGGATTTTGATAACTGTAGCCCTAATTCAAAGTTTTGCCTTGCCAGCTCTATAGTCTGTGGACAGAGCTGCTATCTCCCTCCCCTCTGCAGTAGAGAGAGGAGAGGAGAAAGCTGTGTTTCACTCCTCCCTTTTCTCCCTCTCTCTCTGTGCCTGGCCCCTGGACCTCCACCGGATTTTGTGGAACTTCTGCCGGCGTGCAGTGAAGCCACCCTGCGCCCATTCACTCCGAGATGGGAAAAGAGGGGAGAGGGGGAGAGAGAGAAAGAGACAGAGGGGCAGATGGAGAGAGAAGCAGAGAGGGAGAGATGAGCGAGCACAGACAACAGATTGAGCGGGAAAAAAGAGAGAGGTGGGCTTTCCTATTGTCCTCCCTCTCATCACACTGTAGTGCATCTTTTTATTTTATTTTACCTTTATTTTACTAGGCAAGTTATTTAAGAACAAATTCTTATTTTCGATGACGGCCTAGGAACAGTGGGTTAACTGCCTGTTCAGGGGCAGAACGACAGATTTGTACCTTGTCAGCTCAGGGATTTGAACTTGCAACCTTCTGGTTACCAGTCCAACGCTCTAACCACTAGGCTACCCTGCCGCCCCATCTAATCCTCACAAGGCTGATATTTCCTTACGTCACTGTACAGTATAGTGGTACCTGCTGCATCACAATACACTACTGTAGTTAGATGTACAGTACCAGTCAAAAGTTTGACCACACCTACTATTTTCTACATTGTAGAATAATAGTGAAGACATCAACACTATGAAGTAACACATATGGAATCATGAAGTAACCAAAATATTTGTTATATTTGAGATTCTTCAAAGTAGCCACCCTTTGACTCGATGACAGCTTTGCACACTCTTGGCATTCTGTCAACTAGCTTCATGAGGTAGTCACCTGGAATGCATTTCAGTTAACAGGTGTGTCTTGTTAAAATGGAATTTGTGGAATTTATTTCCTTCTTAATGCGTTTCAGACAATCAGTTGTGTTGTGACAAGGTAGGAGTGGTAACACAATGAACGTACTACGTCTCTGACTCCCCTACATCTCCACACATGTTCCCTGTATCAGTATGATAATACCCGACTTCGCACTTCAAAAGTCAATTGAGTGAAACTACAAGCGTGACGCTTAATTGCATCCGTATTTGTCTTTCCGTCTTAATTTTATTCGGTATTCTTTGAAAACGTAATGAAAACAGAGCCACCCGCTTATAAGGCACTTGCCTAGTGTTTGGGTATTACACAGCTTTATTCTCCTTTCCTTGTGCATTTGAGAAAATCTTGTATGAATTCAGGACGGTTTGAACCCCCCTTCACCCCGCCAAATAATTTTATACAGCAGGGAGATTGGTGATCTCATGTGAAAATTGATACACTTATAGCAGCTAGGTGGTGTTTTTTGTGACTGATCGGTGAAGTTACCCTTAGATGCTGATCCTATGGTTAAGGTGAGGATTGGGGTAGGGGAAGCTGATCCTAGATCTGTATCTAGGGGATACTTCAACTTCACCCCGGAGCAGTCGGATCAGTCTCTTAATGAATTATTTTGGAAAACGATGATAGTGGGCAGACCTCTAATGATTTAATCTATACAAAGAGCATCAAACCATGGGCTGGTGGTGTCTCTACACGGATGGATTCTTCTAGACATGGCATTAATGAATTAGCTAGAACAGTGTGCCATATTATTTATTATTGCTCCTTGGATGGCTTTCTTGGGCTATTTATATACTCGGCACTATCTATTTAGTTAGTTTGTTGTTCTGTGGGGGGGGAAGATGGATGGTGTGTCCAAAATGACACCCTATTCCCTAAGGGCTCTGGTAAAAATGAGTGCTCTATATAGGGAATAAGGTTCCATTTGAGACACAGGCAAGGAGTAATTTTTATCATTGAAAATAGCCATGTGATGAAGTGTCAGCCACTTTAGTGTCTCCATGTTTGACATGCTTAACCACAACTTGAACCCGAGTCCCCATTTGGCAGGCATTGTGACCCCCTTCCCCCTCTACCATTTACTCATCCTAATGGCTTATGAACCGACGGCCCTATTTGGCATCCATTGTTGCTCCCACCCATCCACCCCACCATTTGGAGCCATTCTAATAGTTTATGAAGGCAACATAATGATGTGTGGACTTTGTTATTTGCTTTTGTTCACAAAACACTTCTCTGGTTTATTGCATTTTTACGGATGGGGGCCTTGATCACTCATATTACGGGGCGGTGTAAATGGGAGTCAATAAATTACCCACCGATTAAAGATGATGCCCTCACTTTGGGTGCCGGGCACCATTCTCCATGCATAGTTAACGAGTATTTTCAAGTGTACTAGTCAAATCATTGTAATTCCTTTTCCATTTGCCATCCGCCACTGCTGCGGTCTTCTTTGGCTGACATTTGAATACGGCACAAATATTTGTGTGTACAGTAGGCTGGTAGCCTAGTGGTTAGAGCGCTGGACTAGTAACTGAAAGGTTGCAAGATCAAATCCCTGAGCTGACAAGGTACAAATCTATCGTTCTGCCCCTGAACAAGGCAGTTAATCCACTCTTCCTAGGCCGTCATTGAAAATAAGAATTTGTTCTTAACTGACTTGCCTAGTTAAATAAAGGTACAAATAAATAAATAGCTAGAGTGAGCGAGGACAGCCAAGTGGTTTTCTGACCTAACAATGACATAATAATTGATTGAAAACAAACCAGCCTGTGCATTTAGATGGGGCTGATGAACATGTGTTATTGTCTTGCCCGTCTGAAGGACTTTGTCCATGTGCTCAAGATCAGTTTTTTGTTTTATTGGGAGAATTTGTGGGCACCTTCTCTCAATAGGTACAGTGCCCTCGGAAAGTATTCAGACCCCTTGACTTTTCCACATTTTGTTACGTTACAGCCTTATTCAAAAACATTTGGGGAATCCTCAATACCCCATAATGACAAAGCAAAAACTGTTTTGTTTTCGAAATGTGTTAATTTATTAAAAATTAAAAACGGTATCACAACCTTTACTCAGCACTTTGTTGAAGCACCTTTGGCAGTGATTAAAGCACAGTGTCTTCTTGGGTATGACGCTACAAGCTTGGCACACCTGCATTAGCTGAGTTTCTCCGATTCTTCTCTGCAGATCATCTCAAGCTCTGTCTGGTTGGATGGGGAGCGTCGCTGCACAGATATTTTCAGGTCTCTCTAGAGATGTTTGATCGGGTTCAAGTCCGAGTTCTGGCTGGGCCACTCAAGGTCATCCAGAGACTTGTCTTGAAATCACTCCTACGTTGTCTAGGCTGTGTGCTTAGCGTCGTTTTCCTGTTGGAAGGTGAACCTTCACCCCAGTCTGAGGTCCTGAGTGCTCTGGAGCAGGTTTTCATCAAGGATCTCTTTGTACTTTGCTCCGCTCATCTTTGCGTCGATCCTGACTAGTCTCCCAGTCCCTCCTAGTCTCTGCCACTGAAAAACATCCCCACAGCATGAAGCTGCCACCACCATGCTTCACCGTAGGGATGGTGCCAGGTTTCCTCTAGACGTGACAATTGGCATTCAGGCCACAGGGTTCAATGTTGGTTTCATCAGACCAGAGAATGTTGTTTATCATGGTCTGAGAGTCTTTAGGTACCTTTTGGCTAACTCCAAGCGGGCTGTCTGGTGCCTTTTACTGAGGAGTGGCTTTCGTCTGGCCACTCTACCATAAAGGCCTGCTTGGTGGAATGCTGCAGAGAAGGTTCTCCCAAATTCACAGAGGAACTGTAGCGCTATGTCAGCGTGACCATCGAGTTCTTGGTCACCTCTCTAACCAAGGCCCTTCTCTCCCCCTGGTGGCTTAGTTTCTTCAATTTAAGAACCTTAAATGCTGCAAAAATGCTGCATTTTGGAGCTCTATGGACAATTCCTTCCTTATCATTGTTTGGTTTTTGCTCTGACATGCACTGTCAACTGTGGGACCTTATATAGACAGGTGTGTGCCTTTCTAAATCATGTCCAATCAATTGAATTTACCACAGGTGGACTCCATTCAAGTTGTAGAAACATCTCAATGATAATCAATGGAAACAGAATGTACCTGGCTCAATTTCGAGTCTCATATTAAAGGGTCTGAATACTTATGTAAATAAGGTATTTCTGATTTTGCAAAACAATATTTTTGCTTGGTCATTATGAGTTATTGTGTGTAGAATGCCAGTGGTGGAAAAAGTACCCAATTGTCATACTTGAGTAGAAGTAAAGATACCTTAATAGAAAATGAAAGTCACAGAGTAAAATCCTAATTGAAAAGTGAAAGTCACAGAGTAAAATCCTACTTGAGTAAAAGTCTTAAAGTATTTGGTTTTAAATATACTTAAGTATCAAAAGTAAAAGTATAAATCACACAGCAAACCAGACTGGATAATTGTATTATTTTTTTAGGGATAGCCAGGGGCACACTCCAACACTCAGACATAATTTCCAAGCGAAGCATTTGTGTTTAGTGAGTCCGTCAGATCAGAGGCAGTAGGGATGACCAGGGATGTTCTCTTGAAGTGCGTGAATTGGACTATTTTCTTGTCCAGCTAAGCATTCGAAATGTAACGAGTACTTTTTGGTGTCAGGGAAAAATGTATGGAGTAAAAAGTACATTCTTTTCTTTAGGAATGTAGTGAAGTAAATGTAAAATTTGTCAAAAATGTAAATAGTAAAGTACAGATACCCCAAAAACTCCTTAAGTAGTACTTTAAAGTAGTGTTACTTTACACCACTGGTAATTGCTGAGAAAATATATATATTTAATCCATTTTAGAATAAGGCTGTAACGTAACAAAATGTGGAAACAGTCTGAATACTTTCTGAAGGCACAGTACTGTATGTTTCCATTAACTTGTCCAATGTCGACATTTAGAACATTCACATTGAAAATTAATTAGACAATTGCCTCCTACAATGTTTTCATATAACAATCTTGTGTCGATTAAAAACAGCTGGACGTGGATGTAATGACTTCACACCTAAAAGGTGTTTCCATTATCCATTTAGGAAAATTGTGCGCTAATAAATAGGTGACAGTCTGTTTGCCCTACCACCTATCGGTTTCATGTCTCAGGTAGCCCACAAAAACCAGCATAGAATACAAGAATTTACTCATATTTGCCATATTCTAATAAATATTATGTGCTTGCACATATCGTCACGGTCCGTGCCATTGTTAAATGTGCTCTCCTCTGGATCTGAAATAATTGGTTGGTGAAACTTGCATCCAGCCAACCAGAAAAGCAAGGCCAAACATTTCAGCCGTTTTTGAACGTCAGGACAATGATCCTGCAAAGAAACGTTCTTTTTATAGTTGAAAAATAGATTTAGCAGGCAGTTGGAATTTAAAATGAAATGTGGATTGGAGCTTCAGAGTTATGTGTTAACATCACAGGCCCCGTCCGTGTACCTTCACAATTATTCAGTAATCGTAATTTATTTGGAAAACACCGTTTCCATCATTTGTCACAATAAAGGAAATTGGAAAACGTTTAAATCCATCCCTGTCTAATGGATGAAAATGTTTTCGAACTTTAGAAAATCTCTCCTACCAGCCGTTTCCAAGACGCATATCGCAATGATTTTTTTGCGACATTGCTTTTGTCGAGTAAACCCGGGCCAATGGAAATCCAGGAGCGGATTAAATGTCTCTGCTGTAACGCAAGAAGCTTGTTCTTTACATCTAGCCACTTAACTAGCAAGTTAGCAAACCAAAAGCATAGCTGGATCCCTGAGCTTGATATCATTTATTTGACACATCTTAGATTTCTTATAGTTATACTTAATCTTAATAGTTATACTTAATCTTAATAGTTATACTTAATAGTTATAAGCAGTTTCCTTGAGTGGTGGGGGTGCCCCCAACCCATTATACCCTGCTATACGGTATAAACAGTATATCGCTCAATCCTACATGTCACACAGATGAAATATACACTATTGAGGAAGGCCTCTATGTTTCATATTTATTTTGATCTTTTCTTATTGTTTGCCTATTTTTATTGACTCGATGAAAACAAATAACCTCCTATGTTTCTTTAATCACAGTGTTTGTATTGGTCTGTTAATCATCTATCGATATTATGTGATCCATCAGGCTATATAAGTTAATGCATTGTTTCACGTTATCTTGTTTATATGATACACACATCCACTCAAGGTAACTGTTTACACCACTTAATTCAGATAATTGCAAAGTTGTGTATTTTTTCTAATGTTGGTAGGAGCCTCACTTGATTAGTCCTAATTAAATATGATTTTTTTAAATGCTATTTATTATCGGTGTAACCTCAAAATTCAGATGAGTGGATAACAATATAAGTGTTGTTTCTACCTTTTTACCACTTCCAGTTTACTGTGAATCCATTGGCCAAAATAAGTGTAGCACATCGTTTGTATTTACTCATTTAACACATGCTAATGTTGATTAACCCTCTAAAACACAACCGACAAGCCCGTTATATTATAATAAATAAAAAACCTTAGATAATTACTAGTGGCCATCTTTATCTTATTCAGGATGTAGTATCTCGGTGTAGATATTAATAGAATTGCAATGAAAATGGAAAGATTTAACTAGCAAACGGATGGCCTTAGTCTATCAATTGGACCTTGTCCTTTTCTGCATGGTTGGGGGGAAAGAGAAGCCGTGTTGCCGAGTAGCATTTCTGCTGACCCTCTCTATTTGGAGAAAAAAAAACTGCTGATTGGCCCTGCTCATTTCATGCATTTCAAATCTCTGCCACACTGATTGATACACTCTGGAATAGCCCAGGCACATGAGACCGTGCAAGCCATTTACGCAGTGGCAAAAAAGCAGCACAAGATAATAATCTGTTTTTCTTTCTTTCCACCCACAACCTTATTATTTGCATTCCATTAATGGAAATAGGAAAATGAAGCCTTTTCTTTTTCTGAAAGAGAAATAGATAGAATTTGGTGTGTATGATCATATATGAATGATATCTGAGGACATGCAGGGTTATGGGGATATAATCCACACACAGCTGGGTAAACAGTCTGATGGTTTGATAAGCACTGGAATGTAACATTTCTACCTGTAGGGAAGGGGAGAGTGGGAGAGAAATAGAAACAAGGAGGGAGGGAGGGAGAGAATCAAATCCTTCAGGTACTTGTCCTCACAGTTTACGTTGTTCAGCACATCGCTGAGCCCACTAATTGTGAAAGATAATGAGGAATCTTTTAAAGAGCAACTGCGCCTAAAAAAACTACTTCTCATTTAGAAAACAGCCTATGTGGCATCGATATGAGTCAGAAACATGTATTCTACTGTCAAAAATGACTACCAAGTGTAAAAAGGGGAATTTTGACTGCATCACAACGTAAATGAAGGTTGGGTTTGTTTCAATTCTGCCCACATGTCCACAGCTGCAGCACACAAGTAATTATCAATCTCAATGAAAACTCCTAGCTCTTAACTTCCACAGTCCCTCTGTAGCCAGACACACAGCCAGGTGTGGGCCTCTCAGCGGAAGCCAGACTGAAGGCCCAACCTGGCTTCTCTTCTTCTAACACCTGTGTGTAGATTAGACCCTGGGCTGGGGGGGAATGAGGGCAGAGGAGGGACCCGGAGGCTTGAAGGGAGAGCTGCCCAGGTGGATCCGTTTCCATCTGTGCTTGCATCTCAAATAGCACCCTGTTCCCTATATAGTGTAATACTTTTTACTAGGGTCCTTGTCAAAAGTAGTGCACTATATAGGTGATAGGGTGCCATTTAGGACTCAGCCACGGTCTCTAATCCTCTTAACTCACCTCGGGTATAATTGGCAACCAATAGACTCTTCCCTCCCACAAAACTCTAGCCCCCAACCCTACAACTCCCCTACTCCCGCACTATCACTGTAAGAGAGTAATCCAATACATGCTTTTTCATAGACACCTGCACATTCAGGTGCTGCCGAGGAATCAGGAAGCGGCATCGGGCCTCGCTGATTGAGTGAGAGCCCCAGGGAGCCCGGTTTTGCTCAGTGCTGACAAGGCTTATTGGCTAAATTGCTTGCAAGGAAGCACCAATTAAGCTACCCATGATTACACTACCCACTAAACATGTGAATATTGAGCAAACGTGTAGGTGACCTGTACCCTATGTGGGTGTTTTGGTACGAGCCTAAAGCACTAGCATGTCACTATATTGCCCGGTGTTCAACAGCAGACCTGTTTTAGCACCACAGGGCGAGTGGACAGCTCCCTGTTAAAACAACATTAAAGATAGAGTCCACGGCTGAAACAGAGTAATACTTAGTGGTTTGGCTCCAAGGACACACTCTCTCTCATACACACACACACACACACACACACACACACACCACCACACAACACACAAGACACAAAATCAGCTGAGGTGTTGTAACAACTTGCTGTGCTCCTTGCTCAATAAAGACAACCCAGACTCATTTGTCTTAATTTCTATCATCCGTGATTCTGTCCTTGTCTCATTGTTTGACTGGAGCAATTACGATCATTATGATAATTTCTCATTGCACTGAGATTAATGTGAAGTTGGGCTATTCACCGAGGGCTTCAGCAAAGGGAAGGGATGAAACATTTGAATAGAGAACCTTAATTATGTTTGGAAAGCCTTGGAAAAAATAATTGTTTTTTTTGTTTCTGTGGGTGCCTGTAGGTTCAGATTTGGACGTACAGGTAGCGATGGCTGATCGAATGTTAAAACCTTGTAGGCTCTGGCCAAAAGTAATCAAGTCGTCAAGGCTAGTAAAAATGACGGTGTCTGTGATTTTCTTTGTGCATAATGTCTTTGTCTAAGTGTTTGTGTGTGTGGTGTATGTGTGCCAATGTCTATTTCTGTGTGTTTGTATATGGGCATGAGTTATTTGACTATTAGACATATTAGGACCATCCTGATTACCTCATCCATGTGGGAGTAAATTAAACCCCAAATCGCTAGTCATTTGGTGCGTCCTCACGCGCCTACAGCGGCTTCCAAACTAATGTGTTAAAAGTCATTAAACAACACTCAACTTAATCATTCTCTTACTTTTCATAATTAGGACTGGAGGCTACTGTCAGTTCCGGCGCAGCTCACTTCTTGGCTTTTGGCCACAAGTTAACTGGTGCTAAATTAGATGAGATGACTTTGTTACAAAGGTGTCTGCAGCCACATTCATAGTCTTAAAAATGCGGTCTTGTCTTATATTGAACAGTCTTCCATGTGTGTTATTGATGTGTCATTTCCTGTTTTGTCGAGAAAGTATGTGATACACGACCTAAGATTGCAAGCACTTTTTCTGTTACTGTTTCATCCCATCGTGACAGTTCCTGTTGACATGATTAGCATGCTAGGTTGAGATATCTGACAGGTGTCACTGGTAAGAGTGATACTTCAGCTTGAATAGATCCCGTCAGCTCTTCCAATCAGTGGTTGTTTTCCTTCCTTGAGCACCGCTACAAATGATTACCCTGCTTTTTCTAGACTCAGTAAAGGCATCTTCCTAGTGTTGCTTTCTTGCAGTCACCAACTGACTGTATGTGGATGTACGCTACCAGTCAAACGTTTGTACACACCTACTCATTCCAAAGTTGTTCTTTATTTGTACTATTTTCTACATTGTAAGAATAACAGTGAAGACATCAAACTATGCAATAACACATATGGAATCATGTAGTATTCAAAAAAGTGTTAAACAATTCAAAATATATTTTATTTTTGAGATTCTGGACAATGGCCACCCTTTGCCTTTACAGCTTTGCACACTCTTGGCATTTTCTCAACCAGCTTCATGAGGTAGTCACCTGGAATCCATTTCAATTAACAGGTGTGCCTTGTTAAAAGTTAATTTGTGGAATTTATTTTCTTAATGTGTTTGAGCCAATAAGTTGTGTTGTGACAAGGTAGGGGTGGTATACAGAAGATAGTCCTATTTGGTAAAAGACCAAGGTCAGAGCGAGGCAAGAACAGCTCAAATAAGCAAAGAGAAACAACAGTCCATCATCACTTTAAGACATGAAGGTCAGTCAATCTGGAAAATTTCAAGAAACTGAAAGTTTCTTCAAGTGCAGTCGCAAAAAACATTAAGCGCTATGATGAAACTGGCTCTCATGAGGACTGCCACAGGAAAGGAAGACCCAGTGTTACCTCTGATAAAGAGGATAAGTTCATTAGAGTTGCCAGCCTCAGAAATTGCAGCCCAAATATATTATTCAAAGTTCAAGTAACAGACACATCGCAAAATCAACTGTTCGGAGGAGTCTGCGTGAATCAGGCCTTCATGGTTGAATTGCTGCAAAGAAACCACTACTAAAGGACACCAATAAGAAGAAGAGACTTGCTTGGGCCAAGAACCACGCGCAATGTACATTAGACCGTGGAAATCTGTCCTTTGGTCTGATGAGTCCACATTTTAGATTTTTGTTTTCAATTGCTGTGTCTTTGTGAGACGCAGAGTAGGGGAACGGATGATCTCCACATGTGTGGTTCCCACCATGAAGGATGGAGGATGAGGTGTGATGGTGCTTTGTTGGTGACACTGTCTGTGATTTATGTAGAATTCAAGGCACACTAAACCCAGCATGGCTACCACATCATTCTGCAGCGATACACCATCCCATCTGGTTTGCGCTTAGTGGAACTATCAGTTGTTTTTCAACAGGACAATGATCCAACACTCCTCCAGGCTGTGTAAGGGCTATTTGACCAAGAAGGAGAGTGATGGAGTGCTGCATCAGATGACCTGGCCTCCACAATCACCCAACCTCAACCCAATTGAGATGGTTTGGGATGAGTCGGACCGCAGAGTGAAGGAAAAGCAGCCAAAAAGTGCTCAGCATATGTGGGAACTACTTCAAGACTGAATCTGGTTGAAAGAATGCCAAGACTATGCAACGTTGTCATCAAGGCAAAGGGTGGCTACTTTGAAGAATCTAAAATATATTTTGATTGGTTTAACACTTTGTTTGGTTACTACATAATTCCATATGTGCTATTTCATAGTTTTGATGTCTCCACTATTATTCTACAATGTAGAAAATAGTCCAAATAAAGAATCTTTGTGGAGCTCATTCGAATCATTGTGGAACGTGTGGCTCACACTGTGCTGTGGGGAATGTTGCCATGCTGGGGATGATGTGTGTGTGGATTGAAAGTCGCTGCAGCATCAGAGCAGATGCCTATGATGAGTACCGCTTAAGTCCCGCTCTTTATAAATAAATAACTATCTTAGCACTGCCACTCCTTGGGTGCTTTGTACTCCTTTGTACACTTATTCCTCTCCTCCTCTTCATCCTCCCCTCCCCTTCCTCTTCTTCAATCTCGTTTGTGGCTGCTGTCAGTCAGTTGTCAGTCCATCCATGAATCGTGTCGTATGTCTAGTCATACTTATTCAAGTCTTATTTATCCCGGCATGGTGACACCTTCTCCTTCACACAACCTCAATTGAATACATCATTGAGTCACCACTCATATGTTTGGAATTCCAGGAAGTCATTATGTGTCCATTGGAAAATATTACTCAACCTCGTGTACATGAAGCTTGCCGATCACCAACTCAATATGTCCTCCATCTTCAACTGTTCTGGGATGTGTAGCAGTGGTGTCTTTGAGTCCACTGAGGTTGAGCTATATTTATTCACTTTGAAAACTATCAAATTGCAAACATTGTCACATGGTGCACTACCTTTCAGAAACCTTTCCAAAGAGTCAAAAAGTCTCCCAAATTCACCTGGTGACACATTGGCTGCATGTTTACAAGGCTGTAAAGGCAAGAGAGAGTGGCAGAGAACTCGACTATTAGACTTGTAACTGTCATTTTGAGTCAGGGAGCGTCGACTAGAGAGACCCCCCCCCAACCACAGTTTTTCTCTAAGGTGACAGATTCAGTGTAAATGATAGGTTGTCAAGTCTGCCTTTTGAATTAAGTCAAAACTAACCAAATCAGATGCAGAAACTATGTCTGCCGTGGCAGTGAGCATGAAGAGTGTGAGTCATTTGTCAACTCAATCTGCAAGGTTTCAGGGCTGAGATGTCTTACCAGCTTGAGGCAACAGGGTGAAGGCATGTGGCAAGGCAGGTTGTTAGTGTGATACATACACATTGCTACAACATTGCTACAATGTTGGGCTTGTTAAGTAACTGCTAAAGTGGTGTTTACGATGCTGCCAAATCCTCTGGAGCAACCAGATAATGTTTAACTAATATTTGTTTGGCTAAAAACTAACTACAATGAGACTTCATTGAAAGTAATTGAAATGGGAAGTTGCCAGTTTCAGTATTGAGAGGGCGTAGTTTTGTTGTCAGGTCAGATTTGACATTCTTTTGACTACTCTGATAACAAATCACATCATTGTCATTTCCCCGTCCGAAATTAATATCAACGCAACTTCTTTAAATCAGAACATTTGCGTTAATGTTTCTCGAAGACGGTGAACCCTCCAGCTATAATATGTCTAGATTTATATGAAGCGTCTCACTTGGCTAGTGATATGCACTGGATACGCCTTCTCTCCCTCTCCTTTCTCCCCCCTCACACCCTCACGAACAACGGAAGAGAATACGGGTCCTCCAAATCTCTCTTTACTCACATTAAGACATCATTCATTTCTGCACGTCTAATGAAGTGAATACTTTTCCCAGGAAGTTTTTCAAATCAAATCAAATTTTATTTGTCACATACACATGGTTAGCAGATGTTAATGCGAGTGTAGCGAAATGCTTGTGCTTCTAGTTCCAATGCAGTAATAACGAACAAGTAATCTAACTAACAATTCCAAAAAAAAACTACTGTCTTATACACAGTGTAAGGGGATAAAGAATATGTACATAAGGATATATGAATGAGTGATGGTACAGAGCAGCATAGGCAAGATACAGTAGATGATATCGAGTACAGTATATACATATGAGATAAGTATGTAAACCAAGTGGCATAGTTAAAGTGGCTAGTGATACATGTATTGCATAAGGATGCAGTCGATGATATAGAGTACAGTATCAACGTATGCATATGAGATGAACAATGTAGGGTAAGTAACATTATATAAGGTAGCATTGTTTAAAGTGGCTAGTGATATATTTACATCATTTCCCATCAATTCCCATGATTAAAGTGGCTGGAGTAGAGTCAGTGTCATTGACAGTGTGTTGGCAGTAGCCACTCAATGTTAGTGGTGGCTGTTTAACAGTCTGATGGCCTTGAGATAGAAGCTGTTTTTCAGTCTCTCGGTCCCAGCTTTGATGCACCTGTACTGACCTCGCCTTCTGGATGACAGCGGGGTGAACAGGCAGTGGCTCGGGTGGTTGATGTCCTTGATGATCTTTATGGCCTTCCTGTAGCATTGGGTGGTGTAGGTGTCCTGGAGGGCAGGTAGTTTGCCCCGGTGATGCGTTGTGCAGACCTCACTACCCTCTGGAGAGCCTTACGGTTGAGGGCGGTGCAGTTGCCATACCAGGCGGTGATACAGCCCGCCAGGATGCTCTCGATTGTGCATCTGTAGAAGTTTGTGAGTGCTTTTGGTGACAAGCCGAATTTCTTCAGCCTCCTGAGGTTGAAGAGGCGCTGCTGCGCCTTCCTCACGATGCTGTCTGTGTGAGTGGACCAATTCAGTTTGTCTGTGATGTGTATGCCGAGGAACTTAAAACTTGCTACCCTCTCCACTACTGTTCCATCGATGTGGATGGGGGGTGTTCCCTCTGCTGTTTCCTGAAGTCCACAATCATCTCCTTAGTTTTGTTGACATTGAGTGTGAGGTTATTTTCCTGACACCACACTCCGAGGGCCCTCACCTCCTCCCTGTAGGCCGTCTCGTCGTTGTTGGTAATCAAGCCTACCACTGTTGTGTCGTCCGCAAACTTGATGATTGAGTTGGAGGCGTGCATGGCCACGCAGTCGTGGGTGAACAGGGAGTACAGGAGAGGGCTCAGAACGCACCCTTGTGGGGCCCCAGTGTTGAGGATCAGCGGGGAGGAGATGTTGTTGCCTACCCTCACCACCTGGGGGCGGCCCGTCAGGAAGTCCAGTACCCAGTTGCACAGGGCGGGGTCGAGACCCAGGGTCTCGAGCTTGATGACGAGCTTGGAGGGTACTATGGTGTTGAATGCCGAGCTGTAGTCGATGAACAGCATTCTCACATAGGTATTCCTCTTGTCCAGATGGGTTAGGGCAGTGTGCAGTGTGGTTGAGATTGCATCGTCTGTGGACCTATTTGGGCGGTAAGCAAATTGGAGTGGGTCAAGGGTGTCAGGTAGGGTGGAGGTGATATGGTCCTTGACTAGTCTCTCAAAGCACTTCATGATGACGGATGTGAGTGCTACGGGCGGTAGTCGTTTAGCTCAGTTACCTTAGCTTTCTTGGGAACAGGAACAATGGTGGCCCTCTTGAAGCATGTGGGAACAGCAGACTGGTATAGGGATTGATTGAATATGTCCGTAAACACACCGGCCAGCTGGTCTGCGCATGCTCTGAGGGCGCGGCTGGGGATGCCGTCTGGGCCTGCAGCCTTGCGAGGGTTAACACGTTTAAATGTCTTACTCACTTCGGCTGCAGTGAAGGAGAGACCGCATGTTTCCGTTGCAGGCCGTGTCAGTGGCACTGTATTGTCCTCAAAGCGGGCAAAAAGTTATTTAGTCTGCCTGGGAGCAAGACATCCTGGTCCGTGACTGGGCTGGATTTCTTCCTGTAGTCCGTGATTGACTGTAGACCCTGCCACATGCCTCTTGTGTCTGAGCCGTTGAATTGAGATTCTACTTTGTCTCTGTACTGGCGCTTAGCTTGTTTGATAGCCTTGCGGAGGGAATAGCTGCACTGTTTGTATTCAGTCATGTTACCAGACACCTTGCCCTGATTAAAAGCAGTGGTTCGTGCCTTCAGTTTCACACGAATGCTGCCATCAATCCACGGTTTCTGGTTAGGGAATGTTTTAATCGTTGCTATGGGAACGACATCTTCAACGCACGTTCTAATGAACTCGCACACCGTATCAGCGTATTTGTCAATGTTGTTGTCTGACGCAATACGAAACATCTCCATCTTATCTTAACTAAATTCAAAGGTACATTTTACATGTGCCAAAGGTTGCTTCCAAGTAATTGCCATCAAATAGCGGGAGAATCCTAAGGGTGATGTCATCAGGGAGGGAGGAATGCACGCACACATACCAGTTACTCCAATTGAAACAAGACAAGATGTTTTCCTTTGGCTCCTCCTGAGAGATGTCAGATAGTACTGCCACGTGAAAGATCTTGGTGATTAAGGAACAAAGTTGATGAAATACTAACTCCTATTGACAAGGCTTTGTCTTTGTCTACAGGCCCGTCTCCTCAGGTGCCTGCAGTTGAAGCCCCTGGCTAGATTCCTCTGGGCTAAGCTAGCGGAGTGTATTGATAAAACTTAAGCGGGATTGATTGCTTTGCAGCAATTTTCAATGCTGCAACACCCAGTCCGGACATTGATTTTGCAGGGCCAAGTTTTCAGGGATGGCGGTCTTACATTTATATTACTTTTACTCATTACTCTGGCTGGTGTTTTATCAAGAGTGTCACAGTGATTAAGAGTGCTGGTACATAATTGATTAATTTCTCAGGCGTAGGCTAGCACATGGTTTGTGTTTGTTTTTACAATTCTCCCACCCCCATCATGCCATACCCATCTGCCCAACCCCCACACAAACACCCGCTCACAGAAACACACCTGTGTACACACGTACGTTTAATGTCTTACCCTCTAACCATGCTGTTCTCACACGCCTTCAACTTCACAATCCCCCAACAAGGTTACCTCATACTGATGAAATAATGTGACGTTTATGACATTAAAGCCTTGCCACCGTCTTCGATATCTCAGATTTGCCGTCAGTCCACCCCCTTTCTTTTCCTCTTCTTCCTCCTCATCAGCCGAGCCCATCGTCTGAATCTTCTGACACTTCAGAGGTGCGCTTCTTCACATGCCTGTCATCCACCCCTCCCTCCCTCTGCCCTTCTTCTATCACTTTCTTTCCTACACTCTGCCTGGCGCCAACACACCAGCCCGCCAGCCCGAGACTTATGTACTTTGTAGAGTTACCACATCTCCAGTTCCATCGCCTTGAAGTTGATAAGTGGAACTAAGCGAGGGAGACTCTGAATGGCTCTGTCTCTTAATGCAGGTATGAAGCAGGTGTCACACCAAAAATAGGGGGGGGGGGGTGCTTTTAGTGCATAACTCCTTCTGTGCTCTTTCAATAGGTGTACAAAACACTAAAAATACCTGCTCTTTCTATGACATAGACTGACCCGGTAAATCAAATCAAATAATTGTATTTGGCACATGCGCCGAATACTACCTGAAATGCTTACTTACAAGCCCTTAACCAATCCAGGTGAAAGCTGTGTTGTGTCTTTACTATCATTAAATTGAAGGCATAGTTTTATCAAAGATTCCCTGTAATTAGTATAACGCGATCAAAGTAATTCATTGTGTAACTGTAATTAACTAGGAAATAGGGGGCACCAAGGAAAGTAGTCAGATGACAAAGTTATAATTTCCCAATATAACCTTTCAGATATTTTCATATCTGATCAATAGTCTTCTGATTAATGATTTATTTATTTTACCTCACGTTAGCCAACAATTTACAACGTTTGGAATGAGACTATCTGCACGAACCCAGTCTTGACTATGAGTCATCCATACATCAATTGTCTTAAATAATTTATTTATTACTAACTAAGTAATTCACAGAAATGCATAAACAAACAGTAAATGTGGTTACATGAAATTATAGAATGTGCCCTAGTGGGCCGAACCGACATGGCAGCTTGTTATACTGAGGGGCAATGGTGGGTCGACTAAGAGTTAATAACAATTAAACAATTAAAATGCTAATCCCTTACACATGAACGCTCACGATTCGGGAACAATTGCAATCAATATATATATTTACTCTGTGTGTCGTCTTGATCGCTGGTGAAAAGTTCATTTCTTTTGCAGAATTGTCAGTTTCTCTCCCTCTCTCGGTTGTGGTTAGAGGGGATTGTTCAGAGTCACATTCGTTATAGGATGGATGTTTCGGCGGTTGTAGTTTTTCTCGTTCAATGATTCCGAATTCCTAGCTGCAGACTAGTAATTATTATCAAAGACTTATTCTTATTCTGTCGGTATCGATAGTCTTAAGAGTTTTAACCACGTGGTATGGTTAACAGATTCAGCAATGGTCTACAACCTTCAGTCCCTCTCCTACTGGAGAAAAACATTGTCTGCTGATAATTTCTCAAAGTGGGGTTTTATCCAGAATGGCAGAAGAGGGCTGTGCCAGGATGTCTGACCCTAACTGGCTCAGGGGCAGTCCTCTGATTTAGTTCAAATCAAAAGGGAATTGAATTTTTCTTCATTAAACAGTCCACAATAATCTTACACCATTATTCAAACAGTATCATCTTCACTCATTCATCTTATATAACATTTCGATGTAAACCTCATATCTGAGGCTATCATATAAACATCGTTATGGTAAAGTGGCCACACCGTCTCTCTTGAGCTTCCCAAGTTGTTCTAAACGCACCAGTTCGTAGCTGGATTCTTCACCGATCTTTTACACTCTGGAACATGAAATTTGTTCGTACCTCACGTTCTGTGAGGTGGAAGGATTTCCTTTGTCTCCATGAAAACTACTTTCTATAACTGTGTGTCCATGAGGCAGGGTCTTCCTTAGGAATTTACGACCTCACTCTGCCCACAGCAGTCTGGTTGTAGAAGCAGAGAGCGGGGGATGGTGCTTGATGTACTCAGAGGGCAACATCATGACAGCTGTGATCCCGTATTGATGTCACTTGTTAAATGCACTTCAATCTGTGTAGATGAAGGGGAGGAGACAGGTTAAAGAAGGATTTTTAAGCCTTGAGACAATTGGGACATGGATTGTGAATGTGTGCCATTCAGAGGGTTAATTTAAGTGCCTTTGTACAGGGTATTGTAGTAGGTGCCAGGCGCACTGGTTTGTGTCAACAACTGCAACACTGCTGGGTTTCCTGTGGTCCACCAATGGTCCACCACCCAAAGGACATCCAGCCAACTTGACACAACTGTGGGAAGCACTGGAGTCAACATGGGCCAGCATCCCTGTGGAACGCTTTCGATGCCTTGTAGAGACCATGTTCTGTGGTGCAACTCAATATTAGGAAAATGTTCCTAATATTTGGTATCCTCAGTGTTTACCTCGCTGCAATATATCTCTATTATGTGTTTTAGAACATGTGATAGTAAGTGTTTCCTGTTGAAACACGCCTTCCATAAAATGAAGAGGTTTTCAATTTGCTTGATAAAGATGGCATACATACAGTTGAAGTCGAAGTTTACATGCTCTTAGGTTGGAGTCATTAAAACTTGTTTTTCAACCACTCCACAAATTTCTTGTTAGTTTTGGCAAGTCGGTTAGGACATCTACTTTGTGCATGACACAAAGGTACTTTTTGGTGCTACCAAATACTAATTGAGTGAATGTAAACTTCTGACCCACTGGTAATGTGATGAAAGAAATAAAATCTGAAATAAATCACTCTACTAATATTCTGACATTTCACATTCTTAAAATAAAGTGGTGATCCTAACTGACCGAAGACTGGGACTTTTTACAAGGATTAAATGTCAGGAATTGTGGAAAAACTGAGTTTAAATGTATTTGGCTAAGGTGTAAACTTCCGACTTCGACTGTATTTGAGGATAATGTGTACTCTGGAAAATAATCTGAATATATGTTAACATTATAGTTTTGAAAACATAGCTTGTCCAAAAAAGGTGTTCTCTTGGCACTATTTGCCCAGGTATGGGGTAAGTTGGGCCGCGGGACAGGGTAAGTTAAGCCGCCTACAAATTTCTGAACTGAATTAAATATTACCACTACCTTTTTAAAACCATGTCTATCTTTATTTCCCAAATACAATTCAACACAGTCACAAATGGTCTTTTAATCATTTTAAGCATATTTTAACACGCGCTTAACCGCAAAAAAAAACTTTTGCCATTTTCTAAACACTTAAAGTAAGCCAGGCACTGTTGTTACCTTATATCCCAGTGGTAATGCCTTGCATTAGGTAATGGGAAGAAAAAAACGTATATTTGCTCAACTTACCCAAAAGGAATCATTTTGCCTATAATAGCCCACACAGCTACAACCAAATATAATTTGTTCAGAAGTAGCCAGCTAGTTATGCTAAAGTTAGCTAGCTAGCTAACCAAAATAATGTTTACAATGCCATGGCTGAATGCCTCTTGATATAACTAACTTCCCACAATGATTTTAATCAGAACAGGACATCCATTCCATCGAGTTACTTTTTGTTGTAGTTCTCAGGTCAAATGATTCCAAATTGAGTAGTAGCAGCTTGTGACTAGTTCATGTTGGAAGAAGAACATGAATAAGTAGCCTGCTAGATCTAATATATGTATTTATCTTACATGAACATACCTGACTGATCTGTTGTTATTGTCTTCTGTGGAAATCCTAACATTGTTGGACAGGTTAAAACACTATTTGTTCTTTGTATACATAGAGCCAGTTCTTTTTTCTTATAGTCAACCCTCCAAATCAGCATTGGGAGAACACTAATTTAGAATGCCTGTGTGAGTGTGCAAGTGTTTAAACTTCAAGAACATTGATAATAGGGAGTAGGCCTACTTAAACACCGGGAGTATTAATATCTGTATGTTACAGTGACCTTTGTGTTGTTTAAAACATTGTATGCCTGTAACACGATGCAAATATATATATTTTTTATTTAGGGCCAAATTTGAGCAAATTCTAAAACTGTGATTAATCCCGATTAAATAATGCCATTAACTCTATAGATTTATTTTAATAATTTAACATCAAGCTTCATGAAACCTCTAACACAATACATTAACTTGACTTCATTTGTTTTACCTAATTTGCTTACCACTTTATCCATGTGGGTTCTTCCTTCAAAGACTCCATGAAATGATAACTTGTTCCTAAATATTTGGTCAAATTATACATTTTGGGTATGGTTTCCTAGAAACAAGGGTGGCTCAACTTACCCCACTCTCTCATGCATGTGAATATGTTCAAGGGGGCTTTAACTCATAATGTTGTGTGGCCTTTGTATCTGACTGTGGTTTGTGAGTGATTACAGTATTCCTTTACAGTGCCTATATCATGTGTGATTCACGGCAGACACAACGGCAGACTCACTGTACCAATTCTTAGTCAGAATTCACATTCTGTTTGAGAGAGTTCAATATTTACTGCTTTCAGCACAGGGGGCCCTCTAAATATGATACATGTCCAACCAAACATTGCCAAGACCACAAATCTGTGACAAATTTGATCTTAAACGTTTCCCTCTGTCTGTTTTCAGTAGTTATCCTCCTTGGAGGAAAATGACAAAGTGGTCACCAAGCCATGACAAGAGCAGAAACGTAATTAGTACATTTTCTTTCGCTCTGTTGATTCAATACAGCCTGTATTTGGATCAAATCAAATCAAATTTATTTATATAGCCCTTCGTACATCAGCTGATATCTCAAAGTGCTGTACAGAAACCCAGCCTAAAACCCCAAACAGCAAGCAATGCAGGTGTAGAAGCACGGTGGCTAGGAAAAACTCCCTAGAAAGGCCAAAACCTAGGAAGAAACCTAGAGAGGAACCAGGCTATGTGGGGTGGCCAGTCCTCTTCTGGCTGTGCCGGGTGGAGATTATAACAGAACATGGCCAAGATGTTCAAATGTTCATAAATGACCAGCATGGTCGAATAATAATAAGGCAGAACAGTTGAAACTGGAGCAGCAGCACAGTCAGGTGGAAGTTGAAACTGGAGCAGCAGCATGGCCAGGTGGACTGGGGACAGCAAGGAGTCATCATGTCAGGTAGTCCTGGGGCATGGTCCTAGGGCTCAGGTCAGTTGAAACTGGAACAGCAGCATGGCCAGGTGGACTGGGGACAGCAAGGAGTCATCATGTCAGGTAGTCCTGGAGCTCAGGTCCTAGGGCTCAGGTCCTCCGAGAGAGAGAAGGAGAGAATTAGAGAACGCACACTTAGATTCACACAGGACACCGAATAGGACAGGAGAAGTACTCCAGATATAACAAACTGACCCCAGCCCCCCGACACATAAACTACTGCAGCATAAATACTGGAGGCTGAGACAGGAGGGGTCAGGAGACACTGTGGCCCCATCCGAGGGATGGATCACAGCGTTAACATGAAAACACATATTTCAAACGTACACATTGTGCACACATGACGCCACATAAACAGAAAACACTGCAGACATACAGAATGGTTCCAGTTTTACTTAGGACCACCAATGTGCTCTATAAGACACAGGATTTGAAATAGCTGAACTGAGTTTCCCACCCAAACGGAAGAAATGCAAGAAGCTTCCGGTTTTCTGACCACCATACTCTTAACATCCATCATCAAACTTAAGCAAATGTAGCATACCGTGCGCAAAAAACACGAGTTAAATTTTTTTTTTGATCTGCTTTAATTAATTTGTTCGTTTCCTGGAACCAGCATCCCCGATCTATAGCATGGGAGCCAACCGGGTTTGAGGGATGTTGTGGATATCACTATGATAATTTTGAATATTAAGCTCCACTTTATCTGCAAATTCAATCTGACCTAGCGACTGCACGTCGTTTATATTCCTTAGGACCGGCTGACAAGATTAATATTTTCTAATAAAACCCTGCTTCTCCAGGGCATGATTCCTCATCCCTAAGAATAATATCAGTCTATCGAACTGTTTATTGAGTGCTGAGGAAAAAAGCCACTGCTATTGTTCACTGTAGAAAACAAAAAGTGATAGGTGATAATCAAAAGAACCCCAGAAAAAGACGAGACAAACTCGCTCATCTTCTACTACTAAACTTAGGCCCAGCAAAATCGAGGCAGAGGGGCAGAAAATCCTCAACAGAAGTTTGGCTGCTTCTTTAAGTCTCGCTCCCTTGTCTGTTTCTTTCCGAGCTCAATTGGCCGGCAGCAGCACCGCATCTGACCAGCATATTAAAAACGCCTATTTTAATGTTTGCATTGCTGCAGGGAATATTAAATTCAGTTTCTTGATAATGAAGTAAAGCTTCCTCAAATGGAATATTTCTTAAGTCCTATACTACATTTTTTATTCATCTTTGCGTACCTCGCTTTCTCTTCTCTTACCTAACCAGACGGAATCCTATTTTGCCTCAATGCACACACTGATCACACAGTGTGGTGTGAGCTGCATACCTAAGGTTTCCTGTAGCTTTGTGTGTAAAAACTAAAATCTGAATGCCTGCCCTTTTTTCTCCCCCTGTTGGCTATTAGAGCCCTACAGGAGCCATGGTTTTACAGGGGAGAGCCTAATACCATGGAAATGGAACCCGCTCAGTCAACAACTCTATCGGCTGCGAGGGAAGAGACAGTGTTGAAAAGGCCACTACAGTGGCTGACATCTTTTTAACACTAGAACTGCTAAAACAGTCATGTAGACTGCTCGCGATTGTATTCTTTTTTTTTAAACAGTAGGGCCTGCTCTGCTCCATCTTCCAACAGTCGAAAGTGCAGTGCCCAGCAGATAATAACTTGATAATTGCCTCGAAATGGAACCTAAACTATACCGAAACTAATTTCACACAGATAATAGATTAAATACATAAAGTAAAGTTTGATGGGGGAGAAAGGGGTGAGTTGATGAGCGAGGGGACTCGGACGATGCATAATTATGCAATCACCAATAGTGAATGAAGAACAGGGCGGGTCATTCTATTGTATTGATCCATTTGAATTATAATCTTAAAATGGTATGTACCCTGTATCAGTCCACTGAATCCAAGCAGTCTTATCAGTGTACTCTAGTGTACTTGGAGTAGGCTACACAGTGAGGACTTGCATAATTGTACATGCTTGAACGGCTTTCAATATCTGGGAAAAGTACCACATCGGGGAGCAGTGGAGCGAGTGTCGGAGAATGTGGCGATGAAGCTTGTGGAACCTTACGTTTGCAAGGGGAGAAATGTCTCCATGGACAACTTCTTCAGTTCACGGTCATTGGCGAACATGTTGCTTACAAAGAAAACAACTCTGGCTGGCACCATGAACAAAGTGAGACAGGAGTTCCCTCCCTCAACGGTGCTGAAGAATGACAAGATGATGGGGACACAATAAAGAGAAAACCAGAGACTATTAAGCACTATAACCAAACAAAGATGTGTTAAAGATTGTCAAGCAAGTGAAAGTTACAAAAACAGTTAGGACAAGGGATAACTGCTACATGAAATCCAACTGATACCATTACGTGAAGACTGACACAAGCAGGAGCTGACAATAATTTACTCTTTTTGATTGCTGTCATATAGACACATTCATTATAATGCCATTATTAGTTTCACCATTTATCAAGGCCACTTGGTGCTTACAATGATGTTTAGGATACTGATGTTTTCATCATTTTGCTGCACAACTTGACCGTGCATCTTGGTGGTTGTGTAACGCCTGTCGCCGGAAGGAGTGGACCAAAGCGCAGCGTGAAAAGTGTTCATGATTTAAAAAAATAAATTTAATAAACACTCAAACAAAGTAACAAAACGAAAGCGACCAGTTCTGTCAGGTAACAGAGACTAAACAGAAAATAACTACCCGCAAACACAGGTGGGAAAAAGGCTGCCTAAGTATGATTCCCAATCAGAGACCATGACAGACCGCTGCCTCTGATTGGGAACCACACTCGGCCAAAACAAGGAAATAGACAACATAGAATGCCCACCCCAAATCACACCCTCGCCTAACCAAATAGAGAAATAAAACGGCTCTCTAAAAGGTCAGGGCGTGACAGGTTGGGGTATTTTAAAAAAAATATCATAAAAAGACACTGTTACCATGTTTCAACACATGGTTGTGTAATTTGACATAAAATATAATTATTCTAATGCCTTCAAAAACACAACCAAATTATTATTTTTGTGATAGCATTTATGAATGTTGCAGTAAGAATGACTGCTCATTAGCTTGAAGGGTGGTCTGTCGAGGCCCAGCGGTTCTGGTGTTAAAATGATATCTGGGTTCTATTTCCTGTATGTAGCTTAACCGGTCACTCGACCCTACATTTTCTTACTCATACTTGTACCAACGGCCATGCTTTCCTTGTAATATGCAATAATATGATGTACTGGTAGTCCTGAAAGGCTACTCTTCTAAGGAGTCACAAACTTCCTACCAGCTTACTCCCATATGCCTCACAGCATACAACGCGTACTAATGCTAGTAAACCCAATGGGAAATATCTCCAATTGGATGCTAGGATACAGGGCAAAAGGGAAAAGACCCAATAAGGTAGCCTCAAGGTAAGAGTGGGCGCTGTGTTCATGCAAGCTACATGCTGACGCAGGATGTTTACAGTGTACAGTACACCGCTCCAAACTAGACCATGTGTGGCATGCCAGGGCCAGCTGATTGCTGTGCCATACCCACTTACCTATTGAGGGTGTGAAGGTGTGAAGGGTAAACAGACACACATTCAGGGTGTGTCTCAGTGTGTAGAGACACAAAAAAACACGTTGACAACAGTACAGAGGTTCCACAACATGCAGCCAAACTGACACAGAGCCAGATGTAGATCTCTTGATAACTACCTCCTAATATGGTATGACATGTCTCACACAAACACACACGAGAAACATCAATAGGCCTAAAGAAGAAAAAAAAGTAAAGAAGCATGTACCATAGGTAGCGCGCACGCTCTCACTCTGAATCCCAGCCAAGCGGCCTCCTAAGTGGGCACGTGGGAGTCGACACACAGTGGGAGAGCTTGTTGTGTTCAGCACACACACCCTATGTAGTGTGCTACTTTAGACTAGGATTCATAGGGCTCTGGTCAAAAGGAGCGCACTATACAGGTAATAGGGTGCCAATTTGGACGCATACAATGTCGCAGCTGGGGATACACAACATAAAATATTACAGAACATCTTTAGATGCAAACATGATCTGCATAATATTACCACCCTCTGATGAGGTTGTGTACAGTTGAAGTCGGAAGTTTACATACACCTTAGCCAAACGCATTTAAACTCGGTTTTTCACAATTCCTGACATTTAATCAGAGTAAAAAGTCCCTGTCTTCGGTCAGATAGGATCACCACTTTATTTTAAGAATGTGAAATGTCAGAATAATAGTAGAGAGAATGACTTAACTTTTTCTTTCATCACATTCCCAGTGGGTCAGAAGTTTACACACACTCAATTCAAATTTGGTAGCATTTCCTTTAAATTGTTTAACTTGGGTCAAGCGTTTCAGGTAGCCTTCCACAAGCTTCCCATGTGCAGTTGCAAACCGTAGTCTGGCTTTTTTATGGTGGTTTTGGAGCAGTGGCTTCTTCCTTGCTGAGCAGCCTTCCAGGTTATGTTGATATAGGACTCATTTTACTGTGGATATAGATACATTTTTACCTGTTTCCTCAAGCATCTTCACAAGGTCCTTTGCTGTTGTTCTGGGATTGATTTGCACTTTTCGCACCAAAGTACGTTAATCTCTAGGAGACAACGCGTCTCCTTCCTGAGCGATATGACAGCTGCGTGGTCCCATGGTGTTTATACTTGCGTACTATTGTTTGTACAGATGAATGTGGTACCTTCAGGCGTTTGGAAATTACTCCCAAGGATGAACCAGACTTGTGGAGGTCTATAATTTTTTCTGAGGTCTTGGTTGTTTTCTTTAATTTTTCCATGATGTCACGCAAAGAGGCACTGATTTTGAAGGTAGGCCTTGAAATATATCCACCAGTTGACTCAAATGATGTCAGTTAGCCTATCAGAAGCTTCTAAAGCCATGACATAATTTTCTGGAATTTTCCAAGTTGTTTAAAGGCACATTCAACTTAGTGTATGTAAAGTCCTGAAATAATCTTTCTGTGAACAATTGTTGGGAAAATGACTTGTGTCATGCACAAAGTAGATGTCCTAACCAACTTGCCAAAACTATAGTTTGTTTGCAAGAAATTTGTGGAGTGGTTGAAAAAAGAGTTTTAAAGACTCCAACCTAATTGTATGTAAACTTCCAACTTCAACTGTATATGTGGATATCTTTGTTAGAAAGAATACTATATTTCCCTTGACAGATGATGTAAAAAATTGCTCAATTTACCCCGCTCTCCTCTACTGTATCTGTACAAGGGATTTGTCTCATCTCCAACAAGGCTTTCCTCAATCTGTTATATCGCTCAGTTTATGTTCTCACCCTTGTCTTTATTGAATTAGAGTTATATTGTTTCATTATTGGTCGAAAAATGCCATCTGCAGTTCTGCACTCACTTACTCACTTGTTCGCTGGCTTTCTCACTCACTCACTCACTCATTGGAAATGGTTTGCAACAACGTGTGGACCTTTTTTTTCCTAACCAGCTTTTATTTCATACTTGAGAGCACTTTGCCCAAGGCCGCTCTTGTAGCTAGCATGATAAATGATTTTATCATTCAATCTAACTACATAATTCAATTGCAAATCTCAAATTTTGACATTGATTCAATGAAAATACCTAGATTTCACATGTAGATTGTCTTTTTGACAAGTCCACTAATTTCTCATGCATCTGTGCCTTTTTGTATTTGGCTGGCTGTTGTCTTTTCCAGTCCCGATTTGTGCATACCTATTATATAGAAAACCTTGGGATTGAGTGGAATAACATGGCATTGACCACATTTGTACATTTATATAATGGATGACTCATATAACTGAAGATCCCATCATTCAGTGCGTAGGATAAGACCTGTTCTTGTTAATGGTGATGGGAGTGGAGAGTGAGTGCTAGGAGGTTGTGAGTGAGAAGTGAGAGAGGCAGGGAATGAGTGAGGGAGAAGGGAGGGGAGAGAGAAAGGGGGGTCGTTCATGAGGGAGCAGCGCTCTGCTATAAGCAGGCGGATTAAAACTATACTCGGGTACGTGCGCCAATACAATTAACAGCGACCCCCCTCCTTCCTCAATCCTATTAGCCCAGTGTCAGAGAATGAAGGGGGAACAAGGAATATGAAAAATGCCTGACCTATCTTTATTAGATTCTAGTCAGAGGGAACTAAGCAGATTAAAACCAGCGTGTATCAATCGCAGGCCGACTCCTCCGAGATAAATCCATTACTCTCCAAGTTATCAAGGCTCAGCAGCTAAAATTAAACAGCCTCTCCCTTTGTCCCTTTGGTGCCATGGAATGTTCGGCATCTGTGGAACAATGTGTTGAACACATTGGCGCAGAAAGCTGATTAACAAAGATACTCTTGTACATATAGTGTATGTGTACGTCTCTTTGGCTATTTCAGCCATACCTGTTGCTGACAGGTGTATACAATCACACAGCCATGCAATCTCCATAGACAAACATTGGCAATGGAATGGTCCTTACTGAAGAGCTCAGTGACTTTCAAAGTGGCATCGTCATAGGATGCCACCTTTCCAACTAGTCAGTTCGTCAAATTTCTGCACTGCTGGAGCTGCCTCGGTCAGCTGTTAGTGCGGAGTGCTGTTAGTACTGAGTTCCAAACTGCCTCTGGAAGCAACGTCAGCACAATAACTCTTCGTCTGGAGCTTCATGAAATGGGTTTCCATGGCCGAGCTGCCACACACAAGCCTAAGATCACCATGCGCAATGCCAAGTGTCGGCTGGAGTTGTGTAAAGCTCGCCGCCATTGGACTCTGGAGCAGTGGAAACGTGTTCTCTGGAATGATGAATCACGCTTTACCATCTGACAGTCCGACGGACTAATCTGGGTTTGGTGGATGCCAAGAGAACGCTTCCTTCCCGATTGCATAGTACCAACTGTAAAGTTTGGTGGAGGAGGAATAATGGTCTGAGGCTGTTTTTCATGGTTCTGGCTAGGCCCCTTAGTTCCAGTGAAGGGTAATATTAATGCTACGCCATACAATGACATTCTAGACAAGTCTGTGCTTCCAACATTGTGGCAAAGTTTGGGGAAGGCCCTTTCCTGTTTCAGCATGACAATGCCCCCGTGCACAAAGCAAAGTCCATGCAGAAATGGTTTGTTGAGATCGGTGTGAAGAACATGATTTGCCTGCACAGAGTCCTGACCTCAACCCCATCGAACACTTTTTGGATGAATTGGAACACAGACGGTGAGCCAGGCCTAATCGCCCAACCTCACTAATGCTCTTGTGGCTGAATGGAAGGAAATCCGCGCCGCAATGTTCCAACATCTTGTGGAAAGCCTTTCCAGAAGAGTGTAGGCTGTAATGGCAGCAAAAGGGGGACCAACTCCCTATTAATGCCCATGATTTAGGAAAGAGATATTTGACGAGCAAGTGTCCACATTCAAACCCGGGTCCGTTGTGACGCCGCTAGCACTGCGATACAGTGCCTTAGACGGCTGTGCCACTTAGACGGCTGTGCCTCAGACGGCTGTGCCTCAGACGGCTGTGCCTCAGACGGCTGTGCCTCAGACGGCTGTGCCTCAGACGGCTGTGCCTCAGACGGCTGTGCCTTAGACGGCTGTGCCTGCTCGAGAATGTCTGCTCGAGTTAAACAGGCGATGCTAGTTGTTCCTGCCGAGAGATATACCTGGGATATGTTGGTTGGGGAGGGCACCTCGTTTTCTCTCTACATATCTCTCTCTTTTTGTCATACCTCTCTCCTATTTCCCCATTGTCTTTTCTCTCCTCCCGTTCTCTTCATTCCACCACTGGTTCCCTCTTTTTTCACGGTCAATTCCTCTCTATCCAACTCTCTTTCTTCCTCTACCTTTTGTCTCTCACTCTCTCTCCCTCTCTTCCTCTCCCTTTCTGCATGCCACTGTTGCAGCTGAAGGCCCCCTGTATCAAAATGTATTTGGCGGTGGATTGCAGAATGACACCCAGGGGAGAGACCGGCAGTAGAGGGAGCAGACGGTGGGGACTTCGCCCTGACAGACAATCACTAAATCATGCATAGAAGCCTCTTTTCTTTGAACCTGGGTGTGTGTTTGAGGGTGGATGCTCCTCTCTCATTAGACTGTGTGGCTGTTAAATTGATCAAGGACCCTCCTCTGTTGGATGACCCCTCTTGACCCCCAACCAGAGATTATCATTTTCTATGGAGTATCATCAGCAGCCACTACCCCACCCCACCCTACCCATGCTACAGTATCTGCTCTACCATCTCACATCAGTGCTAGATAGAGAGGATTCTAAAGGGTTTAGCTCGAGGACTGAATTTTATCAAACATCAAACACAATCTGTAGAAATAACCTTGTTCCTGGAATCCAATGGAATGCAATCATCTCGAGTGTCGAGTTCAAATTGGTAACAAGTACACTGAAGGGAGGCTTGAAGAACCAAGGGCCGGATTCACCGGAACTGGATTCAATCTGTCATTCAGTGTTTCTTCACCGCCCAAACTATTTAATCATAGTACTTCACATGGTCATATTCACGGTGCAGGAGTCAAGATATCAACCTGAAGTCCTGGGTAGTATTCACTAGGAACAAAATTAAAGTAAACGTGCTGAAATGGGGAGAGACCTACCTGAATTTGTCCAATGAGACACTTGGACAAAGGTTTACCTACGGTAAGTACTAATGAAATGACCCTGGTTTGATTTAATTCCAGACTCCTGACATACTGTGACATACTCCTCCTCCTCTTTAAAGGATTTTTCAGTTTGGTTGCATAGGCTTTATGTTAGTGTATTCCGTTTGATGAGGCATATCACAGGGTTTCATCACAGCGACAGACTGAGTGGCACATTTATGGTGCATTAAAAGGTTTTGCTCCAAAGAATTGGTAGCCCGAACTGAACTAATGACTGGAAGGATGTTGCCGCGTGAAGTGATTCTCGCAAAAAAAACATCAACATTGTGTGAAATACACTTCCCATGAATTGCTGAAAGAATAAATAAAAGATGGTTGATTCATGTGGAACAATGGATTGAGAGAGAGTGTAGAGACCGCGTTGCAGTGAGTTAGTGTAATCTGGGAGGAAACCGTGAGAAAAGTTGAAAAGTTTTGTAGAAAGTTGTGAAGAAAATCACTTGCACTTGATAATTAGGTGTGGCTGTAGCGCAGTGAGTGCTGATACTCAGGGAGAAAAAAACAGCCCAGCAACTCATGTTAATAACCACTTCACTGAAGGAGTTTATTAATTAACTGCATCATGGTCTCTCTCTCTCTCTCTCTCTCTCTCTCTCTCTCTCTCTCTCTCTCTCTCTCTCTCTCTCTCTCTCTCTCTCTCTCTCTCTCTCTCTCTCTCTCTCTCTCTCTCTCTCTCTCTCTCTCTCTCTCTCTCTCTCTCTCTCTCTCTCTCTCTCTCTCTCTCTCTCTCTCTCTCTCTCTCTCTCTCTCTCTCTCTCTCTCTCTCTCTCTCTCTCTCTCTCTCTCTCTCTCTCTCTCTCTCTCTCTCTCTCTCTCTCTCTCTCTCTCTCTCTCTCTCTCTCTCTCTCTCTCTCTCTCTCTCTTCAATTCAATTCAATTCAATTCAAGGGCTTTATTGGCATGTGAAACATGTGTTAACATTGCCAAAGCAAGTGAGGTAGATAATATAATCTCTCTCTTTCTCTCTCATGGTGGGGGCACTGTCTCTCTCTCAATGTCTCTCTCTCTCTCTCTCTGTCTCTCTCTCAATGTCTCTCTCTCTCTCTCTTATGGTGGGGGCACTGTCTCTCTCTCAATGTATCTCTCTCTCTCTCTCTCATGATGGGGGCACTGTCTCTCTCTCACTGTCTCTCTCTCTCATGATGGGGGCACTGTCTCTCTCTTTGACTCTGACCATCTTTCTCTCTGTCGTCCCCTCTTTCTCTCTCAATTCAATGGGCTTTATTGGCATTTTGAAACAAATGTTTACATTGCCAAAGCAAGTGAAATAAATAATAGACAAAAGTGAAATAAACAATCAGAAATGAACAGTAAATATTACACTCACAAAAGTTTCAAAAGTATAGAGGCATTTCAAATGTTAAATTATGGCTATGTACAAAGGGGAAAATGTACATAAATATGGGTTGTACTATATTTACAATGTTTGTGCTTCACTTTTTGCCCCTTTCTCTGCCTTTCTCTACCACCTCGTAATTAACCAATCCCAGTTTTCCACATTTCTAATGTTATGTGTGCACTCTGACGCGGTTTCCCTTTTCAAGTTGAAAGTTCCACCAGGAGAAAGTGAAAATATATATTTTTAAATTGCATCGTTACACTTGCTTGCCAACTGCAATTAGGGGGACATTTACATACACATTGAGGCTTGCGCCCACTGCTTGCCATCGCAAAGTGAGTTAGAGCACTGGCGGTAACGGCGTTCATTGACTCACAATTAATATAGGCTCGGAGGAGCCCTGCAGGCGAGAGTTCATTTCCTAAAATTAAACTTAGCATATTAGGGGCTGAGATTTATGCTAATCAAACCAGTTAGGGTTTCTGAGGTACTGCTTTTTTCTCTTTATTTATTGTATTGCAATGCTCGTGGCCATTGGAATAGAAACCAAAAGGGGTGGTTGTTTATAAACTGCTTTACTGTGCCGTCTGGCAGAGAGAAAGGGAAGGAGGGAGCCTGGGTGGGTTAATTGATGCTTACCCCACCCATAGCAGTTTTGTTCAACTCCATGCCCTCTGTAATTAAAACCTCTGACTATCAACCACAGTGGAGGGATAATGACTGTTGCATAGTTTTTTGGGCCTCAGCAGCACTACACTGTATGGAATATGTAGGAGTCTGGGGGGAGAGAGTCTCTCGTTGAAAGTCGTTGAGCTTCTTTAGATGTTCTGTAAGGATGTTCTTTGTTAATTTAGATTGCAATGTATGAATATTAAATTTAAGAAAGAACCAGATATAGTCCATCTATATCTTGCAATTAGTGCTCTGTTCAGTGTTAATTGAGTGATGCACTGTATTCTTCCTTTAAATAGTTTAACTTGGGTCAAATGTTTTGGGTAGCCTTCCACAAGCTTCCCACAAAAATAATTTTGTCCCATTCCTCCTGACAGAGCTGGTGTAACTGAGTCAGGTTTGTAGTCCTCCTTGCTCTCACACACTTTTTCAGTTTTGCCCACAAATTTTCTACGGGATTGAGGTCAGGGCTTTGTGATGGCCACACGAATACCTTCACTTTGTTGTCCTTAAGCCATTTTGCCACAACTTTGGAAGTATGCTTGGGGTCATTGTCCATTTGGAAGACCCGTTTTAACTTCCTGACTGATGTCTTGAGATGTTGCTTCAATATATCCACATAATTTTCCTGTCTCATGATGCCATCTATTCTGTGAAGCAAAGCACCCCCACAACATGATGCTGCCACCCCCGTGCTTCATGGTTGGGATGGTGTTCTTCGGCTTGCAAGCCTCCCCCTTTTTCCTCCACCATAACGATGGTCATTATGGCCAAACAGTTCTATTTTTGTTTCATCAGACCAGAGGACATTTCTCCAAAAAGTACAATTTTTGTCCCCATGTGCAGTTGCAAACCGCATTCTGGCTTTTTTATGGCGGTTTTGGAGCAGTGGCTTCTTCCTTGCTGAGCGTCCTTTCAGGTTATGTCGATATAGGACTTGTGTTACTGTTTCCTCCAGCATCTTCACAAGGTCCTTTGCTGCTGTTCTGGGATTGATTTGCCCTTTTCGCACACCAAAGTACGTTCATCTCTAGGGGAGTTTGAAGGTAGGCCTTGAAATACATCCACAGGTACACCTCTAATCGACTCAAATGATGTCAATTAGCTTTTCAGAAGCTTCTAAAGCCATGACATAATTTTCTGGAATTTTACAAGCTGTTTGAAGACACAGTCAACTCGGTGTATGTAAACTTCTGACCCAGTGGAATTGTGATACAGTTAATTATAATTGAAATAATATGTCTGTCAACAATTGTTTAATTTGTGTCATGCAGAAAGTAGATGTTCCAAACAACTTGCCAAAACTACAGTTTGTTAACAAGGCATTTCTGGAGTGGTTGAAAAATGAGTTTTAATGACTCCAACCTAAGTGTATGTGAACTTCTGACTTCAACTGTATCTTAATCTCACTCTCTATCTATGAACTAAATATACGTTCCTGCAACCCGCCTCAGCCAATGTGGTACAGATCTGCTATTTTTATTCCTTATAACTGAAACTTCCATCAGGAGCTAGCCAGCTATCTAGCTACTGGTTTTTGTTAGCCACATCTAGTGGTCTTCACCTTTTTCACCAGCCAGCCTTAGCTCAGACAGTTCCTGCCAGTCTACACAGCACGATATCAACCCAGAGCATATCGGACTGTTTCTCTCTACTACCACATCACCGGTTTCCTGCCGCTCTGGATCATTACACTAGATCGTCGAAGCTAGCTAGCTGCAAACGAGTGGCTACTACGAAACCTCTCTCATTGTCACTCAACGCCTAGATTTACCTCCACTGTACACTCACATCCTTCCATACCATTGTCTGTACATTATTCCCTGAATCTATTCTACCACACCTAGAAATCTGCTCCTTTTATTCTCTGTTCTCAAAGCACTAGACGACCAGTTATCATAGCCTTTAGCCGTACCCTTATCCTACTCCTCTGTTCTTTTGCTGATGTAAAGGTTAACCCAGGCCCTGTAGCCCCAGTTCCTCTCCCCATGCATTATCATTTGTTGACTTCTGTAACAGTAAAAGCCTTGGTTTCATGCATGTTAACATCAGAAGCCTCCTCCCTAAGTTTGTTTTACTCACTGCTTTAGCACACTCCACCAACCCTGATGTCCTAGCTGTGTCTGAATCCTGGCTTTGGAAGGCCACCAAAAATTCTGAAATTTCCATCCCCAACTACAACATTTTCCGCCAAGATAGTACTGCCAAAGGGGGTGGAGTTGCAATCTACTGCAGAGATAGTCTGCAGAGTTCTGTCATGCTATCCAGGTCTGTGCCCAAACAGTTCGAGCTCCTACTTTTAAAAATCCACCTTTCCAGAAATAAGTCTCACTGTTGCCACTTGTTATAGACCCCCCTCAGCGCCCAGCTGTGCCCTGGACATCATATGTGAATTAATTGCCCCCCATTTATCTTCAGAGTTCATACTGTTAGGTGAACTTAACTTGGATATGCTTAACACCCCGGCCGTCCTACAATTCAAGCTGAATGCCCTCAATCTTACAAAAATTATCAGGGAACCTACCAGGTACAACCATAAATCCGTAAACGTGGGCACCCTCATAGATATCATCCTTACCAACCTGCCCTCTAAATACACCTCTGCTGCCTTCAACCAGGATGTCAGCCATCACTGCCTCATTGCCTGCATCCGTAATGGGTCTGCGGTCAAACGACCACCACTCATCACTGTCAAACGCTCCCTAAAACACTTCAGCGAGCAGGCCTATCTAATCGACCTGGCCCGGGTATCCTGGAAGGAGACAGGCAGTTAGGAAAGCAAAGGCTAGCTTTTTCAAACAGAAATTTGCATCCTGTTGCACAAGCTCCAAAAAGTTCTGGGACACTGTAAAGTCCATGGAGGATAAGAGCACCTCCTCCCAGCTGCCCACTGCGCTGAGGCTAGGAAACACTGTCACCACTGATAAATCTACGAAAATCGAGAATTTCAATAAGCATTTTTCTATGGCTGTCCCTGCTTTCCACCTTGCTGCCCCCTTCCAAATCCAGATAGCTGATGTTATGAAAGAGCTGCAAACTCTGGACCCCTACAAATCAGCTGGACTAGACAATCTGGACCCTCTTTTTCTAAAATTATCAGCCGCAATTGTTGCAACTCCGATTACTAGCCTGTTCAACCTCTTTTGTATCGTCTGAGATCCCTAAAGATTGGAAAGCTGCCGCGGGCATCCCCCTCTTCAAAGGGGGAGACACTCTATACCCAAACTGCTACAGACCTATATCTATCCTACCCTGCCTTTCTTAAGTCTTCGAAAGCCAAGTTATCAAACAGATCACCGACCATTTCAAATCTCACCGTACCTTCTCCGCTATGCAATCTAGTTTCTAAGCTGGTCATGGGTGCACCTCAGCCACGCTCAAGGTCCTAAATGATACCATCGATAAAAGACAATACTGTGGAGCCGTCTTCATCGACCTGGCAAAGGCTTTCGACTCTGCCAATCACGGCATTCTTATTCTCAACAGCCTTGGTTTCTCAAATGACTGCCTCACCTGGTTCTCCAACTACTTCTCAGACAGAATTCAGTGTGTCAAATCAGAGGGCCTGTTGTCCCGACCTCTGGCAGTCTCTATGGGGGTGCCACAGGGTTCAATTCTCGGGCCGACTCTCTTCTCTGTATACATCAATGATGTCGCTCTTGCTGCTGGTGATTCTCTGATCCACCTCTATGCAGACAACATTCTGTATACATCTGGCCCTTCTTTGGACACTGTGTTAACAAACCTCCAGATGAGCTTCAATGCCATACAACACTAATTCCGTTGCCTCCAACTGCTCTTAAATTCAAGTAAAACCCGCCCGTCTAGCATCACTACTCTGGACGGTTCTGACTTGTGGACAACTACCAAATCCTAGGTGTCTGGTTAAACTGCAAACTCTCCTTCCATTCTCACATTTAGCATTGGATGTAGTCTATCACAGTGCCATCCGTTTTGTCACCAAAGCCCCATATACTACCCACCACTGCGACCTGTATATGCTCGTTGGCTTGCCCTTGCTTCATATTCGTCTGCAAATCCACTGGCTCAAGGTCATCTATACGTTTTTGCTAGGTAAAGCCCTGCCTCACTGGTCACCATAGCAGCACCCACCCGTAGCACACGCTCCAGCAGGTATATTTCACTGGTCATCCCCAAAGCCAACTCCTACTTTGGCCACCTTTCCTTCCAGTTCTCTGCTGCCAATGACTGGAACGAATTGCAAAAATCACTGAAGCTAGAGACTTATATCTCCCTCACTAACTTTAAGTATCAGCTGTCAGAGCAGCTTACCGATCATTGCACCTGTACAGAACACATCTGTAAATAGCCCACCCAACTATCTCATCCACATATTGTTCTTAAAAAAAAATCCTTTGCACCCTAGGATCTCTACTTGCACATTAATCTTCTGCACATCTATCACTCCAGTGTTAATGCTAAATTGTAATTATTGCCTTCCCTCCATAATCTTGCTACATTTGCACACACTGTATATCGATTTTTCTATTGTGTTATTGACTGTACGTGTGTTTATCCCGTGTGTAACTCTGTGTTGTTTTTGTCGCGCTTTGCTTTATCTTGGCCAGGTCGTAGTTGTAAATGAGAACTTGTTCTCGACTGGCCTACCTGGTTAAATAAAGGTGAAATCAAAATAAAAAGTAAAAATAGGCCCAGGCAGTGATGTAGTGATAAAAAAAATAGTTAGTAAATTCTGATTTGCCGGTCATGGTGGAAAAAGTAACGCTCCCTATTCTTTCAACGAAAAACGTTGGCAATCTGTCAAGCTAAGTTTTAAAAAAGGAAGTCTTTACTGCAGTACTGGCCATTGAAATACTTTAGGATGTAATGTAATGTGAAGGCCCATGTCTTTCTGTAGGGTGCACCCGGAGATGAGAGTCAACGACAGTTTTAATGAGCACTTTTATTAGTCCTTTATTATTCCTCCTCTCCTCGCAGATCCATGACTTTGAGATGACTCTGCACAAGGTTGTCTTACCCAGGGCTACCGTAGTATTATGGTCTGTGTGTGTGGTGGTGGATGGGGGGGGGTACATGCCTGTTAGTGCCTGTCGGTTGTGTCTTCAGTCGGTACCCTCATGTAATTGCGATGACTGACTTGACGGGTTTCATGTTGACAGCGATGGCATAAATGGGCACATGGAGATAAAAGACGACTCTATCGATCTCTGAGTATTCATAAGTGTGGATAGAAAAACATACCATTCCAGAAGTGATGGAACACAAACATGCGGAAAGTGACAGGCCTGAAGAACCTTTGGGACGTTTGTTGTTGTTTTGGAATATTCTCCCTCCACTCTTCGTCTTTCTTCTTTATTGACCATGTGGCGCTAGTCTGCTAGGCAATGAAATATTTATCATCTCTTTCTACAATATCCCATGCTTTTGGATTGTTGAAAGGTCTCAAAATATCACAATTTTTGCTATCTCTCCCCCAGCCCTCATCTACATTCGCTAACTCCCATCTCAGCCGTTTGAGACGTCACAAGGACATGAAAAACAAAGCGTTTGTTGATCAAAGTTTGAGTGGTTACCGGTGAAACGTGTTTGTGTGACGTTATGCAGGGCTCCCCTGTGATTGAAGGAATCGGCTGTATTTGTCCGTCTGTGGGTTGTTTAGTTTGCAAAGCAGATTGCGAGGTGAATTGGGGATTGTGGAGAGGGGAACGAGATGGGAGTGGGATACATTTTCCAGCACTGCATCTTTCCTGTGATCTCTATTTTCAGTGAGTTATGGGTGTTTTATGTTCAACCCATCACACAGGCAGCCCTGATTGAGTTGGAACGAGAGAAAAAAACAAAAAGCAGCCAAAATAAGGAAATGTTTTTTTTTCCTAAAAAAAATTGGTCCCACAAGATTCGGTTGTAAATCTTTTCTTAATATTTTGATTGTGTGTGCGTGTGTGTCTGTGCACGTGTGCGTTTTGGGGATAGAAGCAAATGTTTGGAGGTAATTCACCACTTTACAGGAGTGTTGGGTAGGGGTTGGGTAGGGGTTTTTCTCCCTTAAATGTGTCTCCATGGAGGGATTGTTCTTTGATCAGCAGACTGGGCTGCATCTGTCTGTCAGGCTCGATCTGGAGGAACCGTGTTAGTCTTTTGTCTCTGCCTCGGTTTCTCTATCTCCTCTCGGCTCAGGGAGAGGTAAAGGGATAGAGCTTAACTGTCTTTACCGCAGTTCACTCCCACACACACACCCCTCACGCTGTATGTTTATGTGTCTGTGTGTCTCTGTGTGTGTGTGTCCCCTCCACAACACCATCTGCAAATGACTGCAAGATTTCCCCCTTGGGGGAAGAGGTAACTACCAGACTTCATTGTAATTGAGGAGTGGAGTAGGGGGAACCTCCCCCCCACACACACACAAACACTCATTCAATCCACATTGATTTAGGAGTGATTCCAGGTGAGGCAGGGCTACTGTGGGATCCTGGGAATCAGAGTTTAGGGGGGGGTGATGTAGCCACCTAGCTGGTGAGGTGAAGATGTACTCTATTCACATTCAGTGGGCCAATACTGTTGACTTTGCATTGCCTGGGAAGACAGATTACACAGAGGACTAATTAACCAAATTTAACAAGCCCATTCTACTACCTGGCCTGTGGCTGTAGTCATGGTAGTCACAGTGGTTTGATTAAAACACATAGAGGATACCTTGAAGGATACCTGTAGATTCCAATTTGCCTGATTGAGTTCCTGATCAGACATCTGGGAGAGGAGTGGAGAGGTTAACTAGTCGCTAACACACGTGGACCTGCTTGCGCGCACACATACTGCAGGTACACAGGCATCAGAGGTACATCAGGCGCTAGGATAAAGTGACAATGGGGGCAGTTGAAATCAATGAGGGGGCACAGTTCTGGCATTGGAATTATATTGAATTCGGCTTATATCACGCTATACCACAAAAAAACAAAAAGTTCAAATGCCGAGACTCTGAGACCATTGAGTGCTTTTGAAGCACTTGCAATGCCATGGTTGTGGGTTCGATTCCCACTGGGGACTAGTATGAAAAAACTATGAAAATGAATGAACTCACTACTGTAAGTCGCTCTGGATAAGAGCGTCTGCTAAATTATATAATTGTAAATGTAAAGGCATGACACAATCTATATTTAGGCTAGTTACATTAACAGTAAACAAACTCAGTAAACTAAAAGGAGAAAGGAGATCCAAATAACCAAAACACAGCCTGCGACCTACTACAGTGAGATGCAGGCATACACAGATGTCTTGACAAACAAGTAGACCAATCAAACATGGACAATCATGAGTTGTGATATGGCACAATAGACTTCTGTGGATCAAATTCGACCCACGTAATCAATTAAGCAATGCCAAGCCTACCATAAACACGTTTCCAATATGTACAGTTCCTCTTACAACCACGAAAACCAATAGGCTACCAAGAAAACCGTAATAGAATGCATCTATTTCTAAGATTAAACATATCAATATGTAGTTCATGCATTGGAATTATATTGAATTCTGCAGTAACCAAGTATTCTTATGAACAAACCAGTTGCTATTAAATGGACAGAACCTGCGGCTAGGGTAGGATTCTAGGCTAACTTGGGCTGGCTCCTCTTTTCCATGACTGTCAGGAACAGTCTCAGACAGACAGACAGACAGACAGACAGACAGACAGACAGACAGACAGACAGACAGACAGACAGACAGACAGAGTCACACGAGACTAGACTCAAGTCAAAAGAATGTTGCTGTGAGAATGATGATTCATAATTAAGAGCTTTATTCCCTTTCAGACAACACTGGAAAAAGTATCTAGACGGCGTAGAGTTGGATTGATTTGCTGTCACTTTGATTCCCTCAAACGTCTATGTAAGTCATCAATAATTCACATTTTATATCAATGTAAATCTCTTCATAAAAATCTTTAATATCTACACTTTATGGGCAAAGTAATAAAACTGTTTACCAGACAACATTATGTCTTTGTTTAGCCCTTAATGCATTTTTTATTTTTCAAATGACAGATACAAATGACTGTAGTTAAATCACAACATGGCATTCCAATGCATAAACCCCCTACCTTCCTCATATTTGGCTCAGGGGTGTAAATGTGAGTGGGTGCTGTATAATGTGGAATAGTAAGTTTTTACTGTTGCTGGAGCAGGCATTTAGACTGTCAATCAGTCAGTCAGTCTGAATGTGTGTGGTTGGCAGGTGGCCTATAGGGAGGATCGAGTGATCTCTGGAAGTACAGAGACCTTCACACAGCTTCATCAAGCATAACGAATCAAATCTGCTCATTAACGGAAATGATATGCTGTGTTTGTATGTGTGTGCATACATTGTGTGGAATGAAATACGGCATGTTTTCTTTCTGTGAGTGTGCTTCTGTCAATATACAGTATACTTGTGTGTGAGTGTGAACAGATGCAGGAGAAAGTTATTCCAATGTCATCTTTTTTGGCATTGTAACATCTCTCCCAGTCCAGAGCTCAGGGTATTGAATATCAATGTGATTGGAACTGGAGCTGACACTCTGTCACAGTTTGATGAAAAGCACTCTGAGATGATGTGGTGGGAGTGTTCCTCCTGTCCACAGTGAGATGAGGAGGGTGTATGTGCCCGTGCGTGCACAAGTGTGTGCATATGCCTATGTCTTTACATTATGCGAGCGCAGGTAGGAATTGCACTGAGACCATGTGGGGAGACCTCCTTCTCCTTTCTTTCCCTGTGTTCCTGTGTTTCACAAATACTCTATCACATCCGACCAGACTTAAAGTTCCTCCAGCCCGAACTCCCTAGAGAGCCCTGTGAGGGGGAAAGCGCAACTTTCCATGCTGTGTTGACAGCCCTGTTCCCTGCTAGGCTCCAGATGAGTGGATTTAGATGGAGAGATATACTGAACAAAAATATAAATGCAATATGTAAAGTGTTGGTCCCATGTTTCATGAGCTGAGTAAAAAGACCCCAGACATTTTCCATACACACTCTATAATTTGACCACTAATTTGTTTATATTCCTGTTAGTGAGCATTTCTGCTTTGCCAAGATAATCCATCCACCTGACAGGTGTGGCATATCAAGAAGCTGATTAAACAGCATGATCATTACACCATTGCACCTTGTACTGGGGACAATAAAACTCCATTCTAAAATGAGCAGTTTTGTGTCACAACGCAATACCACAGATGTCTCAAGCTGAGGGAGCTTGCAATCCACCAGAGCTCTTGCCAGGGAATTTAATGTTAATTTCTCTACCACAATCCACCTCCAACATCATTTTAGAGAATTTCTACATCCAGCTCTTCATCTGAGGAGGTGCTAAGGATGTATGTATATATATATATATATATATATATAGAGATATATATATATATATATATATATATATATATATATATATATATATATATATATAGAATTTTACCCCTTTTTCTCCCCAATTTCGTGGTATCCAATTGTTTTTAGTAGCTACTATCTTGTCTCATTGCTACAACTCCCATACGGGCTCGGGAGAGACGTAGGTTGAAAGTCATGCGTCCTCCGATACACAACCCAACCAATCCGCACTGCTTCTTAACACAGCGCGCATCCAACCCGGAAGCCAGCTGCACCAATGTGTCGGAGGAAACACAGTGCACCTGGCAACCTTGGTTAGCGCGCACTGCGCCCGGTCCGCCACAGGAGTCGCTGGTGCGCGATGAGACAAAGACATCCCTACCGGCCAAGCCCTCCCTAACCCGGACGATGCTAGGCCAATTGTGCGTCGCCCCACGGACCTCCCGGTCGCGGCCGGTTACGACAGAGCCTCTGTTGGCACAGCTGGCGCTGCAGTACAGCGCCCTTAACCACTGCGCCACCCGGGAGGCATGCTAAGGAGTATTTCTGTCTGTAATAAAGCCCTTTTGTGGGTGAAATCAAATTCTGATTGGCTGGGCCTGGCTTCCCAGTGGGTGGCTCTGGCTCCCAAGTGGGTGGGCCTATGCCCTCCCCGGCCACCCATGGATGCTCCCCTACCCAGTCATGTGAAATCCATAGATTAGAGCCTAATGAATTTATTTGAATTGACTGATTTCCTTACATGAACTGTAACTCAGTAAAATCTTTGAAATTGCTGCATGTTGCGTTTATATTTTTTGTTCGGCATAGATTGATAGATAGTAGATACTGCCAGGGTTGTGTTCATTAGGACAAACCTTAGCAGTAGCGTAGGCAAAACACAAAAACAAGCCTTAATTATTGGAAAAATCCATGTATTGTCCCCCTATTTCAGTCCGTTTTCTTCCGTTTGGTACTTTATGAATACGTCTGGGCCTCCGTGTTCTGTTTTGGGGGGAAGGGCTTGGTTCTCACATGGCCCAGGCCTGTAAAAAGCTTTCCTTTAATGCACTGTTCTCCCAGAGGACCCAGACAGAAACGGGGACAGGGGCAAGGCTCAGCGCTGGTCACCACCCGGCCCTGTCGCTTTCATTATTGAACACTGGAGCGTGAAGGAGACATGACTGACCAGGGGGTTGGCACACACAGGCCCACAAACGAACACACACACACACACAAACAGGAGTCCCAGGGCATTCATGATGTCAATAAGATAGATGGGCATGATCATTCCACCAGGGAGATGGAAGAGTAGGTGAGTAGAGCCGTAGTCATGATGAATTGATAAAGGTGATAGCGTAAGAGGATGTGTTAGAGTATGTGGGCTGGAGGCAGAGAGACTAGAGGGTAGAGGCATTCTTGGTAAATAACGATGGAGACAGTGCAGTGCTGCGGAACAGATGAAGCGTATACAGTTCATTCAGGGCTTCGGAGTAAGCACAGGACAGGAATGGCTTAAGGGGTGAGACAGCAGGAACTGTGTGCCAACGAGAGTCCCTACTTTACATTTGACATTTTAGTCATTTTATCAGACACTTTTATCCAGAGCGACTTACAATTTAGTGCATTTGTCTTAAGATAGCTGTAACGCTGTTGGAAGGAGAGGACCAAGGTGCAGCGTGGCATGTGTCCATTTTTATTAAATGAACACAGAAATAACACAAATAACAAAGGGAACGACCAAAACAGTTCTGGCTGGTGCAGACACACAACAGAAAACAACTACCCACAACTCAAGGGTGAAACCGGGCTGCCTAAGTATGGTTCTCAGAGACAACGATTGACAGCTGCCTCTGATTGAGAACCATACCAGGCCAAACACATAGAAATACAAACATAGAACAAAACAGAATGCCCACCCTAACTCACACCCTGACCAACCTAAAATAGGAAAAGGTCAGGAACTAAGGTCAGGACTTGACAATAGCTAGGTGAGACAGCAACATATCACAATCTTAACAAGTACATTTTCTCTCAAAGTATTTATCATCACTCAGTGCTAGTTGGAAAAAATAAGTGCCTTGTTTGGGGGAGGGGGCGCCATAGGAGTTATTTAATATACTCAGAGGTAGGGTTTCAGAAGTTACCCTTACCTGTGTGTGTGTGTGTGTGTGTAGGGCTTATTTTTGTAGCTGTGTGTGTATTGTGTGTACCTCTCCCACTGCTGTATATATAATAGCATCAATCAGGGATTTGAGACTCCTGCTCAGCCATTCTAACTGCACTAGTAACACTGTCTCTCCTAGCCCTTTGGTTGTGTTGTAACATAAAGATTTGCATTTCAACCCAACAGATGAGTGCCTTTTTGATACAATAGTCTCATTGAAGTACTCTCTTTCTCTCCAGATGTTTTCCCATAGAAGAAATCAGCTATTCAGATCTCTATAATAGATTGTAATATGCAGAATTAATGCTTGAGGTTATAAAGAGAATTCTTAGAGCGCTCTCTCTTGCTCAGCATACAACGTCTACTTGCATATCATATAGCTAATTATGTGCAAAACAACTTGGGTATTGTTACAGATCATAATTAGGAAAAGATGATAAAAAATATCTTGTTTTTCTTTCTTTTCTTTTTGCTCTTTCTTTGCCGCATAGTCACATAATGTTAATTTTTGTGCCATTTCGGCATTTCCATTTAGATTTGAATTCTTAACCTTGCATTTTATTCCAATAATATAAGTTCCAATGAGGGTTAGAGAACCCGCCTCAGTTGAAACTGAAAGTCAAGTTTATTTTTCTGTTTACGGAGTCTTCTTTGAATGAAGCGTAACTACCGCGTTTGTGTTATTTGTTCACGTTTCACAGTTAATAACTTAAGTAATAAGTCTACGTGGTGGAATGGTGTGTTGGGCCCCAGTTGATTATTGAAATGTAGAATGGAGAGCGCACAAGACAGAAGGATAATGAGAAAGAGAGATGGAGAGAGAGAGCACTGGCTAATATGATATTCCAGTCTGTCAGTAATAATAAAAGGACCTTGACAGCCCTTGTTGAATTATAGATCACACTAGCATGATTGGATGAGGTTAGGCTATTGTAACTCCTAACTTAATAATTTACGGATTGTATTACTATGGTTATAATTGTGTGTGCAAGGTAAGGTGTATATTTCCTTCCCTGCAGGTCAGAATGAATTGAACGATGTCATGGGGGGAGGTGAGACATACAAGGTTTAAATGTTTTGGATACTTACCATTTGTGTTGTCAAGATATCCGAATTCTGACTTCGATACCAAGTTTAAAATTCGATATTGATACCATAACGATACTTGATACCAAAATGAAAACACAGCAAAATAAAAGAAGGCGAATTAGCCCAAGTCACAGAATGGCACTTGATTTTACCAATCTAACCACATTGCAACATAATGGTAATAATTTATTTGAATGGTAAATCTCTCTTGATAAACTGGGTAAATCAAGATCTAGCTTAGACCTATTCACAATACAGGTGAATGCATATTCAATAGAAGTGTGTACATGCACTGAGTTATTTAGCTTGTTCTGGCTACAGATGAAAACAATCTGTTATCAACAACATTTGCATAGAAGAAGCAATATCTTATATTATTCAAGTGCTCTTTAAGACACAATGTCATTCAAACACAAAGTCAGTTTGAGGCTTGAGCAAACTGGGTGCGGCGTGAGTGAATAAATAACATTAATAACATTTTAGCTTTTTAATCAGCAATAACGTTAACGTTTCAGCTTTGTAATCAGCAAAGGTTTTGTGAGGTACTCGGTTATGAATTGATAATGGCTTCAGCTGTAAGCTAGCGAGGAACATTAGCTAGCCTACAAAGCTGAAAGCTATCGGTATCTTCTTGCGTTTTAGTGTTCTAGTCTGTACTGGACATTACTATTCCCAAGACGATTCTTGGGAATAGTAATTAGCCGTTTCAATATTTCTACATGCTGTGTTGCATTATTGAAGTGTGTTAACTTCTGTACAGCATAGGTGGTGGTGCAGCCAAGACTCCCAGTAAGTTCAGTGGTTCCTCAGGACAGGCTAGAGCTATTAATGAGTAAGTGGAGCAGGCACTAACATCACGTTATGGTGATGTTGATTGGAAAAATACATATTTTTCTGCTGCTCATTCAACACACCATGGAATGATATGGTTGAATTTGAAGACTGATATTTCCATCTGTAGTAGTTCTCAAGCTACACCAAGGGATTTTTTGTTGTTGTCATTCCAAGCCTCAGTCAGTCTTGTGACACAAAGTGTCCTCATAGCATATGGCTCATGCCCTGCCTACAATAGACTGAGTCCCCCTTCTTCTGTCCCCCTTTCCCTGTCTGTCCTCATTTAGACCTTTAGATCTTCATGGGGGTGTGTCACCCAAGTGTGTAGGGTCCTCTGATTCAACCCACTTCCCTATTTCTACCTCTCCTTCTATGTCACACACACTCGCACATACACACACACCGGCTGACCATGCAAGTGTTGAGTCAGACAGACACGAGGTTCTGTAAACAACCACAAGGCCTGAACACGGTAGTCCCCTAACACACTACATTGCCTCCTTCACCTTGTTACCTCCTCGTATGTCAGGGTCCCATTGCCCGCTCCAGCTTGAGCCAGAGTGGAGTGGACACTCACTACTCGCTCACACGCCGCCCATGTATGTGTCCTGTACCCTCGGCTCACCACTGACGCACACATTATTTCCCCTGCGACAATGCTGGACCAAGTTCTTTGGCATAGTAGTAGACAGGACCGGAGAGGTGTGTGTTAGAAGGGGGACTGATAGAACAATGGAACAACCTCATCAACTGCTACCCCCCTCCACAACCCCCTGTTGAAAGAAATCTAGTCAGGCAGCCTGTCACTGGCGCAGGCTACTTCTCTCTCCAGACGGAGTGCTTTTTCCCCGGCCCTAATGCAAGCTGACACACAGTTAAGTATCCCCAATGCACAGGTGTGTGGGAGAAAGGGGATTGTGTCGGTTGGGCTGCTGTCCAGGAATCCTCAGGAGGTACAAAAGGGGGTGGGGTTGTACTCCATGTTGCGTCAGTTTGAATCCAGAACATTGATAAGTCATCGCCACATCATACGTATAGTAGCATTAAGTCAAAATATATAGAACTTTTCATATAATTTGCAAATAAAGGATGCTACGATTTTGGGGGGTTTTAACGGTGTTGGCTTCATGTAAAAAGTTTGATGCATATGATTAGCATAATGACAACCAGTGCATCTCTGCAACTCATCTAAAAGCTAAATAAATGACCTCTATGGGTCACAAATGTACATGTGAAAAACAATGCCCAGCCCCTGGCTAGTCTTGAAAGAGAGATGAGCGCTTTTCCCATCGTTTAATCAACAGTCTTTTGCGATTCTAATAAGTTGGACTTTCGTTGTTCATAAAAGACAACTTCATGCGTTAAAGGTGTGTAACATCTTGTTTCTACCACACACACTCTAGACTCTGGCACCGAAAAGCCAAGAAAAGCCACTTCAGGCTTCATCTTTCAATAGCCTCTGTTTTATAGTGATCTGTGCAAACAACTTAAAAAACAATTGGCTTCAACAAAGCTGTTACTCTCTGTAAAGCCCAGTGGCTGCGAAGCATATTTGTGTCTGTCTGTTTCATTAGTTTCTATGGACAAGGATGAAACACAATGATGAGGATGAGTTTAGCAGATGATTAGAAACACATGCGCACAGAAACAATATTATTCCTCCTAAAGAAAGCCGTAATCCGCCGGTCAGGTTTTTAGTTTCGAAAGAGCATTTTATCTATTCTATAACATGTCACAGAAAAAAACAAGTCTCTAATAGATATTCCTTGCAACGCATAGACAAAAGCAAAAAATAATAATAAATACATTTTATGAGGTCAAAACAAACTGAACTGGAGGTCACAATCAATAGCTTTTATTATTTTTCACACTCCAAAATACTCAGAGATGGGTTTGCACTTCAGGTCTACAGCCTTTTGTTTAATTGGAGCACATAATGCGTTAATGAGTTTTAATGGAATAATTGCAAACGATTCTGTTCCTTGAGCTAATAACCTATGTGAACATGTTCTCCACATCCGTGGACAGCAAGAGCGGCTATTTATTACCTATGTGAGGCAGAAACAGTGTAAAAGTACACATCTACAATAGTACAAAGTAGGTACAAAAAGTATGAATGAAGGTTATTCTATTGTAATAGTTAATTCATGACTAGAGTCAGGCACAGGATACATGTAAACTCAGCAAAAAAATAAACATACCTTTTTCAGGACCCTGTCTTTCAAAGGTAATTTGTAAAAATCCAAATAACTTCACAGATCTTCATTGTTAAGGGTTTAAACACTATTTCCTGTGCTTGTTCAATGAACCATAAACAATTAATGAACATGCACTGTGGAACGGTTGTAAAGACACTAACAGCTTAGAGACGGTAGGCAATTAAGGTCACAGTTATGAAAACTTAGGACAGTAAGTAAATAGGCCTTTCTACTGACTCTGAAAAACACCAAAAGAAAGATGCCCAGGGTCCCTGCTCATCTACGTGAACGTGCCTTAGGCATGCTGCAAGGAGGCATGAGGACTGCAGATGTGGCCAGGGCAATAAATTGCAATGTCAGTACTGTGAGATGCCTAAGACTGCGCTACAGGGATACAGGACGGACAGCTGATCGTCCTCGCAGTGGCAGAACATGTGTAACGTTTTGAGCACGTCTGGGACCTGTTGGATCGTAGGGTGAGGGCTAGGGCCATTCCCCCCAGAAATGTCCGGGAACTTGCAGGTGCCTTGGTGGAAGAGTGGGGTAACTCACAGCAAGAACTCAAAGCAAGAACTGGCAAATCTGGTGCAGTCCATGAGGAGGAGATGCACTGCAGTACATAAAGCAGAGCTGGTGGCCACACCAGATATTGACTGTTACTTTTTATTTTGACCCCCCCCCTGTTCATAGAAACATTTTTCAATTTCTGTTAGTCACATGTCTGTGGAACCTGTTCAGTTTATGTCTGTTGTTGAATCTTATCATGTTCATACAAATATTTACACATGTTAGGTTTGCTGAAAATAAATGCAGTTGACAGTGAGAGGACGTTTTTTGCTGAGTTTACATATTCAGTGTATCTATTGTCATGCAAAAGAAGGAGCAGGCCAGGGGATATTATAGAGGCTGGTTATGCTGTTTGTTCTCAAGCACTAACAATATAATTACCACATCTTAATGGATGTTCATATAAATAAAGATCTAAATGAGTGTTATACTCAACACAAACAGTAATGCACGTGTTATCACTAGGACTTACTCTGTAAGTTCCATAAAACATTTTTTTTTAAGTTTAAAAAATGATGGGTTACACCAATATGGATGAACTTTTATTAATAACGTTGGCGTAAAATGTCTAACATAGTTTATTATTAATCCTAGTTAAATGTAATCCTTTTTGTAAAGTAATGAGTGTTATCCCCTAAAATACAACTTATTTATTTAACCCAGTATGGTGGATGATGATGGAAGAAGCACCTCGCAGGCTCTGTTATACTTTTAATTAAGGTGACATGACTGAATTTGGAAGTGTCTGAGGACCACAGGGACTTTTACTATTTCTATCCCATCTCTGGAATCCAACAGCTCTGAACACTCTTCAACCGCAAGTTAATGACCGCTAGACTGGCCAAACTGTTATTATTCAAACAGCTCTTTCGACTCATATTGTCTCATACGGTCTCCTACAGTACGTCTCTCCCTCAACACCTTTTCTTTCCCCTACAAAAAAACCTTTGCATCGCCATCTTAACTCCCTAAGCAAAACTTTAGAAATGGTAATCTTTGTTGAGGGCGCCAACTGCCAAGAGGAGTGGTGGTGTGAAGATATCTGCATTCCCTCCCCATGCTCCCAGTGGTGTGGAATTATGGGAGCTGTCACACATAATTGGGAGCCCCTTTTGTAATTTCACCGCCCGTGCTCTCTGAGGAGATGATCGTGATCCGAAGTGGGCCACACTTCCAGAATTAGTCCAGGTTCAGAGTTTTTTGAGGAGCCTATAGGAGGGAGTTACAACACAGCAGGGAACCTGGCCATCAGTCGTTTAGAATATTTTGTACTCTTACGCAAGACTCAAAAAAAAGTTGACAGATTTTTGTCTTAGTGGTCGTCATACGGTTCTACTCCCCCCCAATTTTATTTGGTACGCTTGGTACACATTTTTCAGCGAGGGAATTATTTACTGTGAGAGGTTTTTGTTGGGTACCATCGCAGTGCTTTAGAGTGGGCTGAGATAAGATGACAAAGTCAGATATGAACATTCCACTTATTTGAGGAGTCTGTTCAAATTAAATTGTATTTGTCATGCTTCGTAAACAACAGGTGTAGACTAACAGTGAAATGCTTACTACAGGCCCTTCCCAACAATGCAGAGATTAAAAAAAATATAAAAATTATATAAAAATAATAACACAAGGAATAAATACACAATGAGTAATGATAACTTGGCCATATACACGCAGTACCGAGTCAATATGTAGTTAATAAGATATAAACCAAAACCTGACTCCTGAGACAACATACGGTATTCTCCTTTCTTTTTCCTTTCCAGGAAGTATTTTTTATTTCTCTCTCTCTATCCTGGAAGTGTTTTATTTCTCTCCATCACACACAAACAAGGACACACACACTCACACACAAACATACCACAAACACACACCCTCACACACATCTTTTGCACTCTTTATTTCACTTTCTCTCCCCCTTTCCGTTCAATTGTTCACATCTCTTTTAATCATAAAAAATAATTCTGTTATTACTTCATTTATACCTGTTCTGAGGAATAGATTCCCTCTCTGTGACAAAAAGAGGGGGTGTTGGACACTGCTCTCAGCGTCTCAGCAGCACCTTTTCATGCCTATCAACCCTCGACAGAGAGAGAGAGAGAGAGAGATTGTTCTGCCGTGTCCATCTTCCCACTACACGGGCCGGTGCTGGTGAGGTTAGCATGGAGGTTAGCTGTAGAATCAGTCAGTGGCGGGGATTGGTCCTTATCCTCCCTCCTCCAGGGGCACCACACACACAGACAGATAGACACACACCCTCCCTGATTTGTCATTTTCAGCTCTGCCGCACTGGGTAAACATCCTCAGAATGGTAATTCTACAGCTCAGGGAGGAGGGTTGAGCTGTAGAATTACAGGATTCTTCCTTTTCCCTCAACTCGATCTCTCGCTCTCTCTCTTTTGTCCTCCAGGGCCTTGCTTTGACATGAGCTGGCGCTGTAGCTCTCCCTTGTCGTTTTCCCTCTGAGGCTTTCCTCTCTCTCTCTCTCTTTCCCTCCCTTTCCACCCCCATCTCTCAGATGGAGGTGTGGGGTCTAATGAAAGAGTGATACGGTTGGAAATGGTGAACAGATGAGGGACTAGGGTAAACCCCTGGGATTCTGCGGATGGAATTGGATAGTTAGAAGGTTGCCACAGTGCATTAGTGCTGGGAAGGGAAGCGGGAATGCCGGGATGGCTTTTTTCTACCATTGAGTCGGACTCCTGTCACAGAGCCGCTGTGTAAGTGAAGACTGTCCAATGGAATGAGCCATACTGTATAACCTGCTTCGGAATGTGCGAGAACCACACCGTCAATTCTTCACTTGCCTTTTCCCCCCAATGCTATCAGTGCTGTGACCTATATTTGGGACTGGTGGTTTGGTGTACAACCAATTTATTTTTATTTTTTTACCAAAAATGCAACAGTGTTTCAGTTTATTAGGACTAGGCTATCACTTTAAGAGTACAGCAAGGGACTCTGAGAAGACTGGAGTCCAAGTTGTATTTTTAAGTCATTTTTATTTGTCCTATTTGGTTCATGTCAGACAATGGAACTTTTTTAAAACTAAATCTCTCACTCATTGATCTTGCAGCCCCTGGACAATTATGGCTAATCAGATGCCAACTCTGTAGTCAAGCCACTTAACGTACATTACAGTACATTACATTAACGCACATTAAAGTACATCTCCGAGATTAACCAGCTCTTCAAATGAAGAGGAAACAATTTCCAGGGATTACTGGAGTATTTCAGACCCAAGTTAAAATGTGACGTCAAGTAAATTCACTCACAGATTAGAGGATTTAGTGGCTTTCCTTTTCATTGTGTCTGTATGCTGTTGAAATGTCCAGGACAGCCCCCCTTGTTAGACGTTTCAGAGAGAGATCGATCCCTCCCTCTTTAGAAGCTAGGGCATTCCGGGACTGCCTTTGCCACCGCAGATGCATTAGAAGATTAAAAGTAATGTTCTGAGTGCGCCTGGCACACACTAATTGATTCTGGGTCTCCCATCCACCTTCCCATCCCTCCCCACCCCACAAAGACGAGGTGTCAGGCTGTATCGATCGTCTCTGCCAATTTCTTGATTGTAGAATGCTATTGTGAAAGAATTCAGCCTAATAACCTAATCATACACACTTATTTTCTTATCAAACGGGTCCTAGCGCTAGAAGTTCGTTTACAAAGCAATCAAAGCATTTGTTTTAAAATACTTTCTGACAGCCTTCAGAGGCTATCCTCTCTTTTGACTTTGAATAGTTTGATCTATAATTGTGATTGCGGAGTGACAACAACGAACTGTGAAGTGTGTAGCTGCACTGGTTTGGTTTCTGCGTGTTTTGATCCGTTAATTGCTATGTGTATTAGAGGTCGACCGACTATGATTTTTCAACGCCAATACCGATTAATCGGCCGATTTAAATAAAAAAATACTTTATTTTTTAAAATTTGTAATAATGACAATTACAACAATACTGAATGAACACTTATTTTAACTTACTATAATACATCAATAAAATCAATTTAGCCTCAAATAAATAATGAAACATGTTCAATTTGGATTAAATAATGCAAAAACAAAGTGTTGGAGAAGAAAGTAAAAGTGCAATATGTGCCATGTAAGAAAGCTAACGTTTAAGTTGCATTGGCTCATTCATCAGCTTTGAGTTGTCATCCAGGGAGCATCAGATGATGCATTCAGTGTCGGCTCGTCTATGGTCGTACACATATATTTAAGGAAATGGTGTCAACATTTTTTTATTTATTTAACTAGGCAAGGCAGTTAAGAACAAATTCTTATTTTCAATGACAGCCTAGGAACAGTGGGTTAGCGGCAGAACGACAGCTTTGTACCTTGTCAGCTCGGGTATTTGAACTTGCAACCTTCCAGTTACTAGTCGGTTACTAGTCCAACGCTCTAACCACTAGGCTACTCTGCCGCCCCACGTTCATCATAACGCTACAGGAAATGGTGTGGGACTGCTTATAGTGTAGGCTTAATTTGATTAAAGGCCATTACATGCGTTATCAGAGCTTTGAAGGCGTCAGCCCTACACAGTATACAATCACATACTATACAGATGATCCCATCTTTCCTTCTACTCAACATCTTTGTCTGAGAAAACAACATGATTAATTCTGTTTTCGGTTTTGGTCCCAGACATGAGCCAAACTTAACTAATTAGCTTCATAAAGTGGTCGTATGGGACTGCTGGAGCGTGGTCATCAGTGACCTTATCCGAGTTCACTTCTAATAAGGAGAGTCTTCTGTTAAACCGGGCAGCAAGACCCTGACACCAGCTTGACCTCCACATTGAACTTGTTTTAAGAGTTGGTTGGTGCAGTGGACCAGAAAATAGGTTGATAAAATGAGAAGTGTGTCTCACTTAGGGAAATTTACACAACAAGACCGACTCTGTATAATTCAGCCAGCATTGAGTTCATTTATTCAGCCTTTGTTTTTTCCCCTTCTGTTTCTTCCCTCCCAAAAATGATTTCCCCAATATGTACTGAGTCGTGAGCAAATCAAGATGCAGCGCCAGACTTCGCTAGGCAATATCACACTGTCAATCACGTCTCTGTAATGCAATTGAGAGAAAGACTTGGTGTTCCTTCTCGCCTCCCTCGCTTCTCTTCAATATGCCGCAACAGTAAATAATGCTAATCGTTCCTGGAAATTCTGTACCATTGTTTTTCAACATCACAAAATACTTCCTATTGTGCTTCATATCTTCAAACTGCAGAACCAAAGCACTTCAATTGGTTTTGTTGCTTGACCTTTAGGCAATAGGCTTGATTCTTCCCATCGACTTGAGTATGTCTTTCAATACTATCGATAGGCGACGACCTATTGACATCAATATTCAAGAAGCTTGCTATGACTCCGTGTTGTTCTGAAAATGTAGCCATTCTATTGATAATGGTTGCTAAAGGGCTGCAATGTTGTTTCTCCAGAATAGGTAGCCGGTGGAATGCCGCAATCAGGCTGCAATACGTTCCTGTTTCAAGGATCACAACGAAGGGAAAATACATTTGTCATGGTGTTCAGAAACCGCTGTCCCTGGGCGTTTTAATTATTTCAACACTTTCTCCAACTAGGCCGGTGTCATGGTCAGAGTCACCATTTTCTCGTTATTGGGCAAATATGTGTTGTCATTTCCGAAACACTGAACAATGTTCTCAGAAACAAATGGCTGACGTCTGAACAGCGAGCCATATAAATCAGATGTTATTTGTCACATTCAGATGTTATTTAAAGGTCTAGCGAAATGCTTGTGTTCCTAGCGCCAACAGTGCAGTAGTATCTAACAATTCACAACAAAACATACAAATCTAAAAGTACGAGCAATGTTGGTATTGACTAAAATACAGTAGAATACAGTATATACATATGAAAGGAGTAAAATAGTATTTCAACTTTATTAAAGGGACTAGTGTTGCATTATTAAAGTGACCAGTGATTCCATGTGTATGTACATAGGGCAGCAGCCTCTAAGGTGCAGGGTTGAGTAACCGGGTGGTAGCCGGCTAGTCACAGTGACAAAGTTCAGGGCAGGGTACTTGGGTGGAATCCGGCTATTGACGTCTATTTAACAGTCTGATGTAGAGGTCGACCGATTATGAATTTTTCAACGCCCATACCGATACCGATTTATTGGAGGACCAAAAAAAAGCAGATACCGATTAATCAACTGTTTTATTTAAAAAAAAAACATTGTAATAATGACGATTACAACAATACTGAAAAAATAAGTGTTCAATCTTAATATAATAGATCAATAAAATCAATTTAGCCTCAAATAAAATTAAACATGTTCAATTTGGTTTAAATAATGCAAAAACAAAGTGTTGGAGAAGAAAGCAAAAGTGCAATATGTGCCATGTAAAAAAAAAGCTAACATTTAAGTTCCTTGCTCAGAACATGAACTCAGAACACTGCTCAAAAAAATAAAGGGAACACTAAAATATCCTAGATCTGAATGAATGAAATATTCTTATTAAATACTTTTTTCTTTACTTTATCAATGGAAATCAAATGTATCAACCCATGGAGGTCTGGATTTGGAATCACACTCAAAATTAAAGTGGAAAACCACACTACAGGCGGATCCAACTTTGATGTAATGTCCTTAAAACAAGTCAAAATGAGGCTCAGTAGTGGCTCAGTAGTGTGTGTGGCCTCCACGTGCCTGTATGACCTCCCTACAACGCCTGGGCATGCTCCGGATGAGGTGGTGGATGGTCTCCTGAGGGATCTCCCAGACCTGGACTAAAGCATCCGGCAACTCCTGGACAGTCTGTGGTGCAACGTGGCGTTGGTGGATGGAGTGAGACATGATGTCCCAGATGTGCTCAATTGGATTCAGGTCTGGGGAACGGGCGGGCCAGTCCATAGCATCGATGCCTTCCTCTTGCAGGAACTGCTGACACACTCCAGCCACATGAGGTCTAGCATTGTCTTGCATTAGGAGGAACCCAGGGCTAACCGCACCTGCATATGGTCTCACAAGGGGTCTGAGGATCTCATCTCCGTACCTAATGGCAGTCAGGCTACCGCTGTGCGGCCCCCCAAAGAAATGCCACCCCACACCATGACTGACCCACCGCCAAACCAGTCATGCTGGAGGATGTTGCAGGCAACAGAACGTTCTCCACGGCGTCTCCAGACTGTCATGCTACCATTAGAGTGAAAGCACCGCCGGCATTCAAAAGTGACCAAAACATCAGCCAGGAAGCATAGGAACTGAGAAGTGGTCTGTGGTCCCCACCTGCAGAACCACTCCTTTATTGGTGGTGTCTTGCTAAATGCCTATCATTTCCACCTGTTGTCTATTCCATTTGCACAACAGCATGTGCAATTTATTGTCAATCAGTGTTGCTTCCTAAGTGGACAGTTTGAATTCACAGAAGTGTGATTGACTTGGAGTTACATTGTGTTGTTTAAGTGTTCCCTTTATTTTTTTGAGCAGTGTATGAAAGCTGGTGGTTCCTTTTAACAGGAGTCTTCAATATTCCCAGGTAAGAAGTTTTAGGTTGTAGTTATTATAGGAATTATAGGACAATTTCTCTCTAAGATTTGTATTTCATATAACTTTGACTATTTTATGTTCTTATAGGCACTTTAGTATTGCCAGTGTAACAATATAGCTTACGTCCCTCTCCTCGCCCCTACCTGGGCTCGAACCAGGAACACATCGACAACAGCCACACTCGAAGCAGCGTTACCCATGCAGAGCAAGGGGAAAAACTACTCCAAGTCTCAGAGCGAGTGACGTTTGAAACGCTATTAGCGGTCACCCCGCTAACTAGCTAGCCATTTCACATCAGTTACACCAGCCTAATCTCGGGAGTTGATAGGCTTGAAGCACAGCGATGAGCTGCTGCAAAACGCACGAAAGTGCTGTTCGAATTAATGTTTACGAGCCTGTTTGTGCCTAACATTGCTCAGTCAGACTGCTCTATCAAATATCAAATCATAGACTTAATTATAACATAATAACACACAGAAATAAGAGCCTTAGGTCATTAATATGGTCGAATCCGGAAACTATCATCTCGAAAACAAGACGTTTATTCTTTCAGTGAAATACGGAACGATTCCATATTTTATCTAACGGGTGGCATCCATACGTCCTGTTACATTGTACAACCTCCAATGTTATGTCATAATTACCTAAAATTCTAGGAAATTAGGCGGCCCAAACTGTTGCATATACACTGACTCTGTGTGCAATGAACGCAAGAGAAGTGACACAATTTCACCTTGTTAATATTGCCTGCTAACCTTGATTTCGTTTAGCAAAATATGCAGGTTTAAAAATCTATACTTCTGTGTATTGATTTTAAGAAAGGCATTGATGTTTATGGTTAGGTACACATTGGAGCAAGAAATTTATTTTTCGCGAATATGCACCGCATCGTTTATATGCAATGCAGTACACGCTAGATAAACTAGTAATATCATCAACCATGTGTAGTTAACTAGTTAACTATATAGCCTTAGACTATATTATTGAGTAGGTAGAACAAGTTGCTCGATAGACTAGCGACTTTCGTATTGTCAACGTCTTTGCTACAAGGCCGGTTAATTCTCATGGCCAAATCAGAAGGCAACACATATACAACACTATAGTACTTCAAGGAACCATGCTTGTGACTCGCCCAATACATACAGTGCATAGACTCAGTCATTCATCCTGTGTCTACTCTCTCCACCCTCCACCCCCTAATCCATCCCGGACCTGAAGTTCTCCCAATCGACCTGCAGAGGGTACTCTTTCACTGCTGTTGGAACTAGAGCCCCCCTCATCACATCCTTTTGCCCTATGCGTACACACACAACCTCCTTCACTCCCTCCCTTGCTTCCCTCTCTTAGTCTCAGATATGTCTTTTGGTGATGCTTTATAAACTATGCTCTAGTATATCTTAGGTAGGTAGATAAAAGGCTGTGGTTGTAATGACAGGAGTTACATGTGTACAGCCTTAGAGACCGCAGTGATGGTGCTGGAAGCCTGGTCTTTGACACGTGTGTCCCATAGGAGAGAGCACCAGGTTGGAGCCAACAAATTTAACGGTTTGCCTGGATTCAAACTAATGGGATTTGATGTAAACTGGCTTGTCAGCACAGACACACACAGATCCTATTTTCCATGGGGCTAGGGGGTTTGGGGAGTTAGCAAGCATGATGGGGGTTCTTATACTTCAGATGTGGGTTTTGGTGTGTAGGTGTTTGTGTGTGTGTACACTCTTGCTGTTGCGGGAAAGCGCTGCCTATCAAATATGATGTGGAAGCAGGGCTTGATAAATAATGGATGTGAGAAGCAGCTGGAGAGCCATTGATTTATACCCACAGGTTTCCTGGGATTTTTATAGGATTGGCTAAATGTCATTACTCGCCAGGTAGGAAGGTGATGAACTATAATTTGATAGTCCCGTGTAGCTCAGCTACTCCTATCATCTCGTGCTCATACATGCAACGTAATGTGTTCAAGAGAACATGTAGTTAGATGAACTGCTGCTGCGATAGCAGTGACAGGACTTGCAGGCAGTCATATCTAGCTTTAATAGCTACTGTGTGTGTTTGTGTGAAAAGGAATGTTAGCTACAGCCAGACCCTTTACAGTACATTACTAAAGCCTTTCCTATGTCGAGTCATCAGAGACAGACGGGTTAGGGGCCAAGCTAAAAGATGCTTCCTGGCTCCTCCTCACTACTAACAGCCTGGCTCAGTCCTCTGTGTCTCCCATCCACTAATCTTCTCCTAGATCCCTCCACATGCATCCCAATGTCACACAATATTAACTAACGATGATTAATTCAACTCTCCAAGATTGTAATCTCACATGAACAAACCTGTCCCCGGATCCCATCAACAAACACTGTAGTGGATACACCTTGAAGGTCAAGCACCCATTTCTAATGAATTGCGTTCAGGCTTTTTGGTAATGTTTCCATGGTGAGAGATCAAGCTAAGCCCACCATTAATATTCACACAACCTTGTTTTGCTGCCACTGTATTAGTTGTTTGTTTCTTTTCTCTTTTATTCCCTACTTTTTTTCATGGCCCGGTTGTTATTTGGATCTCGTATTCAGAAACCTTGTTGCTGGAAAATCTCTGTAGGATAGTTGTCAATTACCTCCTTGTTTCATATGCGGTTGTTGTCTTCATTAGGCAAGCCGGGTGCGTTCAGGGAGACCCACTCGGGAGGTTGCCTTCACTTGTGTCGGCACCGAGGCCCTCACCCTGGGAAATCTAGAGGAATGCTCCCTCCGTCCGATCCAGGGGATTTTGCAGGAGATCTTCATTTAAAATGGCTATTAATGCCTAATGCCATCCTACGCAACCAAGGAGCAGAGAGAGGGGATCGGCATGATAGAGCAGGGACAGCTTGAGTTGCAATGGAGGTGTATGTACACACCAGTGAAGTGACTTCACCTTTTTCTATCCACTTTGTTGGAGTTTTGGATCTTGTTTTATTAAAGGCTCTCTGACTCACTTTCCCTCCCAATGCACGATTTCCAACAGGCTTAAAGAGTTTTACACCTCAGTGCCTGTGTGTCCTTAAGCGTAATTCAGGGAACGGGGGGAAATTGGTTGCATTTACAATGTGATAAACCTCATTATGTCTGCCCACTAACCAGTTTCGCATTATCTGGAAATGGTTTACGGCAAGATTATACGGCCCAATTGAACCGCAGTGCATCAGTCCATTGTTGGATGGGTGAATGTGATGCTTGTCTTACCCTGACTGAGTTTAATGTTACTCCAATGCCTTCTGAATGGGTAGGAATTCCTCGACCGGGTGCCTTTGTATTCAAGTGATTAAACCAGAGGGAATTTGCGTCCGCAGGGTGATATCAGTGCTGTCACTGGTGCATGGCAGACAGACGTACCTTTTCGCATGCTAATCGTTGAGCCTTGATCCAACCAACGGACGTACTGTATAGTACAAAGAGAGAGTGCAAGGTGATCAGAGCTTATAACGACATGCAAAAGGAATATAACAATTTCACAGCTATTTCTGGATATGGATGGAATGGGTGAAAAATCATTTTGATCCATATTTCTACGGATGTTATGAAGTCATTAAAAGCGATCGATGCAAGCATGGAATGAATATGGATGAGGCAAAGTCAGAATAGACACAGCTCAGAGGTTAGAACAGCTACTTGAACCGTGTGTGTGTGTGTGTGTGTGTGTGTGTGTGTGTGTGCGTGCGTGCGTGCTCTCGGCACATGTTGAGCGGTGACAGATCAATTTGGTATTGGATTTATGGCAGGTGGTAAAGCTGTGGGTTTTATAGGAGGGTGAAAGAGTCTGATGACCTTTGATGTAGCCCAAAGACAAAGAGAATATGATCAGCATTATTTATGAATCAAAGCCTAGTTCTAGATCAAATTGAATGGAGGTATTTGAATGGAGGTTCAGTGCTTTCCACAAGCATATGGAGTAGCCAGTCAAATAGAAAAAGTAGCCAGCCAGGCTCCCCTGGGAACAAGTAGCCAGCCAGGCTCCCCCGGGAACAAGCTCTATTGGTGGCCTCAGGTACATTCTAATGCATTGATTCCATTCAAAATAAACAGTGAAATGATTGAATACTGTGTTTACCTCCTAGATCAGAAAATGTATGTGGTATTGTGTTTTCAATTTAAATGACTGAAAATGTATGAACTCAGTGTATTGTTAGTTGTTAGGCCTATTTGATCAGGACTATTTTCTAAGTAAGAGAATATTAAACCAGTCACCACGCTGCACCTTGGTCCTCTTCCTTCAACAGCCATGACAAAACCTTATATAGTATTTTACTGCAAGATAGAAATTGACCAAATTTATGTTGGTTCTTCAAATTATGTATTTCATTAAAAAAGAACAATGAAGTAATTAGGCCAAATTATCTTGAAAACATTAATTAAAGGTTACATTTAAAATCAAACAAATTATGTGATGGCACTTTTTCAAATGACAAAATGAGTCTAAAATAAACAGAACAGATGCTCAATTAAGTTCTGGGTCCGTACGTGTTAACATCAGTTGAAGTTTGCAATCAGTTAACAATCATGTAATATGTGTCTGCTGGCTTCTATTGGTTTTCAAAAAATAACGTTATTTCATTGTCTAACAGTCAAAGGCATTATCCTAGTCATATTAGAAACCCATGATACTTGTGGTATCTTTAGATCTTTCTACATTTTAACTGATATTTTCATGAAACCGCTCACATGTGCATTTTAGAACATTGTTTTCCCGCAAATTGCGTTATGTAACATTCACACTTAATTACCTACCGCCATGTGCATATTGCTGTGCTTAAAATGTGAAGCAATAATGAGGAATAAAAAATGTGTACGCCATGCCCACTGGGGGAAAAAAGTGTGTCTACAGCATATATCTGCGTATACCCTCCACTACACCACTGAGTGGAGGATTCACCATCTTTATTGAATGTTTCAGAATTTATCTGCAGATAAGTGCCAAAAAGCCTAACAGTATGGAAATGAATGGCTCTCTTACCAATGTGATTCAGTAGAATACTGACAAATCACTCACTTTAACGTCACTGTCTGTCAAGTCCTGATGGACTTCATATTGAAAATACAAACTATCTTTAGTTTACCCCATGCGATACCATGCACATATAACTACGTTGTATATATATGAGATCGACTTTATTCAATCAGTTCGACACCTTTTATAAACTAGTTTGCTAGTTTGCTGTTCGTCAATCAAACCACAGTAATAGCCTATGTGCCACTACTCCTTGGCTGCATATGAAACACGTGAAAGAAAATAAATTAATGTGGCAGAAAACAATAGGCTAAGTGGATTTTGACTCAACATTGCCACATTATATGAGGTGTGCTAATTCACTCACAGAGATGATGAAGTATCATGCTCTCTCCCTCCATGTAAATAAATGTGACTGCAACCACAGCGCACACACCCACACTCCCAGGTACCAGAAGGCAGGACAGACAGCAGACTGTCAAAATAGCGGTGTCTCCCTGTCATTGCTCACTTTATGACTGACTGTCCTATCAATAGATCGCTAGAAGATACATATTGCTCATTCTGGTGAGAGAGAGCTCTGCAGACATTTTCCCGACTAGCAAATTGGAAAGTAGCCTAGCTAATTTAACCCTTTGCACTCATGGGAATTATTATTATTTTTTTTTTTTAAACTTGGCAAGTCCATGAAGAACAAATTCTTATTTACAATGACAGCCGAGGAACAGTGGGTTAACTGCCTTGTTCAGGAGGAGAACGACAGATTCTTATCAGCTCGGGGATTCGATCTAGCAACCGTTTCGGTTACTGGCCCAACGCCCTAACCACTAGGCTACCTGCTACCCTAATTGGCCTAAATGGATAGGGCTAAATTGAAATGTTTCTCACATATGCATAACCATAGAAGCAATTGAAAGGGAACAGTTTGGAGATTATGGGGAAATGATTAGACCAAAGGTGAGGACAACAGTTCACCTGCCACAAGACTGAATCCAAACATTACACAGTTGATTTTATGTGCGTTTTACATTTACTATACTTTTTTGCCGCATTTCTTAATGACGAAATCTGAAAATACTCTGGAAATGTTCAATAACATGATAAGAATATTCCTAGAAAATGTGGGCTAGGTGCAACATAAGACAACAAACATTTTTGTTTGTATGAGGGGACTAACTGGTGTCTCCATGTGGCCACACCTCTCCAAAGTGTACCCAGTCCCCAAGTAATTTCAGTGCACTTTTCTGACTTTTTTTGAGCTCTCTTAGCTGTGCCGTTGAGGAACTAAAGCAAGCCCACTTGTTTTGGTTGGAACACAACTGTGCAACCCCGCCATCACACAATTACTGATTTTTTTTTAAGCAATCCAAAAACTGTCCATTATAAATTGCAATCTGGGTCAGGTGGGTGTCATTTGAACTCTTGTTCTGTTGTTCAACATGACTAGCTAAGTTATTAAATAAGATGCAATGCAATTCACGGAAACAAATAGTACTTTTGGTGCAGGTAGAAAGGAGTCATGAGTGCCTTCAGGTGCGTGTGCTGTGCGAAGTTTTCTTCACAATAAACAAACAGGCTCATTCTGTTCAGAACAATCCAGGGTATGACGCCATGTCATGTCACTGTACATCAAACATAGTGATCATAAACGTTGACACTGTATATGACATGAGTTTTATGATATGGAAATGGGAAGAGCCCATTTGGACTCAGATGTTTGGCTTGCTTGTATGACATCATATTTCCAAATACATAGTCCTCTTAATTTACAGAATTCCCCTCAATCAGACAACAAAACAGTAAAAAGAAAAATGGCGGGAAGGATGGGGCAACTTCTTGTCGCATGATGTGCTCTCAAGTGGCACAGTGGTCTAAGGCACTGCATCTCAGTGCAATAGGTGTCACTACAGGCCATGGTTTGATCCTGGGCTGTATCACAACTGGCCATGATTGGGAGTCCCATTTGGCCCAGCATCGTCCGGGTTAGGGGAGGGTTTGGCCAGGGTAGACCGTCATTGTAAAATAAGAGTTTGTCCTTAACGGGCTTGCCTAGTTAAATATAGAAAAATATATTTAAAAAAAAGTTCAGAATGGCTGTCCGTTTAAACCCATACAGCGCTGTGAAGCGCAGAGTCAGCTCTGACGCAAATTTCACAATGCCTGGAGAAGTTTGTAACATTTGCGCAGCTTGACTGCAAAAAAGACCACCTGGAACGCTGGGTCAATTGGACCACAATTGTTCCTTAGCCTCTGATTGGCTTTCATCAGGACTCATTCCTATCATCCCTGCTAACCCTTGGCAAACGCTAGGATAACGCTAGCTGCTAAGTGGCAGAACCCCAGACAGGGCCGCGCTAAAGGGAGGGAGATCGTCGCCGGGTGCCCGTTTTAATATTGATCATGAACCATAATGTAATTTCAACATCCTCTTTGCAAATATTGGGGGTAAAAGGTGACCGCTGTTCATTGTAAATACTCTTCCTCTCTCTCAGGCTTTGGGTGACGGCCCAAAGCGGTAAAGTCCTCTGGCTGATAGCAGTTTAGAGTTGGCATCGAGTGCCGCACAAGCTCCTTCATTTCACTTTTAACCTTGTCAGTCTTCTTCCGGTCGGCCTTGAAACCACCTGTATGGAAAAGCCATAAAATCCTGTCCCTGTCACGGGGCAAATTTCGAGACCACATTTTCAAATCAAAGTTGACATATTTGAACTTGGTGGGTGGAACTTTGAGTGATCTTTGCCTGCTCATCATTCTCTCCCAGGATCAGCGTTTCACATTTCACACCTTCGGAGCAAGCTGTGCCGGCGGAACTTGACCGAGAGTTACAGCCCACTAAACCAAGTGGAATGAAGTGAAATACTGAGTGGTTTTGGTTAAAAGGGACATGTTCATGTTCTAGTCGACTGTGTTGTGATTCTACGTCAGATGTAAGTTGCTAGTGACACGCTTGCATGATAGAGGTTGATATGATGAAGCAATTTTCTGCTAGATGTTTTTCTTCTTCGGGCGAGTTGAAAAGGCTCCCAAAGCAACGTCTAGGGCTTCTGGAAAGAAAATTGATCATTAAAACAACTCTTTTAGGCTGGATAGCTAGGCCCGTCCCTTCCTTAAAAAAGTATGGGAAACACTGTGTTGAAGAGCATCAGGATCCTATATGTGACACCTATGTGTGGCTATGTGTGTTTGCGGGGGTGGCTGGGTAAGTCACGCTGTGTCTTAAAATAAAGAAAAACCCTTGAGTGAGTAATGTAGGTGTGTTCTTTTGACTGGTACTGTATACTTAATGTGAAGCAACAGAAGGAGCTTTATAGAATTTATTGATGACTTGGACTGAGTTAGAATACACACTACCAGGTCTATTCCCTCCCCTTACTCTCCTCTTTCCCTACACTCTCTCTCTCTCTCTCTCTGTCTCTGTGTGTTTGTCTTAATTTGGTGTGTGTAATTTGGTGTCTGACCAGCATGTGGTGTGTTTATAATGCACCCAAGACCCTTTTTATCCTTTCTCCAACACACACACACACACACCACACACACTGCTCAGTGTGCCACAGAAAGATTCTGTTTTTAAATTAACTTCCTTAAAGCAGCACTGCATTTATCCACAGGAATGAAAAGCAAACGCAGGAGGAAGCCGTACCCTTCTCCTCTTTGAAGCAGCTAGTGCCAAAGCTGTCTATGCCTTACTAAATCCCATTCTCACAGACCGTTTAACCCCCTACCTCTGACAGCTAGCCCCCCGGCACACAAGCGGAGGGAAAGAGTGAAAGCACATACGCTCAGACATGTATGAGCTGTTTACACTATAAGCTGCATACATGAATGATCGCACACACACACAACCACACACCAATTTCACACACTCGCACACACAGACGGAGCACACACATCGGGACGCAGACACACACACATATGATCTAACACTGCATTAAGACTGCATTAACACTGCAATGAAGGTTTGATAGAGAAGACGCTGAAGATGTGTGTATGGATGGATGGATGGATGGATGGATGGATGAGGGAAGTATTTCCAAAAGGCACCTTGAGATCTTGATAGTCAGTGTGGCGTGTGTTTGAATTCCTGCTGTCTTTTGCTGTCTTTTAGCCCTTTGCATATCCTGTAGCATTTGTTATGTACAGGCCCAATTTAAAAACCCTCTCCTCACCTGTTCTCTGGCAGAAAATAACAGCATCAGTCCAATGTGATGTGTTGTATGTTTAAAGATGCTAACATGCTGACCACACCGCCTGTGTCGCGTGCTCGTTGGCGAGCGTTGCAAAAATAAATGTACACATACATGTTATTAAAAAATTGGATCCATACTGCACGCGCATCAACAAGCGTCTGCGTAGCCAGGCTCTAAAATAGAACTTGTATGGTTGTACGGTTATATTTGTGATGCTTGATGCGTTGCAAGTCCTGCCTCTCCCATCTCCTCATTGGTTTTTAGGAGCATATACCCACATGGGTGATTGAAAGATGAGGGCCACACTCCAGTCCATTTGGTGGTGGTAATGCACCTTAAAGTTGGTTGCCAACCGCCATATAATGTCCAAAGAAGAAGAAGAAACCTTATTGAGGAGAGATTATTAGAAACAAACTCTGTTTCCCCTTTTATCTGTGGATTAATTGTTGGAGTAGAGGACCTTGTGCATAACAGGTAAAGTAACAACCCAATGTTTATATCCCAGGACAAGTTAGCTAGCAACAGCAAACTAAATTGGCATAAATGTTTAATTATTTTCAACCTGTCCCCAAATTAATATAGTTGGTTCAGAGTTTGTTTTTATATTTCAACCTGCGTGTCCTAATCGCGCCTGTTGTGGGTGGACAAAATCAACATGCATGCAATGGAGCACGCAGACCCACGAGTGGGCCTGGTGTAGTCGGCATGTGAGGGAGCCTGTAGACTTTTAGAAATTGTAGAAAACAGTAGATAAAGGTACGATTTTCTAATTGAAGGGGCAATTATAAAGTCAAGAGTCTGTGCTTAACATTTGGGACATATTTTTCATAGTTGTTTGTGTGACTTGCTACAGTATCACTACTTCTCTGTTAGTACATTCTCTCTTTGAAGTTGGACTTCTCTCTTACTCTCTTCTCTCTTATTTTACCAGGCGATGTAGCAGTCCCAAGGTACCAAACCTTTAGGCTTTGATATTTCCAATGGTCGTCCTTTTCTGATTTATCTCACCCCTCTCGTCGGAGTAGCCAGAATTTGAATAAACGAAGGGAGCAAGGAGATATCCCAAATTGAATTATGCTATTCCGACGCTAACTTGGGCAGGTTTTTCTCACTCGAGCTAATTAATCTGACATGCCAGGATCAACAGAGAGATGGATGGAGAGATGGAGAGGAGGAGGGATGGAGGGAGGGTAGACACATTATTACCAAGCCCTACCCCAGGGCATATTGGTTCACCGCAGAGGTTAACTGGTTGGGTTGCTCGGCGCCAGTTGGCATGGCTACGGTTTCCCAGGGTACATGCCTTGCCTTACTCCTTGTGTCCCACAAGCCCATTGTTACCGCCAGCAACTGTCATTCAAAAGACGGTCAATGGCGGCGCCCGACTGAACCTCGCCTAATGACGGATAGTGACTGCATCGTAGGCTCCACCCCCACTCAACGATTGAGATGAGACAGTCAAAACTACAGTCTAGCCTGTGATGTCTCACAACATAATAAATCACTTAAAGCCTAAGAAACTCCTACCGGCATCCTTAAAAATGCTGTAAATTATATTAAAGTGCAACAGTGGTCTAATGAAACTCCCCATCTCTCTTTTATGATCTCATCCACAAATAATTGAGTTGTTTCTGCATTTCAAGTGATATGGAGAAATATGTGAACTGGGATGGCGGCCCACTGCGCAGACTGGGGCTTCCATCGGTTGATGAATGTCTCTATCTGCAGGCATTAGGTGTTCTATTTTTCATACTGTGGCCCCATCGGCCTCAGCGACGGGAACTGCGCACTCGCGCACAGCCCCCATGATCCTTGGAGAGGCTGACTAATCCCGGGCCTGTGTCTGGGGTGAGAGCGGCAAGAACATGCGCTGCTCACCCAGCCGAAAGGTCACACCTGTCAGCGGTGCCGAAGAAAAGGGGGCAGAGGAGGAGGAGGAGGAGGGAGGGGTCCGCTAGTGGCCGCTAAAGCCTGGAGAGCCACAATGTCTCACTGTCTTAGACACACACAAAGAGACTCCAGTAGACACCGGCACAAACAAGCCTAGGACACACACACACAGATATACAGTGCCTTTGGAAAGGATTCAGACCTCTTGACTTTTTTCACATTTTGTTACGTTACAGCTTTATTCTAAAATGGATTACATTTAAAAAAAAATCCTCAGCAATCTACACTGGAGACAGGATTGTGTCGAAGAACAGATCTGGGGAAGGATATTAAAACATTTCTGCAACATTGAAGGTCCCCAAGAACACAGTGGCCTCCATCATTCTTAAATGGAAGAAGTTTGGAACCACCAGACTCTTCCTAGGGCTGGCCGCCCAGCCCAGTCGGGAGAGAAGGGTCTTGGTCAGGGTGGTGACCAAGAACTCAATGGTCACTCTAACAGAGCTCTAGAGTTCCTCTGTGGAGATGGGAGAACCTTCCACCAATCAGGACATTATGGTAAAGTGGTCAGACGGGGTCTGAATACTTTCTGCATTCACTGTAGATACACAGCATAGATACACAAGACAAAGATGCCGTACAGACATGTACACACACACACAACCAGTGTTTCCCCTAGGATTTTTTTCAACAGTGGTGGCAGAGGTGGTGGGAACTGTGAACGACTGTGAGAAGGTTACTTCTGTTGTGATTTTTTTGGGAAATTCTACTCCAAAATGCATGAAAACTAAATTAGGTTCTCTTCCTTTGAATCTCAGTTTAATTTAACCCCCCAAAATATTTTTCTAGCGTAACGTTACTGTTTCTTCGCTAACAGTTATTACATACAGTACAAGTCAAAAGTTTGGACACAGGTTATTCTTTATTTTTTACATGTTTCTAAATTGTAGAGTAATTGGGAAGACATCAGAACTATTAAATAACACATATGGAATCATGTAGTAACCCAAAAAGTGTTAAAAACCATGCTGGTTAAGTGTGCCTTGAATTCTAAATAAATAATTGACAGTTTCACCAGTAGAGCACCCCCAGCGCCATCATATCTCCTCCTCCATGCTTCACGGTGGGAACCACATATGCAGAGACATTCGTTCACCTCCTCTGCGTCTCACAAAGACACGGCGGTTAGAACCAAAAATCTCAAATTTGGACTCATCAGAGCAAAGGACAGATTTCAACTGTCAATTTGTCCATTTCTCATGTTTCTTGGTCCAAGCAAGTCTCTTCTTCTTATTGGTGTCCTTCAGTAGTGGTTTCTTTGAAGCAATTCGACCATGAAGGCCTGATTCACCCAGTCTCCTCTGAACAATTGTTGATGAGATGTGCCTGTTACTTGAACTCTGTGAAGCATTTATTTGGACTGCAATCTGATGTGCAGTTAACTCTAATGAACTTATCCTCTGCAGCAGAGGCATCTCTGGGTCTTCCTTTCCTGTGGCGGTCTTCATGAGAGCCAGTTTCATCATAACGCTTGATGGTTTTTGCAACTGCACTTGAAGAAACTTTCAAAGTTCTTGAAATTTTCCAGATTGACTGACATTCATGTCTTAAAGTAATGATAGACTGTCGTTTCTCTTTGCTTATTTGAGCTGTTCTTGCCATAATATGGTCACAACACAACTGATTGGCTCAACCACATTAAGAAGGAAATAAATTCCACAAATTTACAAGGCACACCTGTCAATTGAAATGCATTCCAGGTGACTACCTCATGAAGCTGGTTGAGAGAATGCCAAGAGTGTGCAAAGCTGTCATCAAGGCAAAGGTTGGCTACTTTGAAGAATCTCAAATATAAAATATGGTTACTACATGATTCCATATATGTTATTCCATACTGTTGATGTCTTCATTATTATTCTGCAATTTTGAAAAAAGTAAAAATAAAGAAAAACCCTTGAATGAGTGTCCACATTTTTGACTGGTACTGTACATCTATTAATAGGGATGACTACACTTCCAGGATTAGCTTGCTAGCTGGATAACTTGGAGTTTTCTCTGATGATCTGATGAGAATCTGAGGAATATACAGGTAATTGCCAAAATAAAGGAAACATCAACATAAAGTGTTAAATAGGGCGTTGAGCCACCACGAGCCAGAACAGCTTCAATCCACCTTGTAGATTCTGCAAGTATTTGGAACTCGGTTGGTGTCACGTCCTGACCAGAGAAAGCCTTTATTTTCTATGGTGTAGTAGGTCAGGGCGTGACTGGGGGGTGTTGCAGTTTATTATTTCTATGTGTAGTCTAGTTTTTGTATTTCTTTGTTGGCCTGGTATGTTTCCCAATCAGAGGCAGCTGTCTATCGTTGTATCTGATTGGGCATCATATTTAGGTAGTCTTTTTCCCACCTGTTGTTTGTGGGATCTTGTTTTTGTGTTGTTGCTTTTGAGCCCTACAAGGCTGTACGTTTGTTTCTCATAGTTTTTTTGTTGCTAGTTCACATTCAAATAAATTATGATGGACCCAATCACGCTGTGCCTTGGTCTACCCATTTCGACGAGCGTTACAGTTGGAGGGATGCAACACCATTTTTCCACAAGAAATTCCATAATTTGATGTTTTTTTGATGGCGGTGGAAAACTCTGTCTCGGGTGCCACTCCAGAATCACCTGTAAGTGTTCACTTAGGTTGAGATCTAGTAACTGAGACAGCCATGGCAAATGGTTTACATCATTTTTGTTCTCATCAAACCATTAAGGCATGTCCTGTGACAATATAATGGCCTGCCCAGTATTTTTAAACATCACCCCATCATTAAGCATTGCTTAATTAACTTCGGGAACCACACATGTTAACATTATTTTGGCAGTTACCTGTATGTAACTTGTCACTCTGATCTTAAAAGCACGTCTCTGCAGAAATTGTAAAAACATGTATTCAAATATATTAATTTAGCACCGATCTGCCTCTGCTAAATTATTAGTGGGGAAACACACATACATGCAGCCAGTGTCTCTGTATTAGTCACAATGATGATTCATTACAGCCTCTTTTGGATCAAACGGTAGGAACATTGCCTCTTACGAGTCTCTCTCTATCGCTCTCTCAACTCTTCTCTAAACACAGCAATTATCTAGCCCTGCACTTGTTCAATATGCACTTTGTACTTCATTGAAGCTTTAAGGGTGGGTGGCGCCATGTGCTTCGAGTCCTGAGGCACTTGAAGAACTCAGTGGAGTCCTCAAGCTCTCTCCTCCAGCCTCCCCACATTGGTCCACATTCTAGGTAGTGTCCATCACTGATACAGGCAATAGTTGCGTTCCTTGGCTCCCTATAAAAATGATTCTCGTATTGTTGTAGCATTATTCTAGTATTATTCTAGCATTATTCTAGCGTTATTCTAGCATTATTCTAGCGTTATTCTCGCATTATTCTAGCGTTATTCAAGTATTTATTTTAGTATTATTCTAGTATTATTGTAGCATTATTCTAGCGTTATTCTAGCATTATTCTAGCGTTATTCTAGTATTATTCTAGCATTAATTATTGTATTATTCTAGCGTTATTCTTGTACTATTCTAGCGTTATTTTCGTTATTCTAGTGTTATTCTAGTATTATTCTCGTATTATTCTAGCATTATTCTAGTGTTATTCTAGCGCTATTGTAGCATTATTCTAGTGTTATTCTAGTGCTATTGTAGCATTATTCTAGTATTATTCTAGCATTGTTCTAGGGTTATTCTAGCGTTATTCTAGGGTTATTGTAGCATTTCTAGCATTATTCTAGTATCATTGTAGTATTATTCTAGCGTTATTCTAGTATTATTCTAGCTTTATTCTATTATTATTCTAGCGTTATTCAAGTGTTATTCTAGCGTTATTGTAGCATTATTCTAGTGTTATTCTAGCATTAATAATTGTAGTATTATTCTAGCGTTATTCTAGTATTATTCTAGCGGTATTCTTGTATTATTCTAGCGGTATTCTTGTATTATTCTAGCGTTATTCTCATACTATTCTAGCGTTATTTTAGGTATTCTAGTATTATTCTAGCATTATTCTAGTATTATTCTCATATTATTCTAGCATTATTCTAGCGGTATTCTCGTATTATTCTAGTGTTATTCTCGTACTATTCTAGCGTTATTTTAGTTATTCTAGTGTTATTCTAGTATTATTCTCGTATTATTCTAGTGTTATTCTAGCGCTATTGTAGCATTATTCTAGTATTATTCTAGCATTGTTCTAGGGTTATTCTAGCGTTATTCTAGGGTTATTGTAGCATTATTCTAGTGTTATTCTAGCATTAATTATTGTAGTATTCTAGCATTTTTCTAGCATTAATTATTGTAGTATTATTCTAGCGTTATTCTAGTATTATTCTAGCGGTATTCTTGTATTATTTTAGCGTTATTCTCGTACTATTTTAGCGTTATTTTAGTTATTCTAGTATTCTAGCGTTGTTCTAGTATTATTCTTGTATTATTCTAGCGCTATTGTAGCATTATTTTAGTGTTATTCTAGCGCTATTGTAGTATTATTCTAGAATTGTTCTAGGGTTATTCTAGCGTTATTCTAGGGTTATTGTAGCATTTCTAGCATTATTCTAGTATTATTGTAGTATTATTCTAGCGTTATTCTAGTATTATTCTAGCATTATTCAAGTATTATTATAGTATTATTCTAGTGTTATTGTAGCATTATTCAAGTATTACTGTAGCATTATTCCAGTGTTATTCTAGCGTTATTCTAGTGTTATTGTCGCATTATTCTAGTGTTATTTTAGCATTAATTATTGTAGCGTTATTCTAGCATTAATTATTGTAGTATTATTCTAGCGTTATTCTAGTATTGTTCTAGCGGTATTCTTGTATTATTCTAGCGGTATTCTAGTATTATTCTTGTATTATTCTAGCGGTATTCTCGTATTATTCTAGTGTTATTCTCGTACTATTATTTTAGTTATTCTAGTGTTATTCTAGTATTATTCTCGTATTATTCTAGTGTTATTTTAGCGCTATTGTAGCATTAAAAGTAAAATAAGTAAAATAAAAAAAAATAGTATTATCCTAGTGTTATTTATCATTATTCCAGTTTTATTCTAGTATTATTCCAGCGTTATTGTAGCATTATTCTAGCGTTATTCTAGTATTATTCTAGCGTTATTCTATTATTATTCTAGCGTTATTCAAGTATTATTGTAGTATTCTAGAGATATTCTAGCGTTATTCTAGTGTTATTCTAGTGTTATTCTAGCATTAATTATTGTAGTATTATTCTAGCGTTATTCTAGTATAATTCTAGCGGTATTCTTGTATTATTCTAGCGGTATTATTGTATTATTCTAGCGTTATTCTCATACTATTCTAGCGTTAATTTAGTTATTCTAGTATTATTCTAGCGTTATTCTAGTATTATTCTAGTATTATTCTAGCATTATTCTAGTGTTATTCTAGTATTATTCTAGCGGTATTTGAGTTATTCTAGTGTTATTCTAGTATTATTCTCGTATTATTCTAGTGTTATTTTAGCGCTATTGTAGCATTAAAAGTCAAATAAGTCAAATAAAAAAAAATAGTATTATCATAGTGTTATTTATCATTATTCCAGTTTTATTCTAGTATTATTCCAGCGTTATTGTAGCGTTATTCTAGTATTATTCTAGGTAGTATTGTAGCATTATTCTAGCATTATTCTAGGTAGTATTGTAGCATTATTCTAGCATTATTCTAGTATTATTCTAGCGTAATTCAAGCATTATTCTAGTGTTATTCTGTTGTTATTCTAGTATTATTCTAGCATTATTTTTGCATTATTTTCCAATCCACAGGAGGCCTCTCACTTCAGCATCACTTTGGGCTGCAGCAAGGCAACTTGCCATGACTCCCAAATCGTTATTCTAGCGTTCCTCAAGGGTTCTTCCGCCATTGTTCTCCAGTAGACAAGATGCCTCGACTCACAATTCAGCTTCACTGGGGCCGCAGTAAGGCAACCTGCCATGACTGAACCTTCCCATTCAACAGGCTAATTAATCTTGTTTTGTTGGCATAGTCCAGCCAAACCTGAAGAGAGAGCCGCTCTCTGCTGATGCAAGGGCTTTTATTTGCAAGTTGTAGCGTTCATTATGGGCAGTTAAAGATCTCTCCATCTGTTATAAGGTGTGTGCGCAAGCGTGCGTGCGTGTGTGTGTGTGTCAGGCAGCAGACTTGATGAATAGGTATTTCTACTGCTATTGAATGGACGTGGGCTCCCTAGATGGCGGCGGTGTAATGGTGCAGATATAAGACAAAACAGCTTTTGTTTCCCCCTCATCGCGGGCTGAATGAGTCCAATAAGAGTTGATTAGGAGAGGAGCCTTTTCATGTGCGTGACCCACACAGGCACGCACGCACACTTACACACACACGCCACAGAATTCCCCCACAGAATACTCACTCACCTTATCTGTTATTTTACCATGCTGGTCATTTATGAACATTTGAACATCTTGGCCATGTTCTGTTATAATCTCCACCCGGCACAGCCAGAAGAGGACTGGCCACCCCTCATAGCCTGGTTTCTTTCAAGGTTTTGGCCTTTCTAGGGAGTTTTTCCTAGCCACCGTGCTTCTACACTTGCATTGCTTGCTGTTTGGGGTTTTAGGCTGGGTTTCTGTACAGCACTTTGATATATCAGCTTGTGTAAGAAGGTCTATATAAATACATTTGATTTGAAGATCATCTATATGCGTTTTTTGCCATACGAACATAAACTGTTGAAGGCGGAAGTTTACACACACTTAGGTTGGAGTCATTAAAACTCGTTTTTCAACCACTCCACAAGTTTCTTGTTAACAAACTAGAGTTTTGGGAAGTCGATTAGGACATCTACTGTGTGCATGACACAAGTGATTTTTCCAACAATTGTTTACAGACAGATTATTTAACTTATAATTGTCAAGGATTTCCTCCTCTTCTTCCGAAGAGGAGAGGCGAAAAGGATCAGAGGACCAATCTGCGGCGTGGTAAGTGTCCATGGTTCTTTTAATACGTAAAGGTACACATGAACAACTGATTACAAAAAACAAGAAACGTGTGAAACCCTAAACAGCCCTATCTGGTGCAAAGACAGAGACAGGAACAAACACCCACAAACACACAGTGAAACCCAGGCTACCTAAGTATGATTCTCAATCAGAGACAACTAATGACACCTGCCTCTGATTGAGAACCATACTAGGCCGAAACATAGAAATACCCAAATTATAGAAAAACAAACATAGACTGCCCACCCCAACTCACGCCCTGACCATACTAAATAAATACAAAACAAAGGAAATAAAGGTCAGAACGTGACAATAATTCCCTGTATCACAATTCCAGTGGGTCAGAAGTTTACATACACTAAGTTGACTGTGCCTTTAAACATTCTTGGAAAATTCCAGAAAATTATGTCATGGCTTTAGAAGCATCTTATAGGCTAATTGACTTAATTTGAGTCAATTGGAGGTGTACCTGTGGATGTATGTCACGGCGCAGCGTGGTAAGCGTACATACTATTTTAATGAAAGAACAAACACTGAAAAAACTATACAAAACAACAAAACAAACCGTGAAGCTATTATGGCTAGTGCAGACAGGCAACTAAACATAGACGAAGAACCCACAAACTACCCAAGGAATATGGCTACCAAAATATGGTCCCCAATCAGAGACAACGATAAACAGCTGCTTCTGATTGAGAACCAATCTACGCAACCACAGACATATAAACACCTAGACTTACAAAACCCCCTAGACATACAAAAAATAGACAATACAAAAACTAAACAAACCACCCTCGTCACACCCTGATCTAACCAAAATAATAAAGAAAATAAAGATAACTAAGGTCAGGGCGTGACAATGTATTTCAAAGCCTACCTTCAAACTCAGTGCCTCTTTGCTTGACATCATGGAAAAACCAAAAGAAATCAGCCAAGACCTAAAAAAAAGAGGTAGACCTCTGCAAGTCTGGTTCATCCTTGGGAGCAATTTCCAAATGCCTGAAGGTACCACGTTCATCTGTACAAAAAATGGTATGCAAGTATAAACACCATGGGACCACACAGCCATCATACCGCTCAGGAAGGAGATGCGTTCTGTCTCCTAGAGATGAACATACTTTTGTGCTAAAAGTGCAAATCAATCCCAGAACAACAGTGAAGGACCCTGTGAACATGCTGGAGGAAACAGGTATGAAAGTATCTACAGTGCCTTGCGAAAGTATTCGGCCCCCTTGAACTTTGCGACCTTTTGCCACATTTCAGGCTTCAAACATAAAGATATAAAACTATTTTTTGTGAAGAATCAACAACAAGTGGGACACAATCATGAAGTGGAACGACATTTATTGGATATTTCAAACTTTTTTCACAAATTAAAAACTGAAAAATTGGGCGTACAAAATTATTCAGCCCCTTTACTTTCAGTGCAGCAAACTCTCTCCAGAAGTTCAGTGAGGATCTCTGAATGATCCAATGCTGACCTAAATGACTAATGATGATAAATACAATCCACCTGTGTGTAATCAAGTCTCCGTATAAATGCACCTGCACTGTGATAGTCTCAGAGGTCCGTTAAAAGCGCAGAGAGCATCATGAAGAACAAGGAACACACCAGGCAGGTCCGAGATACTGTTGTGAAGAAGTGTAAAGCCGGATTTGGATACAAAAAGATTTCCCAAGCTTTAAACATCCCAAGGAGCACTGTGCAAGCGATAATATTGAAATGGAAGGAGTATCAGACCACTGCAAATCTACCATCTAAACTTTCAGCTCAGGACCAGAGATGCAGATCACTCTGGATGAACTGCAGAGATCTACAGCTGAGGTGGGAGACTCTGTCCATAGGACAACAATCAGTCGTATATTGCACAAATCTGGCCTTTATGGAAGAGTGGCAAGAAGAAAGCCATTTCTTAAAGATATCCATAAAAAGTGTTGTTTAAAGTTTGCCACAAGCCACCTGGGAGACAACACCAAACATGTGGAAGAAGGTGCTCTGGTCAGATGAAACCAAAATTGAACTTTTTGGCAACAATGCAAAATGTTATGTTTGGCGTAAAAGCAACACAGCTCATCACCCTGAACACACCATCCCCACTGTCAAACATGGTGGTGGCAGCATCATGGTTTGGGCCTGCTTTTCTTCAGCAGGGACAGGGAAGATGGTTAAAATTGATGGGAAGATAGATGGAGCCAAATACAGGACCATTCTGGAAGAAAACCTGATGGAGTCTGCAACAGACCTGAGACTGGGACGGAGATTTGTCTTCCAACAAGACAATGATCCAAAACATAAAGCAAAATCTACAATGGAATGGTTCAAAAATAAACATATCCAGGTGTTAGAATGGCCAAGTCAAAGTCCAGACCTGAATCCAATCGAGAATCTGTGGAAAGAACTGAAAACTGCTGTTCACAAATGCTCTCCATCCAACCTCACTGAGCTCGAGCTGTTTTGCAAGGAGGAATGGGAAAAAATTTCAGTCTCTCGATGTGCAAAACTGATAGAGACATACCCCAAGCGACTTACAGCTGTAATCGCAGCAAAAGGTGGCGCTACAAAGTATTAACTTAAAGGGGCTGAATAATTTTGCACGCCCAATTTTTCAGTTTTTGATTTGTTAAAAAAGTTTGAAATATCCAATAAATGTCGTTCCACTTCATGATTGATGACCCACTGGGAATGTTATGAAAGAAATGCTAAAATAAATAATTCTCTCTACTATTATTCTGACATTTTACATTCTTAAAATAAAGTAGTGATCCTATCTGACCTAAGACAGGGCATTTTCACTAGGATTAAATGTCAGGAATTGTGAAAAACTGGGTTTAAATGTAATTGGATAGGGTGTATGTAAACTTCCGACTTCAACGGTATATTCATCAAATCAAATCAAAATCAAATCAAATTTATTTATATAGCCCTTCGTACATCAGCTGATATCTCAAAGTGCTGTACAGAAACCCAGCCTAAAACCCCAAACAGCAAGCAATGCAGGTGTAGAAGCACGGTGGCTAGGAAAAACTCCCTAGAAAGGCCAAAACCTAGGAAGAAACCTAGAGAGGAACCAGGCTATGTGGGGTGGCCAGTCCTCTTCTGGCTGTGCCGGGTGGAGATTATAACAGAACATGGCCAAGATGTTCAAATGTTCATAAATGACCAGCATGGTCGAATAATAATAAGGCAAAACAGTTGAAACTGGAGCAGCAGCACAGTCAGGTGGAAGTTGAAACTGGAGCAGCAGCATGGCCAGGTGGACTGGGGACAGCAAGGAGTCATCATGTCAGGTAGTCCTGGGGCATGGTCCTAGGGCTCAGGTCAGTTGAAACTGGAACAGCAGCATGGCCAGGTGGACTGGGGACAGCAAGGAGTCATCATGTCAGGTAGTCCTGGAGCTCAGGTCCTAGGGCTCAGGTCCTCCGAGAGAGAGAAAGAAAGAGAGAAGGAGAGAATTGGAGAACGCACACTTAGATTCACACAGGACACCGAATAGGACAGGAGAAGTACTCCAGATATAACAAACTGACCCCAGCCCCCAACACATAAACTACTGCAGCATAAATACTGGAGGCTGAGACAGGAGGGGTCAGGAGACACTGTGGCCCCATCCGAGGTCACCCCGGACAGGGCCAAACAGGAAGGATATAACCCCACCCACTTTGCCAAAGCACAGCCCCTACACCACTAGAGGGATATCTTCAACCACCAACTTACCATCCTGAGACAAGGCTGAGTATAGCCCACAAAGATCTCCGCCACGGCACAACCCAAGGGGCGCCAGCCCAGACAGGATGACCACAACAGTGAATCAACCCACTCAGGTGACGCACCCCCTCCAGGGACGGCATGAGAGAGCCCCAGTAAGCCAGTGACCCAGCCCCTGTAATAGGGTTAGAGGCAGAGAATCCCAGTGGAAAGAGGGAACCGGCCAGGCAGAGACAGCAAGGGCGGTTCGTTGCTCCAGAGCCTTTCCGTTCACCTTCCCACTCCTGGGCCAGACTACACTCAATCATATGACCCACTGAAGAGATGAGTCTTCAGTAAAGACTTGAAGGTTGAGACCGAGTTTGCGTCTCTGACATGGGTAGGCAGACCGTTCCATAAAAATGGAGCTCTATAGGAGAAAGCCCTGCCTCCAGCTGTTTGCTTAGAAATTCTAGGGACAATTAGGAGGCCTGCGTCTTGTGACCGTAGCGTACGTGTAGGTATGTACGGCAGGACCAAATCAGAGAGATAGGTAGGAGCAAGCCCATGTAATGCTTTGTAGGTTAGCAGTAAAACCTTGAAATCAGCCCTTGCTTTGACAGGAAGCCAGTGTAGAGAGGCTAGCACTGGAGTAATATGATCAAATTTTTTGGTTCTAGTCAGGATTCTAGCAGCCGTATTTAGCACTAACTGAAGTTTATTTAGTGCTTTATCCGGGTAGCCGGAAAATAGAGCATTGCAGTAGTCTAACCTAGAAGTGACAAAAGCATAGATTAATTTTTCTGCATCATTTTTGGACAGAAAGTTTCTGATTTTTGCAATGTTACGTAGATGGAAAAAAGATGTCCTTGAAATGGTCTTGATATGTTCTTCAAAAGAGAGATCAGGGTCCAGAGTAACGCCGAGGTCCTTCACAGTTTTATTTGAGACGACTGTACAACCATTAAGATTAATTGTCAGATTCAACAGAATATCTCTTTGTTTCTTGGGACCTAGAACAAGCATCTCTGTTTTGTCCGAGTTTAATAGTAGAAAATTTGCAGCCATCCACTTCCTTATGTCTGAAACACATGCTTCTAGCGAGGGCAATTTTGGGGCTTCACCATGTTTCATTGAAATGTACAGCTGTGTGTCATCCGCATAGCAGTGAAAGTTTACATTATGTTTTCGAATAACATCCCCAAGAGGTAAAATATATAGTGAGAACAATAGTGGTCCTAAAACGGAACCTTGAGGAACACCGAAATTTACAGTTGATTTGTCAGAGGACAAACCATTCACAGAGACAAACTGATATCTTTCCGACAGATAAGATCTAAACCAGGCCAGAACTTGTCCGTGTAGACCAATTTGGGTTTCCAATCTCTCCAAAAGAATGTGGTGATCGATGGTATCAAAAGCGGCACTAAGGTCTAGGAGCACGAGGACAGATGCAGAGCCTCGGTCCGATGCCATTAAAATGTCATTTACCACCTTCACAAGTGCCGTCTCAGTGCTATGATGGGGTCTAAAACCAGACTGAAGCATTTCGTATACATTGTTTGTCTTCAGGAAGGCAGTGAGTTGCTGAGCAACAGCCTTCTCTAAAATTTTTGAGAGGAATGGAAGATTCGATATAGGCCGATAGTTTTTATATTTTCTGGGTCAAGGTTTGGCTTTTTCAAGAGAGGCTTTATTACTGCCACTTTTAGTGAGTTTGGTACACATCCAGTGGATAGAGAGCCGTTTATTATGTTCAACATAGGAGGGCCAAGCACAGGAAGCAGCTCTTTCAGTAGTTTAGTTGGAATAGGGTCCAGTATGCAGCTTGAAGGTTTAGAGGCCATGATTATTTTCATCATTGTGTCAAGAGATATAGTACTAAAACACTTGAGCGTCTCTCTTGATCCTAGGTCCTGGCAGAGTTGTGCAGACTCAGGACAACTGAGGTTTGGAGGAACACGGTTGGCTAACAAGGCTGGCTAACAGCCTGCTGCCTGGCCTGCACCCTATTTCATTGTGGAGCTAGAGGAGTTAGAGCCCTGTCTATGTTGGTAGATAAGATGAGAGCACCCCTCCAGCTAGGATGGAGTCCGTCACTCCTCAGCAGGTCAGGCTTGGTCCTGTTTGTGGGTGAGTCCCAGAAAGAGGGCCAATTATCTACAAATTCTATCTTTTGGGAGGGGCAGAAAACAGTTTTCAACCAGCGATTGAGTTGTGAGACTCTGCTGTAGAGCTCATCACTCCCCCTAACTGGGAGGGGGCCAGAGACAATTACTCGATGCCGACACATCTTTCTAGCTGATATGCACGCAGAAGCTATGTTGCGCTTGGTGATCTCTGACTGTTTCATCCTAACATCGTTGGTGCCGACGTGGATAACAATATCTCTATACTCTCTACACTCGCCAGTTTTAGCTTTAGCCAGCACCATCTTCAGATTAGCCTTAACGTCGGTAGCCCTGCCCCCGGGTAAACAGTGTATGATCGCTGGATGATTCGCTTTAAGTCTAATGCTGCGGGTAATGGAGTCGCCAATGACTAGAGTTTTCAATTTGTCAGAGCTAATGAGAGCTAATTCATCATGTGTTTCATGTGTTATTTTCTATTATTATTTTTTTTTTTTGTTATTTTCCTACCGGATACTGGTGGACAATTTTAAATCTTATTTTACTCCCTTGCAGGAAAAAAATAAGGGGGAATAAATTGGTTATTATTACAGACAACCCCAATACACACATGAGCGTAAGATCAAAGCCAACTGGAATTTAGAAGAATAAGCTTATCATACTGAATGTTTACCCAACAGAGTGGTTTGATATTTAGGAAAATCCATTCTCCCATGAATATGTTTCCGTGTGTGTGTGGCCAATACTGAATCCACACCACACACACTCCCTCCCTTCGCCTATGATCACCAGGTCTAGAAGTCTCATTGTCATTAATCACGGCCGTCAGCGGGCAGCCCATCTATCCGCTAACACTTTTGACGATCGGAAATAATTAGTGTCCCAGCCAACACATATTAACCTCTAACACACTTGTACATTCCTACACACTAATACTGTACTCATGCATACAGACCCTAACATACAATATCTCTCTCCATTCTCCATTAGTCTGACTTTCTCTCTTTTGTGTATTTCACATATTATACAAATACTTAAAACACATTGAAACATCTCCTTTGTTCGTTAAGTAAATGAAAGTGTCAATTTATTAATATCACAATGCTTCCCATTGTAGCTTCTGGACCAGAGAAAGACAGGGCTCTCTTATGTAACTGGTTTCTTAAAAACAAAGCAGTACATTTGTGTTAAACTCATTCTGGGAGAAATATAAAATATATCTCTCCTTCTTTCTCACTCTCTCAGGGTTTTTTGTCAGATAAGTTGAATTATGCATTCTCCATGTGGATAGATAAACAAACAAACAGACAGTACCAAGAGTCAGAGTGGATACTTACTTTTCACCCATGGTGTGGATCCCTTTCATTCAGACCGATGGTTGTAGCAGGACAGGACCTGGAGAAACAGATATCATTTAATAATATAATAAGTCAACAAAATATGATTGAAATCTTGGTTACCTGTTGAAATGTTGTTCTGTCAAGTTTCTGGGCAACGATGGAGGGAAAAAAACAGCGTGAACCAACAGTTACTCAGGCCGTGTGTGTGTTAGACCTCATGCCCAAATGCTGGATTTGGGTCAGCTCCCTGCAGAGAGGGTTTTGGAAGAGAAAGAAGTGAGAGAAGGAGGGGAAAGCAGTAAATGGGTGTACATAACATCAAAGAGCACATCTACTGTTTTCTCCCTCGTTTATAAAAACAAAATAAACAAAGCCAAAACTTTAGAGCGTTACACTGCCCCCTTGACTGCCACTTCTGCGGTCCCTACACAGAAAATGTAAGGAGTGGAGACCAGTTCATTAGGCCCTCGCAGTCCAAACAATGCAAGCGAGTCTGCCTTCAAGCTCTTTAAATGAGATCCACTGCGACTTACAGTACCTTCGTTAAACAACCAGCTTGTTTACCCCTCCGTGACATAGTATAAATATGCTAAATAATACAGTAGGATCCTTCCATTTGAGGTGCTGTCTAATATTGTCTTTTCCTTTCCCTTTATTTTCTTATTTCTGGCCAATTTGCATATTGAACATTGTGTGTTGTATGTCGCATAGACCTTTCAGGACTTTATTGAGCCACTGGTGGCTGACCTTCACCAATTGATTGGCGGAAGGAGGAGACCGGCGGAGTTCCGTTGAAAGCAAGACGCTCTACTCCGGGCGGGTGTTGTGGCTCGTTATATTAGGCTGAGTTGGCCGTAGAAAAATCCATAACCTGTCCTCAACGATCCTGTTATGCTGTGCCTTTTGAAGCACAAAAGGCACCTGTCCATAAAATATAATTGTCTGTCTGACATGGATGATGAAGCTGATGAGTGTTAATGCGGTATCTGGCATTTTCTTGTGAGGTTTTGGTACCATATCAGCATTTTTTTTACACTAGTCACACACAATGTTATCTTTATAATAAGCAGTGCTCTCATGTTTCCCCTTGTCAGTTTGTGCTTCTAGTGCCTGTAGCTATAGCATAAGGATCTGCAGTTGGAGGTTGTATGACTTTAAATGACTCTCTCTCTCTCTCCAGAGTCTCAGGCAGGTATACTAGCTGGCTCTGGCTGGCATCTGTTTCTGTCTTTATTAAGGTGTCATTGAGATTCAGTGCAGACTGGAGACCTGCAAAGCACTGGGAGATAGGCTTGGAGGAGGATTCCCGTACATACACACACACACACACACACGCTTACAAAAACACCGAAAGAGGCACAGACACACTCTTCTAAACTCCCATCCTCAGATTGACAGCAGTCCCTTTTGTCTTACATTAATTGGCTCTTAATTGAAAGAGTTGACTAAAATGCATAGAAAATGTTATCAAGACAGTAGGAGATTATTATAAGATGGAACATTCCTAGTACAGCTCAATTGTAATGGCTTGGGATGTTAGTTTGCTTGCTGTGTGAGTATGCACTTGCAGGGATTTGTATGTGCGTGCATGCATATTTCTTTGTGTGTGTGTATGCTTGTGCATGTGTTTATGTGTCTGCTTTTACAGTACCAGTCAAAAGTTTGGACACACCTACTCATTTCAGGGTTTTTCATTATTTTTACTATTATCTACATTGTAGAAAATAGTGAAGACATCAAAACTATGAAAGAACACTTATGGAATCATGTAGTAACCAAACAAGTAGTAAACATATCAAAATATACTTTGTTTGACATTTTTCAAAGTAGCCACCCTTTTCCTTGACGACAACTTTGTACACTCTTGGCATTCTCTCAACCAGCTTCATGAGGTGGTCACCTGGAATGCCTTTCAATTAAAAGGTGTGCCTTGTAAGAAGTTAATTTGTGAATTTCTTTCCTTAATGCCTTTGAGCCAATCAGTTGTGTTGTGACAATGTTTTCTGTTTACCACCCCTACAACCCTATTTGACAAAAGACCAAGTCCATATTATGGCAAGAAAAGCTCAGATAAGCAAAGAGAAACGACAGTCCATCATTACTTTAAGACCTAAAGGTCAGTCAATCCGGAAAATGTCAAGAACTTTGAAAGTTTCTTCAAGTGCAGTCACAACAACCATCAAGAGCTATGATGAAACTGGCTCTCATGATGATCGCCACCAGAAAGGAAGACCCAGAGTTACCTCTGCTGTAGAGTATCAGTTCATTAGAGATACCAACCTCAGAAATTGCTGCCCAAATAAATGCTTCACCGAGTTCAAGTAACAGACACATCTCAACATCAACTGTTCAGAGGAGACTGGGTGAATCAGGCCTTCATGGTCGAACTGCTGCAAAGAAACCACTACTAAAGGACACCAATAAGAAGAAGAGACTTGCTTGGGCCAAGAAACATGAGAAATGGACAATAGGACAGTGGAAATCTGTCCTTTGCTCTGATGAGTCCAAATTTGAGATTTTTGGTTCCAACCGCCGTGTCTTTGTGAGACGCAGAGTAGGTGAACATATGGTCTCTGCATATGTGGTCCCCACCGTGAAGCATGGAGGAGGTGGTTTGATGGTTTGGGAGTGCTTTTCTGGTGACACTGTCTGTGATGTATTTAAAATCTAATGCACACTTAACCAGCATGGCTACCACAGCATTCTGCAGCGATACGCCATCCCATCTGGTTTGTGCTTATGATTTGTTTTTCAACAGGACAATGACCCAACACACCTCCAGGCCCGTGTAAGGGCTATTTGACCAAGAAGGAGAGTGATGGAGTGCTGCATCAGATGATCTGGCCTCCACAATCACCCAATCTCATCCCAATTGAGATGGTTTGGGAAAAGTTGGACCGCAGAGTGAAGGAAAAGCAGCCAACATGTGCACAGCATTGTGGGAACTCCTTCAAGACTGTTGGAAAAGCATTCCAGGTGAAGCTGGTTGAGAGAATGCCAAGAGTGTGCAAAGCTGTCATCAATGCAAAGGGTGGCTACCTTGAAGAATCTAAAATGTATTTTGATATGTTTAAAACTTTTTTGGTTACTACATGATTCCGTATGTGTTATTTAAAAGTGAATAGTTAATATTTTCTACAATGTAGAAAATAGTAAAAATAAAGAAAAAACTCTTGAATGAGTAATGTTCTACATTTTTTGTGTGTATACAGTTGAAGTTGGCAGTTTACATACACCTTAGCAAAATACATTTAAACTCAATTAAACAATTCCTGACATTTAATACTAGTACAAATTCCCTGTCTTAGGTAATTTTGGAAGACCACTTCATTTTAAGAGTGTGAAATGTCAGAATAATAGTAGAGAGAATTCTTTTTTTCAGCTTTTATTTCTTTCATCACATTCCCAGTGGGTCAGACGTTTACATACACTCAATTAGAATTTGGTAGCATTGCCTTTAAATTGTTTAACTTGGATCAAACATTTCGGGTAGCTTTCCACAAGCTTCCCACAATAAGTTGGGTGAATTTTGCCCATTCCTCCTGACAGAGCTGGTGTAACTGAGTCAGGTTTGTAGGCCTCCTTGCTCGCACAGGCTTTTTCAGTTCTGCCCACAAATTTTCTATAGGATTGAGGTCAGGGCTTTGTGATGGCCACTCCAATACCTTGACTTTGTTGTCCTTAAGCCATTTTGCCACAACTTTGGAAGTATCCTTGGGGTCATTGTCCATTTGGAAGACCCATTTGCGACCAAGCTTTAACTTCCTGACTGATGTCTTGAGATGTTGCTTCAATATATCCACATAGTTTTCCATTCCTCACGAAGCCATCTATTTTGTGTTGTGCACCATTCCCTCCTGCAGTAAAGCACCCCCACAACATGATGCTGCCACCCCCGTGCTTCATGGTTGGGATGGTGTTATTCGGCTTGCAAGCCTCCCCCTTTTCCTCCAAACATAACAATGGTCATTATGGCCAAACAGTTCTATTTTTGTTTCATCAGACCAGAGGACATTTCTCCAGAAAGTACGATCTTTGTCCCCATGTGCAGTTGCAAACCATAGTCTGGCTTTTATTTTACGGTGGTTTTGGAGCAGTGGCTTCTTCATTGCTGAGCGGCCTTTCAAGTAATGTCGACATATGACACATTTTACTGTTGATATAGATACTTTTATACCTGTTTCCTCTAGCATCTTCACAAGGTCCTTTGCTGTTGTTCTGGGATTGATTTATAATTTTCGCACCAAAGTACGTTCATCTCTAGGAGACAGAACACGTCTCCTTCCTGAGCGGTATGACAGCTTTTTGGTCCCATGGTGTTTATACTTGCATACTATTGTTTGTACAGATGAACGTTGTACATTCAGGCGTTTGGAAATTGCTCCCAAGGATGAACCCAGACTTGTGGAAGTCTACAATTTTTTTCCCGAGGTCTTGGCAGATTTCTTTTGGTTTTCACATGATGTCAAGCAAAGAGGCACTGAGTTTGAAGGTAGGCCTTGAAATACATCCACAGGTACACCTCCAAATGACTGAAATTATGTCAATTAGCCTATCAGAAGCTTCTAAAGCCATGCCACAATTTTCTGGAATTTGCCAAGCTGTTTAAAGACACAGTCAACTTCGTGTATGTAAACGTCATACCCACTGGAATTGTGATACAGTGAATTATAAGTGAAATAATCTGTCTGTAAACAATTGTTGAAAAAATCACTTGTGTAATGCACAAAGTATATGTCCTAACCCACTTGCCAAAACTATAGTTTGTTAACATGAACATTTGTGGAGTGGTTGAAAAACGAGTTTTAATGACTTCAACCTAAGTGTACGAAAACTTCCGACTTCAACTGTATATAAACGTCCCTTTTTCAAATCCCTGTTTTTCAAAGATAAATCGTTGTAAAGGGTTTAAACGCTGTTTCCCATGCTTGTTAAGTGAACTATAAACAATTAATGAACATGCACCTGTGTAACGGTCGTTAAGACACTAACAGCTTACATACTGTAGGCAATTAAGGTCACAGTTATGAAAACTTAGGACACTAAAGAGGCCTTTCTACTGACTCTGAAAAACACCAAAAGATAAATGCCCAGGGTCCCTGCTCATCTGTGTGAACGTGCCTTAGGCATGCTACAAGGAGGCATGAGGACTGCAGATGTAGCCAGGGCAATAAATTGCAATGTCCGTAGTGTGAGATGCCTACGACAGTGCTACAGAGATACAGGACGGACAGCTGATCGTCCTCACAGTGGCAGACATCGTGTAACATCACCTGCACAGGATCGGTACATCCGAACATCACACCTGCGGGACAGGTACACGATGGCAACAACAACTGCCTGAGTTACACCAGGAACATACAAACCCTCCATCAGTGCTCAGACTGTCTGCAATAGGCTGCGAGAGGTTAGACTGAGGGCTTGTAGGCCTGTTGTATGGCAGGTCCTCACCAGACATCTCCGGCAACAACGTCGCCTATAGACACAAACCCACCTTCGCTGGACCAGACAGGACTGGCAAAAAGTGCTCTTCACTGACGAGTCATGGTTTTGTCTTACCAGGGGTGATCGTTGGATTTGAGTTTTTTGTCGAAGGAATGAGCGTTACACAAAGGTCTGTACTCTGGCGCGGGATCGATTTGGAGGTGGAGGGTCCCTCGTGGTCTGGGGCGGTGTGTCACCGCATCATCGGACTAATCTTGCTGTCATTGCAGGAAATCTCGCTGTGCGTTACAGGGAAGACATCCTCCTAACTCATGCGGTACCCTTCCTGCAGGCTCATCCTGACTTGACCCTCCAGCATGACACTGCCTCCAGCCATACTGCTCGTTCTGTGCGTGATTTCCTGCAAGACAGGAATGTCAGTGTTCTGCCATGACCAGCGAAGAGCCCAAATCTCAATCCCATCAAGCATGTCTGGGACCTGTTGGATCGGAGGGTGAGGGCTAGGGCCATTCCCCCTAGAAATGTCCGGGAACTGCAGGTGTTTTGGTGGAAGAGTGGGGTAACATCTCACAGCAAGAAGTGACAAATCTGGTGCAGTCCATGAGGAGGAGATGCACTGCAGTAATTAATGCAGGTAGTGGCCACACCAGATACTGACTGGTACTATATTTTGACCCCCCCATATGTGTTTTTGCTGCGTTTATATATATATATGGGGGGAGGGTATATATATATATGTGTGTATATTGATTCTTTATTTTTAATATTATTATTATATATTTGTTTTTAAATTGTAGTGTTGTAGCCATTCCACAAGGTGACACAGCGTCCCTCTTATATTCTTTGGGGAGAACCCTGCAGTACATTTTGTTTTGCGAAGCTTGCATTCAATTGCCGCTCTCTATTGCACACAACAAGCTTGTCACAAGGGGATTCATGGCTGATTTAAGAAGAAATTGTCAACCTTGTTATGTTCAACCATTTGATTTATTTTGCCCGCATTACTCACTTATACTATAGTATTTTTTTTATTTTACCACTTGAGATGGGAAAGCTATTTGTTTTATGAAGTTGAACATCTGCATGACAGAATGACAGAATAAAAACATTTGGTGAAATCAATCAAAGTTACACGAATTGGTGGAATGACAATGTTTTCTGGTTTGTGAATGAGCAATTTATTTCCGTTTTAGGTCTTCTCCGTTGGTCTAATGATATATTTTTTTCGTAGACCAGTTGCTACTTTTATGTGTTCCATGTCAAAAACACAAGCAAGACAAAATTGGTAAGAACACTAACTTCTTTGTATAATAATGTCCTTTTAGCCTCGTTGTTAGAAACTCGTCTTAGAGTGTTTCAGTGTGTAATTGACTATTTACCCTAACAAGTTGTCTCCCATCCTGTCAATGTGTACTGTATACATTACATACTTTCTTTAAAAATAAAGTCTTTGATGTTTAAATATTTTATTTATATATTCATTTGCCATGCATAGAACGCCGGCGGCCCCCTATCTCCAGGATTTGATTTTATTTATCAGTCAACAGCCTGCGGTTGGCTTTGGAACCGGTTGGTTTTGTCCTGTCATCTCTCAGAGATGCATTTCAGAGTTGCTCTCTGAGGTTGTTTCTGATTCTCGGAATCACATCATGTTTTATTGATATTTTCATATATCTGGAACACCAACATTTAGAGTCTATCTTCAAATCCCATTTATCAGACTTGCTTAGTTTCCGGTTGATATCCTCTTTCCAGCAAAACTGCTCAACTGACTTTGGGTGACTTTGCAAAAGTTGCATCTTCACAAAAGTCTTTGCAAAACTCTTAGCAATAGTCTTGAACTTCCCAACATTTCCTGAAGGCCCTATAGGATGGACTTTTCCTGATATGCTCATGCCATGAGTGATAATACCATTCAAGCTCTGCTCCACTATTCTCACTGCAGCATTCAATATCGTTTCAGAAGTTTTTCAGATACTATTAGAAACATAATCGATGATGCCTTACTGCGGGTCAGGTCTCCATGGACTGGTTTAAAACACTGAGAAATGTTGATGCAGACCCATCGTCTGCTGTAGCCCCTGTGTATTACTGGGCCAGAGCCAGCAGGGGAACGAGGTGTGTGTGGTCGGGGGGCTGTGAGCATGAGTCAGCCTGATCGGTGTATTCGCTGTGTGTCTGGTGTTGTCTGTCTCTGCGTCTCCCAAATGTAGTGGACCCACTGGCAGGTGATCACACACAGGGTTAAGGTATCTAAAAGGAGAGGAAGCAAGTTACTTCTGAGTGGTAAACAACACACGCACACACCATTCTTGTTGATAGTCAGGGAGGGGTCACTTTGAACTAGGTTTGACTGCATATACACGAGACATCATTTGAATTCTGAGGTGTGCAAGGTGTTTTGATGCGGAAGGAGTTTAAATTCACCCCCTTGGCATTTTTCCTATTTTGTTGCCTTACAACCTGGAATTAAAATCGATTTATGGGGGGTTTGTATCATTTGATTTAAACAACATGCCTACCACTTTGAAGATGCAAAATAATTTTTATTGTGAACAAACCAGAAATAAGACAAAGAAAACTGAAAACTTGAGCGTGCATAACTATTCACCCCCCCAAAGTCAATACTTTATAGAGCCACCTCTTGTAGCAATTACAGCTGCAAGTCTCTTGGGGTATGTCTCTATAAGCTTGGCACATCTAGCCACTGGGATTTTGGGCCATTCTTCAAGGCAACACTGCTCCAGGTCCTTCAAGTTGGATGGGTTCCACTGGTGTACAGCAATCTTTAAGTCATACCACAGATTCTCAGTTGGATTGAGGTCTGGGCTTTGACTAGGACATAGCAAGACATTAAAATGTTTCCTCTTAAACCACTCAAATGTTGCTTTTGCAGTATGCTTAGGGTCATTATCCTGCTGGAAGGTGAACCTCTGCCCCAGTCTTAAATCTCTGGAAGACTGAAACAGGTTTCCCTCAAGAATTTCGCAGTATTTAGTGCCGTCCATCATTCCTTCAATTCTGACCAGTTTCCCAGTTCCTGCCGATGAAAAACATCCCCACAAGGATGGTGTTCTCGGGGTGATGGGAGGTGTTGGGTTTGCGCCAGGCATAACGTTTTCCTTGATGGCCAAAAAGCTCAATTATTGTCTCATCTGACCAGAGTACCTTCTTTCATATGTTTTGGGAGTCCCCCACATGCCTTTTGGCCAACACCAAACGTGTTTGCTTATTTTTTTTCTTTAAGCAATGGATTTTTTTCTGGCCACTCTTCCATCAAGCCCAGCTCTGTGGAGTGTACAGCTTAAAGTGGTCCTATGGACAGATACTCCATTCTCCGCTGTGGAGCTTTGCAGCTCCTTCAGGGTTATCTTTGGTCTCTTTGTTGCCTCTCTGATTAATGCCCTCCTTGCCTGGTCCGTGAGTTTTGGTGGGCGACACTCTCTTGACAGGTTTGTTGTGGTGCCTTATTTTTTTAATAATGGATTTAATGTTGCTCCATGGGATGTTCAAAGTTTCGGATATTTGTTTATAACCCAACCCTGATCTGTACTTCTCCACAACTTTGTCCCTGACCTGTTTGGAGAGCTGCTTAGTCTTCATAGTGCCACTTGCTTGGTGGTGTTGCAGACTCTGGGGCCTTTCAGAACAGGTGTGTATATATATATATATACTCAGATCATGTGACAGATCATGTGACACTTAGATTGCACACAGGTTTACTTTATTTAACCAATTATGTAACTTCTGAAGGTAATTGGTTGTACCAGATCTTATTCAGGGGCTTCATAGCAAAGGGGGTGAATACATATGCGCACCACTTTTCCATTTAAATAAAACTTTTTTTTTTAAACAAGTAATTTTTTTTTCATTTCACTTCACCAATTTGGACTATTTTTTTCATGTCTATTACATGAAATCCAAATAAAAATTGATTTAAATTACAGGTTGTAATAAAACAAAATATGAAAAACGCCAAGAGGGGGTGAATACTTCTGCAAGGCACTGTGGTATTCTTTTATTCAAAGGTATCTCTGTAAATCCACGTTATGAATGAATAAACCATTATAAATAACAATATTTAATATCAAGGGCTGACCCCATTTAGTTGACTGGTCAGTTGTTTGGTCGACCGAGATATATTTTGTCTAGCAGTAGCAAAATATATATATAATGTCATAGTGTAGGCCGTGGGGATGGCACAGTCCACCACTCTAAGACGTGCTACTAAAATTGTATATGGTTATATTACATAAGAACAGTGGTGCAACACTAATAAAAATATTATTATTTTATAACAAATACGTGTTCTCTTGCGTTGGATAGTGGTCGCTGTCTGAAACACGCTGTCTGAAACACAACAGTGCGCTGTTGAATTGGCACCTTTTCATTGACCATGTTGCGACAGTACGTGCTTAATAGCAAAGTTAACCAGCATATTGGTGTTGAAAACAATGCGGCGGAGTCAGCAGCGGAGTTAGGAGATGGGAAAACAACCCTTGCCTTAATTGTCTTAAGAAAAGTGAGGGGAGAGGAAACTTAATTAGGTCTATCAATACCCTTGTTGTAAATTGTGGCTGGCTTTATAAATCATCCATATACTGTATATCTACAGAAATAGGACAGATCCTGTTTCAGTATTTGTTTTAAATAGACTACTGATTCTGTCAGCACCATGCCTCACGCAACCACAACATGTTGGATAAAAAAATTCACATAATTCTGCTGTTTTTGACATTTCCTATTTACACTTTTTTTCATTAGAACAGCCTCTCTGGTATTATTAAATTGTATTTAGTGTTTTTTACACTGTTCCAAATTGTCCAAAATGTTTTATTTAAAATTATAATAAGCCTCCTTTTTCTTGATCTCCTTCTTATTGGTATTATTACTATGATTATGATGATCATCATTATAATAATAAGTAATGTCATTATCATTAGTAGGCTTAGTATAGCAGCCTTGTATAACCGCCATCAAGCTGTAGGCCTAAGAGCAATCCTTCGTCTTATTACTGTAACTTACTTTGATACAGTAGCCTATATAACTATTGAAATAATCAATAATTTATTTGTTCATGTCATCACACAGCATACGAGTCATTCATGATTTGAAATGCAAACAAGAATTTTAGTTTTATAATAACAAAGCAATTGTTCAATTTCGGAAATTGCATTCACAAATTAATGCGACTGTTTTTAGTCTTTGCTGTCATAAAGGCTTTTCAAAAACATTACAACAGACTCTCTGGTACGCTTATCATTTATTTAGTGTTGTTTACATTGTTCCAAACAGTTAGAAAAATTATACTGTAATCTAACAACACCTGTTTGGCAGTCAGCGCTAGCTCCCTTGCTTCTTTTTCTTGGTCTGCAGTATTTTCCACAGCTAGTCAAATGTATTCCACATCTGACTTCCCCTTTACCTCCTGAGCAACCAGAGCAACCAGCAAACATTTTCCAGTTTCGAATGTATTTGTCACACATATAACCAATTTATTTATGTGATTATGATTGGCTATACTGTAGGTCAGACCCTATTGGTCATGTGCATCTGATGCATACATGTCATGTAAAGAGAGCAAGGGTAGAGGGAATAGGGAATGTTTTTCCTAAACAAATGAGGGATTTCAGTAGCAGAACTTTTCAGTCAGAAATGGCTGTATTTATGTTGCAGCTTTTTGTTGTTGTAGTGGACAGCACTAATAATATAGTGCTGTCCCCTGTGCAGCTGCCCTTTTGGTTAGTGCCACTCATACACTCTGACTTAGTCTCTTCCAATCCTCTCCAACAAAACATCTCCATCTCTGAGCCCATCTCGCTCCACAATGTTAGACTGACTTTACAAGGTATTATAGGGCTGTACTTGCGTTGGAGTGTGTGTGTGTGTGGGGGGGGTATTTGAATGTGGTAATCTTCTCGGGGCTAGGAACTCCTGCTGTCACCAGTGGGACCTCTTTAATCAACAGACAAGCCCTTTGCTTTGTTTGTTCCCCCTCTCTCGGATGTCTTGGCCTCGATCCAAGAACACATTTCCTCTTAAAATTGACATTTTATTTGAGTGTTCCCTCCTCTACTTGGTGGACTGTTGTTTTGTTAGTTTTTTCCACCCTTCTCTATTGTGATCAGCTTGTTGGTGTAGAATTGTGTGGCAGTGACTTCCTTTCGTTTTTTTGGTCAAGAGAATGCCTGGATTAAGACAGACTGCTGTATGCAGTTGTTGTGTTTGGCAGGGTGAAAACTACTGTATAGAGTGGGTTAGATAGTGCAGGTTTGTAGACCGTCATTGATAGATATACTTTTGTCTCTACTGCAAAGGCACGGAAGAGGAGGAAGAGAAAATAGCAGAGGAAGAAAAACAACACCTCGGGTTGTGTGCATTGTGAAACAGAGAATTATTTCCATCATCACTCGCGGCCTGGCCTCCCCCATCCATCCTTCCCTCTCCTCTCATGGGCTTGAAAAAAACACACCATCCGCTGGGACACAACTCTTTTAGATGTGTGGCGAGCAGGAGATGGAGAAAGAGCATGGCCATGGGGTCCTGGTGGGAAATCACCCGCTGAGCAGCCTCCCCGGGCAGATGAAATGTCCTTATCTGCAGACAACAGGGGCTGCCACTGCTGTCCTTTTAAGCAGGGAAGCTGTGCTGGAGAAAGTCATTGTCCTGGCAGCTATAGCATCTCAACTGATCCGTTCTCCACACTGACCTTTGGGTTCTCTTTGCATAGCCGCCACAATACACCAAACTTTCTATTACACAAGATGTTTGTTTATGTAAGGGTATGTGTGTGTGTTTGCATGTGCGTGAGCCCGTGCGTGCACATTCTCATAGCTCTAAACCTCCTCCCCCCAAAGCCTGTCAGTCAACCCCTAATGAGCAGGAAATTAAGGAAGAAAATTATTCCAGCCACTTGGCTTTGATACTGCTTGATGTGCACTAATTGCGTTAGATTGTATCTGTATTATATTTCAAAAGATCAGTGGGGCGCTCTGCTAATTTTCATTAATCACACATAAAGGTGAGGCATTTTGATTTTCGTTATTCCCCCACTTTTTCAGGCATTTATTTAAGGAGCCAGATGTTTATATGACTAAATGTATTATTACCCAACCACTACCGAATGTAGCTATTATTCTTTCGGCTCACATTGTGGCTTCGTACCATTCCTGGTTTAGTTTCCCCTCTGTTCCTCTGTGCCTTCAGTTCCTCCTTTGTGTCATAAAGTTACAATATTGTATTTGTGTTAAGATATTAGCTCTTGAAAAGTGTCAGTCCCTCTCTTACACAAAGTACACAGCGAGTAATTAATTCACCTCTTTCCTGATAATTATTTGGTTTTTGGTGTTAAAAGTGGCAAGCACACACACACATTGTGACCTCGTACTGAGATGAATTACATTGCCAATGCGTTGCACTACTATCATATACTCCCATCGGTCCCTAATTATGCCCTTCCAGTACACTTTAGAGACAGACGAGAGGCAGTCAGGCACAGATGAAGATAGAGGCAGGGAGAGAGACAAAGCGAGAGGCAGGCAGAGGGAGAGGGAGTGAGAGTCAGGAAGAAAGGCAGTGAGAGAGGGCGGGCAGAGAGAGGGAAGGCAGAGAGCGAGGCAGGCAGAATAGAGAGAGCGAGGCAGGCAGAATAGAGAGAGCGAGGCAGGCAGAATAGAGAGAGCGAGGCAGGCAGAATAGAGAGAGAGCGAGAGAGAGGCAGGCAGAATAGAGAGAGAGCGAGAGGGAGGCAGAATAGAGAGCGAGAGGCAGGCAGAATAGAGAGCGAGAGGCAGGCAGAATAGAGAGCGAGAGGCAGGCAGAATAGAGAGCGAGAGAGGGGCAGGCAGATGGCGAGAGAGGGGCAGGCAGAGTGCGAGAGAGAGGCAGGCAGAGTGCGAGAGAGAGGCAGGCAGAGTGCGAGAGAGAGGCAGGCAGAGTGCGAGAGAGAGGCAGGCAGAGTGCGAGAGAGAGGCAGGCAGAGTGCGAGAGAGAGGCAGGCAGAGTGCGAGAGAGAGGCAGGGACAGGCAGAGAGCGAGAGAGGGGCAGGCAGAGAGCGAGAGAGGGGCAGGCAGAGAGCGAGCGAGGGGCAGGCAGAGAGTGAGAGAGAGGTAGGCAGAGAGCGAGAGAGGCAGGCAGAGAGCGAGAGAGAGGCAGGCAGAGAGCGAGAGAGAGGCAGGCAGAGAGCGAGTGAGAGAGAGGCAGGCAGAGAGCGAGTGAGAGAGAGGCAGGCAGAGAGCGAGTGAGAGAGAGGCAGGCAGAGAGCGAGAGAGAGAGGCAGGCAGAGAGCGAGTGAGAGAGATGCAGGCAGAGAGCGAGTGAGAGAGAGGCAGACAGAGAGCGAGTGAGAGAGAGGCAGGCAGAGAGCGAGTGAGAGAGAGGCAGGCAGAGCGAGTGAGAGAGAGGCAGGCAGAGCGAGTGAGAGAGAGGCAGGCAGAGAGCGAGTGAGAGAGAGGCAGGCAGAGAAAGAGAGAGAGAGGCAGGCAGAGAGAGAGAGAGAGGCAGGCAGAGAGTGAGAGAGAGAGAGGCAGGCAGAGGGAGAGGCAGGCAGAGGGAGAGGCAGGCAGTGAAAGAGCCAAGGACAGAAGCAGAGATAGATGCAAGGGGAGACCGAGAGGAAGGCAGGCAGTAAAAGAGCCATGGACAGAGACAGAGAGGCATCTCCTGATGCACAGTTCCAGACCCTATGCCTGGCACATTGCTTCTCATTGAGCTGACAAAGAGCTTGAATAATGTATCTATCACTCTTGTTGAGTGGGGGGACCGGGCGGTGGTGGAGGCTGCCAGCTTGTTATTGTCTCATTACAGGTGAAGATGACATGTGGCGGTGCAGCCTGCCGTGGCCTGCTCTCCCTCTCCATTTGCCCCGGTTTCAGGCACCTCGCCCTGGGTGAGAACAAGAGAGAGGAATAGCAATACTGTAGAGATGGATGGAGGGAGGGAGGGAGAGAGAGACCAGCTATGTCCCCTTTATCCCCAAAATGACATTGATTTGCTCCCCAGTACTATTTTCTTTGGCAGGAAATACTGGTATCGATGAATACGGGATTCAATAAAAGCAGGAGATGAGGCTCTCTCATCTGTGGTCAAAGGGCCTGTGTCTGTCCTCTAGAAATCAGGTTGTCATGCTTCTCTGCCTCTCCATCGCTCTCATTTTCTCTCATTCTCTCTTCCTGACTTTCTCTGTATCTACTTCTATTTTCTCCATCTCAATTCAATTCAAACAGTTATATTGGCATGGAAAACATATGTTTACATTGCCAAAGCAAGTGAAATAGATAATAAACTAAAGTGAAATAAACAATAAAAAATGTACAGTAAACATTACACTCACAAAAGTTCCAAACGACAAGAGACATTTCAAATGTCATGTTATGGCTCTGTACAGTGTTGCAACGACGTGCAAATATAGTTAAAGTACAAAAGTGGAAATAAATAAACATAAATCTGGGTTGTATTTACAATGGTGTTTGTTGTGTCGCTCTCCTTTCCCTCTCTCAACTCTTCTTTCCCACCCTCCCTCCCTCTCGGTGGTCTCTTTTTGTCAATTTGCCTATGTTCCCCGGGCCTGAAGGGGAAACTCAATTACTCAGTAGCCTGGTTGGTCTCGCTGGATGCCCTCATGATTGATGTGATGTGGTGGCAGTAATGTTAAAATCATCCCAACAGATTGATTTGGGCCAGGGTCATTAAGCAGCCTATTATGGCCTGTGTCTTTCATTTCCAAGAGGTTAAGGTCAACGGAGAGTGAAACCTGAGTCATAAACCTTCCGTACAGAGTGGTCAGCCTTATGGGAGTTGCTGAGTGGAAAAAATTATATCATGCATACTGTACGTACGACGCGAATACACACCTAATTATTCTCAACTAGAATACACGCCATTATTCTCAATTAGAGTACTTGTCATTATTCTTGACTACAATACATGCATCATAATTATTTGTAGACACACACTTCACATGTTCTATTCAAAAGCATGACTCAGTGGCCTCATAAAAATGGGGAATATGTAAATATGTGAAGTACTAGCCTTTATTCTGATTGAATTTGTATAGAGTGAGTCTGCTTGTTCCAAAGCGCTTGCGGAAAAAAACACGACATAGTCTTTTCAATACACTGAATATAACTTATCCAGAGAGATTGTATAACAACAACCCACTGGCACGTTGTGTTACACATTCTTTCTGTGAATCACAAGGTGTGAAACATACAAAGGCTTTTGAGTTTGCTTTGTGCAGAGGTCCAGGTGTATTGGACTTTAGAGAAAGGATAGAGGTTACAGGTAAAGAAGAAGAGAAAAATAACTGTTGTGTTGTAAATTGAGGGTTGACGACAGATGTGTAGCAAACTAACTGAATTGTAAATGGGAACTTGAGATAACAAAAAGGACTAAGAAAGACCTTAGCATGGGGGAGAAAGAGTGACATAAGTCCTGGGAAGAGGTCCCAGAAAGAGATGATCTTAATAAAGAGGGACACATGGCACTGAAGTAGGAGGTGAGAAAGATGAGGTGTGACAGAGAGCAGGATACTCCCCCAGAGAAGCCAGCAAAAACAGCCCACCTCAGACCTGGACCACAACCTCAACACCACAATGGGACAGACAGAATCCACAGAATTGAACCCCTTCTGGGAAAATTGGAAAACTCTAGACAAAAAAACAACATGAAGAGTTATCTATCCAAAACGGAGATGTATAGATAAACCACTTCTGCCATTTGAGAGACCACGTATATTCACCCTGCACACACTAATTGACAAATTAACAAACCAAAACAAAGGCAAAGTCTTCTCATGCTTAGTTTTAATTTAAAAAAGCTTAATTTGGCATGTGGGCCTGCTATACAAATTGATGTGAAGTGGTGTTGGGGGGAAAAACATACAACATTATAAAATCCATGTACACAAACAAGTGTGCGGTTAACGGCCTTCTATGCCATAAAAATGAACATAAAATTCTACATACCAATTTGGATCTGGCAAAAAAATACTTGAATCAGTTATAGAAACCATTGCCCTTTATGGTTGTGAGGTCTGGGGTCTGCTCACCAACAAAATGGGACAAACACCAAATTCTGTAAAAATGTCATTCTTGTACAACGTAAAACACCAAATAATGCATGCAGAAAAGAATTAGGTCGATACCCGGCTAATTATCCAAATCCAGACGAGTCCTTAAATTCTCCAACCACCTAAAAGGAAGCGATTTTCAAACCTGCCATAACAAAGCAATCACCTACAGAGAAAGGAACCTGGAGAAGAGCCCCCTAAGCAAGCTGGTGCTGGGGCTCTGTTCACAAACACAAACAGACCCCACAGACCCCCAGGACAGCAACACAATTAAACCCAACCAAGTCATGAGAAATCAAAAATATAATTACTTGACGCATTGGAAAGAATTTACAAAAAAACTGAGCAAACTAGAATGCTATTTGGCCCTAAACAGAGAGTACACAGTGGCAGAATACCTGGCCACTGTGACTGACCCAGACTTAAGGAAAGCTTTGACTATGTACATACTCAGTGAGCATAGCCTTGCTATTGAGAAAGGCCGCTAAAGGCAGACCTGGCTCTCAAGAGAAGACAGGCTATGTGCACACTGCCCACAAAATGAGGTGGAAACTGAGCTGCACTTCCTAACCTCCTGCCAAATGTATGACCATATTAGAGACACATCTTTCCCTCAGATTACACAGACCCACAAAGAATTCGAAAACAAATCCAATTTTGATAAACTCCCATATCTATTGGGTGAAATACCACAGTGTGCAATCACAGCAGCAATATTTGTGACCTGTTGCCACAAGAAAAGGGCAACCAGTGAAGAACAAAAACCATTGCAAATACAACCTATATTTATGTTTATTTATTTTCCCTTTTGTATTTTAAGTATCTGCACATCATTACAACACTGTATATAGACATAATATGAGAGAGAGAGAGAGAATTTAGATTTTACAGGATGAAATAGGTTAGAAAGGGCCATGGGAAATAATGTACAGTGTATGTGTTTAAGTGCAGATCATTTGAGCTCTCATAAAATCTTTACTTTTATTGAAGCAGCTCTGCTCACCACCCGGTAAGGTTGATAGTGTTTAAGTCAGGTAGAATGTCTGTGGAGGTAGTGATGCAACCAAATCTATTCTCCCAATTTAAAAAAACGAATGAATGGACAATATTGGATGTGGGATCTGGACAATATTATAATATATTGTATGCTGTACATGGATTCATAGAAGGAAAACCTTCCAATTATTCATAGCAATGCCACTTTTTACTTGATTAGATGTTTTTTTTGTGAACTACTGACCAAACGTATCCTTTCACAATAACAAGAATCCCACTCTGAGCTTTTTTCCCCCCTTCTCAACAATGTCATTAGCTTGCTGTCCTTCCCTCATCTTTCATGTAGACCAGACTGACTCTTTCTCTTTGACTCTGCCATGCGGAAGACTGTTTACCAGACCAATTTTCCCTCCAGATGAAATAAGTCACTTATTACACCCAAACTCCCTGTTGGTGCAGCATGCTTGGTGGGAAACGAAAAATGTTCTGGAATGAATACATTTAAGATACTTTTTTTTTTATACTGTTTCTTCACCCACTTTTTTCCCCTGCTCCTCCATTAATCCAGTTCTACCTGTAACTGGGTTAGGTTAATAACCCATCTCGCGCAAATTCCATGTTTTTGTCCCAACTTTGTTCTCACGTTTATCTGAAAGAACACCCTCAACAATACCACATTGTGTAAGGTAATCTGACAATGTGATTATACAAGAATAGTCATTCAATGTAGTATATATTGTTTTACATTGCAGATTTTTTCACATGATAAATGGGAAAGAATAGTAGAACAGAGAATGGATTGAGAGAACTCACCATGTCTTTGTCTTGACTAGGTTTAGATACTAGTGGGAGTGTACGCAATGTTTTCCAGTCGTCTTGGCAGGTAAAACAAATATTGATCTGAATAGATGGGAGAAATCCTGATTCCACTTTGACATTATGGGGTATTGTGTTTAGGCCAGTGGCACAAAAAAATCTAAATTGAATCCATTTTAAATGCAGGCTGTAACACAACAACATGTGGAAAAAGTCAAAGGGTATGAATACTTTTTGAAGATTTAATTTATGCAAACACATTCTATGAATTGATAGTACACCTCTCTGTTTTCTTTTATTCTGTAGTAATGTGTTCAAGCTAATCAAAACAACGTTTTTTTTATGCTACGAAGCTAAACAATACAATGAAATGCCTACTCGCAATAAAGCTCTCCTCGCAAACAATAATATTAAGCTATTTGTATTTTCATTAGGCTATAGCCTACAAGTACCTATACCACATAGTCGTCTGGCTGTTAGGCTATAGGCCTACTGCAAATTGTTGTTTGTTCCTGAACTGGCCGAATAACAGCGCTATCCTTCCGCACCACAATTTGGATGAACTTCTTTAACATTATTGTGCGATCCTGGCTGCTGCTCTTTCAGCACCACGAAGGGTTCTCCAATCGCTGAAAAGGACATCTCATCAAGATCTATTGCCTAATAGTCATACTCATCACTTATTATTATTATTATTATTACAAATAGAAGATCATCACTTCTCACCATGGTGCTCGTTCAGTAAAGTTAGATCAAAGCTGAATAAATGTCTTGCAAGATAAAATCATGATTCATTAGCATTTGACATAACAGAACAAAATATATGTACCATAACATAGACCTAAAACATTACTGTTAAACCAAAAACACCTTTTCATTTCTAATGAGATTTTAGGGTGGCAATTTCTTTGAGAATATGTGTGGGCATAGACAGACGTTGCATTTGGAGGATGCTTTTTATGCCTGTTCTATAATGATACAGTAAGCTATTAAATTGGCTACATCTGTCAGTATAAACTTTTATTTTTCACCCCCAAAAAATAGTCATTTAATAAAACAACAATTTGGTGTGACTTTTTCAGGTAAGATACAATTATCTAATAATCTTAAGGTTCTGGAAACTGCGAGTCCTTGAACTATTACCTGATATTGATCTGATGAAACAAACCATGTATACACAACCAATAGTTTTTATAACACAGTTGGTCTTAACAGAAAGAGAAGGGAGACTGTTTGTACAGGCCCTATACTATACTTGATAGACTCAGTGATTTTGTTTCTTAATTATCCCTACACAATTCCATCACCAGTCCTGGCTATCCCCCTTCCCACATCCATCTTTATTAAAAAATACATATATTTATTTTGTAACCTTTATTTAACTAGGCAAGTCTTATTTACAATGACGGATTACCCTGGCCAAACACTCCCCTAACCCGGACGACGTTGGGCCAATTGTGCGCGGCCCTATGGGACTCCCAATCACAGCCGGTTGTGATATAGCCTGGAATCGAACCAGGGTCTGTAATGACGCCTCTAGCACTGAGATGTAGTTCCTTAGACCTCTGCGCCACTCGGGAGACCCCATCTTTGTCCACAGCCATGTTGTTTTAGATACGAGGCATCGACTCATCAGGTATTTTGCAATAGCTGTACAACAGTGTAGACCAATCCAACCCCCAGTATTGGGTAGTGGTATGTTCATGGGAGATGAGACTGTCGGTCTATCTCTGCCAGCAG